>NC_051158.1:51309719-51344990 GCF_013339745.2 Dermacentor silvarum | reverse complement strand
CGAAGCAAGATAAAGCTGAACAAGTTCGTACGGATTCATGGTGCCAGGAACGCAAGCATAGAAAACATGGACACAAGAAGAACAAAAAAAAAGGTGCTTCTGTCTTCCTTTTTGTTCTTTTTGTGTGTTTTATGTGCATACCTTTCCTCGCCACGGTCTATCCGTTCTTAATTTAAAAAGTACGGGGCTCAATTTACAGAATTTCCGTTCTACGGAGCTCACCGTTTTGTATTTGTAAAATACAGACAATTCTGTGATCACAACTACGGAAATCACCATTTTCCATTCGACGGAAATCACCGTTTTCCATTTGACGGAACTCTCCGTTTTTCATTCGACGGAAAAATTTTTTACAGACTGTCCGTTTTACGGAAACTCCGTTTTTCATTTACGGAAAGTGTCCGGCAACTTTTTACCTTCAACTTTCACCGTAAACTGAAGCAATTTTTTTTTACAGTGTGCAGCAATTTGTACGTTCCCTAAAAATGGGATTCTCCTCAGTATGCTGAATATTTTGCTGGGACCCCATCACCTCGCACGTCGCACGTCGTTATAAGGCTTTCGCCTTAATAACCTGGACTAACTGGCGCTAAAGACAGAAAACTAACGGGCGCTAAAGTCCCTTGATAATTTTTAAGTACCGCCACTCTTTGAACTCAGCCAATGCCGCGCAACCTCCTCTCCTCCTCCTCGCCCCTCGCAAGTCCCCTCCGCGGCAGCCGGTCTTTCGCCCGTTTTTCTGCACGACGATTGGTCTCCCTGCCGTTGCCCTTGGAAATGAGCGTATCTCGTGTTTTGCTTTTTCGTTCGCGCCATTTTCCGCCTTAGCTCGGCTGGTTCGGCGTATAAAGAACGTTGTACGCTGTTTCGTGCGCTGTCTGCTAGCGCTATGCCGTGCTGCTGCGCATATAACTGCAGCAAGAAGCGTGAAGATGGTTATGCAGTTTCACGATACCGCAAGGACAACATTGGCCGAAAGAACTTTGTTCCAACCAAAGAACAGTGTTTGCTCGTATGAAAGCATCCCCTAATGCTACATTTTTTAAGTTCTTCCGGCCTGCTCATTAGCGTTTTTGCTGCAGCAATTTGTACGTTCCCTAAAAATGGGATTCTCCTCAGTATGCTGAATATTTTGCTGGGACCCCATCACCTCGCACGTCGTCAAGTGTTATTCTATCGGAAATGCAGCACTATAGATTCTGCTTTCCACTGAACAATTATGCCCGAAGATACAGTCTCTCGATCGCACTTTTCGTGATTGTTAGGATCCGTTGCCTGTTTTACTGAAAAATGTATCGGCTTGTAGAGGAGCTATTCTTTCCAGCTTACTTCTAGGTATGTGTCAGACACTTAAATACAGTGAATGCAGGGTCTGAAAAAATTAATGGCAAGTATACCTGTGGTATTCCAGGTGACGAGCGCTAGCTAGTCCACATTTTAAGGCAAAAGCCTTAGTTAGGTCTCTGTTTCAAGCTGAGCGGTGTGAGGTACAGAAAGTCACGTGACCTAAGGAAGGCCAGAAGCGAACCAAAGCATCTTCAGCCGTGTAGAATAAATTACTAATGATTAGCAAAGTTTATTAACGTCTGGTTAGTGATTGGATAAGGTGGATTAGGATACATTAAGGTAGATTAGAGTGGATTAAGGTGTAATAAGAAGCGTTAGGGTGGATTAAGGTCGATCGATTAAGGCGGATGAAGGAGGATTCAGGTGAACCCAAGATTAATTTTTACCCCTGTCGCTGGCACTTTGGAGCGCTGTCGAATCCAATCCTGATCGGGTGCTTCTGCACGGGCACTTTCGCGATCGTAGGCTGTCGTCTGCACCGTAATGCTGAGTGAGCTCAACTAACTCGATCCGGATTGTTGGACCATGCAACAGCTACCATTCTTGATCGCGACCAAAAAATTTTATCCTTATCGGGCTTAATTGCGATCGAAAGTGTCCATGTTGCACCGGTTATAAAGAACGACCTGCAGCTTAAGCGATTCATACCATAGGCACTGCCTTCTTCTCGCAACACAACTCGCGGAGTCAAGGTGCCACAAAGTATTGACCCTTTTCGCGGTGATCCTGTGGGTGCTGCCATGTTTGATCACGTGGTGACGCCTCCATTGCTTGCCTCAACTGCCTCTGTTGCCTCCTTGTTTACAATGGAAGTGTATGACGCCGGCGAGGCTTAGAAAACCTCTGTTTTCGGAGAAATCGTAGACGGTGACTAGGTGGACGACACGAAGCTTTGATCAGAGCTTCAGAGAACATGGAAAAGCACTTTCGGAGCTGATTAAGCTATGTTCAAACGGCGCAAGCAGCGGATATGGTGCTTGTTCTAAAAGCGGGGCTAAATATGTATTTCAAGCTATCCAAGCTTAGCGATTATGAATTCAGTCAGGATTAGTGTGTTTTGCTCTTTGTTCTTTATTCGGAAAATATTTTGAAGCAGTGGCTAGTCAGTTTCTGACTCCGTCAAGTTCCTCGGTGTGGCCACTATCTGATTATCTTCTGCCTAATCGCTCGCGGGTGTGCTCAGTTCCGATAGATTTGTTTTTGCTGCGCACAAGGCTTGAAACGTAGCTGTTTTGTACATTGTAATACCTTGTAGCCAATATCTATTACAGCTAGTAACTCGCTTACTCTTGTGGACCGTCACGAAACATTCAGCTTCGACCATTCGTGCGCCATAGGTGTAGTCCGTCATTTATTGTGCGTATACAGTGCGCATATATTCAAGTGTGCGCCCATTCACTTATTCTTGATACGTTGGTGATAGAGTGGGCGTAAGTTTTCCTGCCATTTGGGACAGATGTGTATAGATAACGTGCGCGAAACTTACTATGACAGGAAGCGGCGCTACTCCCTTTGTCATTGTTTACCGAGTGGTACTCACTCTTACCGAAGTCCTGGGGATGAAGCCTTTTCTTTGAAGGTTAGCGATACAAGGCTGGCGGATGAGCAAATTTCTGTATCCTCGAGGAAAGCCGTACATCACGAAGCGCCGGTAACACGTTCGGACAGTTGCAGCAGTGGTCGGCGAACTTGGCCACACATATTCATTCTATTCCTTAACATCCCAGTCACTATTTTTACAACCAACTATTGCACACGTCTTCCATCCACATGATTCAATCTAGCATGACTGGAGCACAGTGTGTTAGCGAAAACTCAGTTGCATTTCCGACAGCTGATCGCACCGAAGCAAGGTAGAAGTGGTAATGGTTTCGTACTCGTGCGCGGTCGCTGAGGAGAGGTATGGCGCGTAATGGCGCGCCGCCGTGAGCGCCATCTCGTTTATCTAAAACATACTACTCCGCGAAAAGGATCAATACAGTTCACAATCTATTGACAAATGGACCACCTAATCATACGCCGATGCTAAAGCGCTAAACTCCTTGCAACTTGGTACTGTATAAATGTTATCGATCAAGTGCGCGCTGTCAAACCAACACGAGAAAGCAAACGCGCGTCGCACGCGCAAATCAGCCGATGCTCAATGAGTAACTCAAAGTGCGTCGATGTATATAGCTGCAGCGATATCCTAGTCGTCACGAGCAAACTGTCATGACTGAACTACAAGGCGAAGCAGCAACGATGCAGGAAATAACAGCAAGCATTAAGTAAAACGGCGAGCTTTCACATTCCGACTTACTTGGTTCTGCGTACGGCGGCTACTCATACCGGCCTGCGTTCCTTTTCATAACATTACCCCGGAAACTGTAGAACTTGACAGACGGATGCAGGCCCCGGGTGTTTTTGTCACTGTTGGGGCAGTTCACCACGCTACAGTACCGGGCACCTTGGCTTTCGGACCGCCGAACCATCGCGGAAGAACGGCGACGTGAGGAGCAATCTTTCAAAAATGTGGTTGATCCCTCTTATATAGGAATCGGTATAGAACACGAAAGTGAAACGTGTCTTCACAGAAGTAGTGTAATGTTTATTGCACATTGATATATAATGTCTATTGGTGTTTTGTGGCTAAAGCGCCCTTAGGCGTTGATGCACCCACGCTGACGCCTGGTGGCACGTCTCCTCCATCACGACTACCAACGTCGATGACCATGAGCAACCGTCGTGCATATGGAAGCTGCACTACGCTGCACACGCTAGCACAACGCGAAAGACGAAGCACGTAACTGACACACTAATACAACGCGCAAGACAAAGCACGTAACTGAATCGTCACCGAGTCAAATCAGCGCGTACAGCGCGTCGTAATTGCAGCCTCCGCGATCAACTTCAGAAACATTTTCAGAGCTAATTGCGGAGGCCACGCTCCACTGTGCTAAGTACGGTGAACGCCACCTTGGTAGTGCTTCTTGATGCCAGCGTCCCTTCGAATGCTGGCATCGAGGCGTCGTAGTGCTGAGACCACCGAAGCGTTCACTGTCGGTGCGCGTTAAGGCCGGAATACATGGAGCGAATAACCGGCGTCCGAGCGAAGAACTTCCTCGGGCGGCGAACGTCCGACGGCCGGCGTCAAGAAATTTGCCGTCCGCAGCCGATCTGCCTGTCCAAACATTTTCGTCGGGCGAACGCCGCCGCCGGAAGCGTCTAGCGCGCAGCGGTGGACGACAGCCAATCAGGAGGCACTAGTTCCGGTCGCAATGCATGCTGGTGTTTCGCGCGCGCGCGCCTTTTCGCGTCGTCTGCAATCGCGTTGGTGTTGCCGTGTCTGCATGTCTCTGCACCGATTGAGAAGTTCCTAGTATGATCTCTCAGGAATCGCGTTGTATTTCTACATCCCATATCCGCTGATCTGCGAGGAAACAGACAAGCAGTGCAAGCTCTCTACAACAACCTTCAACAGAAATCTTCTGATCTCAGAGGCCACATGCTGTCGTCATGCCTATCTCCCGACTTCCCCGATAGATGGCGCTGGCATCGGATATTTCTTTCGCTAGGCTTAGACGCGTTCGAAACGAGAAGCGATCTCGAAAACTACTCAAGGTTATCCATAATACTCTGTCGTCGAAGCGGCCTGAGACTAAGCGAAAGCCGTTTACGCAGTCATTTGCTTCCAACTAAGTGAATTCTACAAGGACAACGACAAATTCAGTTCGAAGCGGGCGGCCGGGACCGCCGCCAACACGGCGGCCAACGCGCGGCGGCGTTCGCCGCATGTATTGCAACACAGCAAACATCCTGCGTCGTGTCGCCGCGTCGTTACTTGACGCGTGAAGTTCGTCGAGAAAGTTCGCTCCATGTATCCCGGGCTTTAGTGTCATAATGCAGTACTTCTCTTTTCTGCTCGTAGGCGGCGGCACCGCCCCGAGCAAGAGCGCGGGTACACGGAGGAGTGTTAGATATATAAGGCGCGTCTGTGTAGCTCTCTACAAATGCGTTTGTGGCGCAATGGGTTAAACGCTCGGCGATCTATCGTCGCGGACCGAGAGGTCGTGGGTTCGATTTCCAAATTTTGCATGTTTGTGGAACTTTTTCTTCTGGTTTCTTTCTTTGTATTATATTCTATGACGTATTTCCGTGACGGAAATACGTCAGTGAAGTCTTGGTGGACCCCGGAATAAAACACTTTCGTGTTAAAAACAGATTATGATGATGATCATTATTATTTATTGGCAGCCCCATCACCTCTGCTTGGGTTAATCAGGTATGCGATACATGCTTTTCATTCTATCTATGCGGGCATCGCGAGCGTCTCACGGTGCCGACTAACGTTACTAGATAAGCTAATCTAGTAACGTTGGTGCTGGCGACCTGACACATAGTGCCGCCGCTCTCCGCCATGGGAAAGAGTGGCGCTAGCATCTGTCGGCAGACTTGAGGTTGGGAGCCCTATCGGTGCGATAACTCAACTCATAGTTGGAAGTAAAGAAAATTTTGCGGCACGGGAGATTCGTGAGACGACGTCCGTTAATAGCGAGGTCATTCTATGATTAGCTATATAATATAGGGATTCAGGGCACCTCTAAGAGGACTTTAGTTCATGGGCTCCCATCTGGAAAAGGAGAAATCGTTTTTCTCGGCACCCACTACATCGAATTTGATTAGATTTGTTGCATTCAAAAGGAAAGGTTATAATCTAGTGTCTGTTGCAAGCGAATTAAATGATGACTTACGAGAGGAGAAGGCCTTGTTTGACAGGAGAGCATTTGAGGAAACGGTGAATTCGCGTTCCGCTTGTGAGCTCCACGATTCGCGCATTACTGTAACATTTAGCAGAGATGTTCACAGCAACGTATGCTATCCGCGGATTGTGTTTTTTTTTTTTTCAACCAAGCCTGAGAGGTGGTTCAGGAGCCCTTTACTCTGTTTAGCCATTACAGACTTGTGTTCAACTATTTTAAGCACATAAGTGCTTAAAATAGGCACTTTGTACTTATGTACTTTGTACTTTGTACAAAGGCACTTATGTACATAAGTACATAAGTGCCTTTGAAGAAATTAATATTTCCTTCGAATCTCATGTTAAAAGGAATCAACGCTTCATGGAACAGCAAGATGAACTGCTTTCTAGATGCTTTTTTTAATGAAGGGAGCTCATAATAGTAACCAATAAATAAATAGTCAATCAAAAGTAGATAAGTATTTGGGCCATAAGGTAAAATCAAGAGAAACAGAATAAATAACGCGGCCGACATCAGGAAGCAAATCAAGCTATTCATACACGTTTGGACTCTGGCAACCGCATGACAGTTCTAATAATAAACTAAGAAAAATTGTGCAGAACGTAAAGTGCAGAATGTAAAGACAAAAATTAGCTGACATATATCTAACACGCACTTCTCTAGCTCTCCCATTGCTAACCAGCTCAGACCTGATGGGACAACAGTCCTTCATAGAACAGGTCAAGCGGGCGGCCGAGGCCAGTGGGGCCCTGGACTAAAGGGGCTCCGATCATTCCACCAAAATGCTTTTGATCAATAAACGTTTTCTTCTTCTTCTTCTTCTCTAGCTCTTCCACTCAACTCTTTATTTCACTTCTTTTTTTTTTCTTATTTCCTATTCTTAAATGCTTTCTTATGCTGGCCCTAGTGTGCAAAAAAAAAAAACTATATTTGCCCTATACTTATGCGGGTTTTGTGCAAATAGAGCTGGTATTTCACTCACTTTCCGTGCACTTTCATTTTTCGCGAGCCTCTGTTGAAACTGCCGGGGTTTGGTTAACCCCGATCCTTTTTACTGCCGATTTCCTCATCAGACAACGTACTAGTACATTTGTGAGACCTGCATATACGGTACAACACGTATGTGCCGAAGCAACACGTGCATATTATAGTACAAGCAAGGAAAAAAAAAAAAAAAAAAAAGCCCACGCCATAATTTCAAAGGGCGTCCTTCGTACCAAGACTGGAGAAAAAAACGTTGAAATGGTGATTGAAAAAAAAAAACAAAAAAAATGTGGTTGATCCCTCTTATATAGGAATCGGTATAGAACACGAAAGTGAAACGTGTCTTCACAGAAGTAGTGTAATGTTTATTGCACATTGATATATAATGTCTATTGGTGTTTTGTGGCTAAAGCGCCCTTAGGCGTTGATGCACCCACGCTGACGCCTGGTGGCACGTCTCCTCCATCACGACTACCAACGTCGATGACCATGAGCAACCGTCGTGCATATGGAAGCTGCACTACGCTGCACACGCTAGCACAACGCGAAAGACGAAGCACGTAACTGACACACTAATACAACGCGCAAGACAAAGCACGTAACTGAATCGTCACCGAGTCAAATCAGCGCGTACAGCGCGTCGTAATTGCAGCCTCCGCGATCAACTTCAGAAACATTTTCAGAGCTAATTGCGGAGGCCACGCTCCACTGTGCTAAGTACGGTGAACGCCACCTTGGTAGTGCTTCTTGATGCCAGCGTCCCTTCGAATGCTGGCATCGAGGCGTCGTAGTGCTGAGACCACCGAAGCGTTCACTGTCGGTGCGCGTTAAGGCCGGAATACATGGAGCGAATAACCGGCGTCCGAGCGAAGAACTTCCTCGGGCGGCGAACGTCCGACGGCCGGCGTCAAGAAATTTGCCGTCCGCAGCCGATCTGCCTGTCCAAACATTTTCGTCGGGCGAACGCCGCCGCCGGAAGCGTCTAGCGCGCAGCGGTGGACGACAGCCAATCAGGAGGCACTAGTTCTGGTCGCAATGCATGCTGGTGTTTCGCGCGCGCGCGCCTTTTCGCGTCGTCTGCAATCGCGTTGGTGTTGCCGTGTCTGCATGTCTCTGCACCGATTGAGAAGTTCCTAGTATGATCTCTCAGGAATCGCGTTGTATTTCTACATCCCATATCCGCTGATCTGCGAGGAAACAGACAAGCAGTGCAAGCTCTCTACAACAACCTTCAACAGAAATCTTCTGATCTCAGAGGCCACATGCTGTCGTCATGCCTATCTCCCGACTTCCCCGATAGATGGCGCTGGCATCGGATATTTCTTTCGCTAGGCTTAGACGCGTTCGAAACGAGAAGCGATCTCGAAAACTACTCAAGGTTATCCATAATACTCTGTCGTCGAAGCGGCCTGAGACTAAGCGAAAGCCGTTTACGCAGTCATTTGCTTCCAACTAAGTGAATTCTACAAGGACAACGACAAATTCAGTTCGAAGCGGGCGGCCGGGACCGCCGCCAACACGGCGGCCAACGCGCGGCGGCGTTCGCCGCATGTATTGCAACACAGCAAACATCCTGCGTCGTGTCGCCGCGTCGTTACTTGACGCGTGAAGTTCGTCGAGAAAGTTCGCTCCATGTATCCCGGGCTTTAGTGTCATAATGCAGTACTTCTCTTTTCTGCTCGTAGGCGGCGGCACCGCCCCGAGCAAGAGCGCGGGTACACGGAGGAGTGTTAGATATATAAGGCGCGTCTGTGTAGCTCTCTACAAATGCGTTTGTGGCGCAATGGGTTAAACGCTCGGCGATCTATCGTCGCGGACCGAGAGGTCGTGGGTTCGATTTCCAAATTTTGCATGTTTGTGGAACTTTTTCTTCTGGTTTCTTTCTTTGTATTATATTCTATGACGTATTTCCGTGACGGAAATACGTCAGTGAAGTCTTGGTGGACCCCGGAATAAAACACTTTCGTGTTAAAAAAAAAAAACCAAGCATAGCGAACCGAAACGAACAAGCGGGAAATAAAACAGAGTAAAACAGGGCGCCTACTTTGTACTTTGATCGCGTGCGATCTCTGCAGGTTTTGACACAATTTGAGCGTCTACACGCCTTTATATAGCACTCCCTCTACTCGAGGGAAGCGCCATAGTCGGTACTTTTGCCTTCCTACTTCCTTCATGTGTGGTTGGTTGTGGCTGCTAGTTGAAGGTTGTCTAGTTGCGTGGTGGGCCTGGCGGTGGCGTTCTTGAGCGCAATATGCGATATTTTACACATGCTATATATATAGCCGCCGTGTGCCGTTTAGAATTCAATGTTTTGTTTTCTTAGGTATAAACATTTTATACTTTTTGGTTTTTCAACCGAATGCGCGACCAGTTTCTATCGCACCCTGCACTCCCCACTATTTTTTTGTTTGCTTGTTTAGTTCCATAGATAAGTAAAGCGTTAGACCGTCTACTTTTGTTTTTTTCCTCGCCGCTATTGATGGTTGTAGCCTGCCCAGTACATGATACATTTTGCTGAATACTGGAAAAGCACACGGGAGATGATGATGGTGATTATGATTGAATTGCCCTTATAAACGGGGCGGTGGCTTATGCTAACACACTCCAGCGTGTACTGTACAGATTCATATGCAACTTTAATATAATTAGATAAGTTTAATTTGAGCTACAAAGCTCTCTACAACAAATGCATGATTACACAATTCGGAGACTTTATATACCAGTTTTTCGACATCACTATTCTAAACGTGTCTTGCTTACGTTTACTGCGCTAATGCTTACCCGCTCATTACAGCCTTTAAACCCCAATTCTTCGTGGAGTCGCTCTGACCACATTGTCACATTCTGACATTCCAGCGAGACATGTACAATTGCCTCCGCATGTGCTAGTTTCTGCATACACACTACGCACAGATCACCTTTTTGGGTAAACGTTCTCTTACAACTTCACGTTCTTAGGCAACCTGCCCTAGTTTCGAAAAGACGTGCACTGCCCCTCGTGTTATCATAGAAAGTGTACTTCTGGATCTCTTTCTTCTCTGTTTTAGTTTTCCATTGTTATCTTATTTGTCATCTTCTCGAACCACTACTCGCACTCTGCCTATCTAACTTATTTCTAGCGTCGCTGCCTCTTGGACTGCATATATACTTACTGGCCAGTTTTCCTGTTCTTTTCCGCCACTGGGAATCCACGGTCGGTCTATACGAATACTAAAAAACACCCTTGCTGCCAATCTGCTGTCCTCCAGATGTGTCAGTTTCTTATAACATGTTTTACTTTGTGCTTCCCTATACTCGAAAGATGCCGCATTCCATGCCTACTTCTACCGATTTATTAGTAGTATTTTACGCGGGCTCTTGGCGCCTACAGCTATTTGGTCTACTTCGAGCCCTGACTAATATTTCTTGACTTAGAGATTGCTCAACGCTTGCGTTTGTGAGCCGTGGTACCATTTGCCCCTTTCCACAGTGTCCCGACTACTTCGTACTTATAATACCTCCATAAATTCTCTGTGCTTCAATGTATAGCTGCATCTTTATTGCCCTTTGCTTTAAGTGCGTCGTCGTGGGTTTTCTCAAGTACACTGTTACCCCATTTATCCACGCTCCCATATATTTGCATTCATTTACTGTAGGTGATTGGAAATCCTGTATCGAGACATCCTGATCTGCATTGTGATTAAAAAATACGAGACCCGATCCCCCCCACATATGATGCTTCTCACTTTTCTGTCCCCAAATATAAGCAAACTGTCAAAAAAAAAAAAAAAAACACGGATGTTTTATGTACTGAACCCACGATGTGACTATGAGACACGTCGTTTTGGCGGACCGGATCCGGATTAATTTTGACCACCTAGGGTCCAATGCACAGTGCAGGAGGCTTTCTGCGTCTTCCGTCACGGCCAAGGTCAAACCTGCGGCCAAGGTCGAATCTGCGCGGCCTCGTTCGCAGCAGCGTAATGCAATAGACACAGAGCTATCGCGGCGGGTGTTAGCACAACAATATGACAGACGGATGTAGTTAGTATTCTATGACCAAAGCTTCTTTTTTTCTTTTTCTTTTTTTAGCGCGCAAAAACCACGGACATAAAAAAAGAATAGATAATTTTAGAATAGGGGCACCAATGAGCTTTGCGGGTGCTAGCATTGGTGCGTGCAGGGGTGAAGAGTTTAAGCATGTTTTAGAATAGGGCTATGCGTTTGCGAATAGCGTCTTGCGCTTCCAGCGCCACTACAGGGTCAAAGAAAAACTATTATTTTATTTATTTTTTATTCAATATACCCCTAAAGGCCCTCAAAGAGGGTATTACATAGGGGGACATATTGCAGTGACATGTGAATAATAACATAGTGAGTGAAAAAAAAGAAAAAGAACGCGATCATGAACATTGTCTGATATACAGCGGGTAAGTGAATAGCAAAAAGAAATAAATACAGTGGGTACGTGGAATAGGAAAACAAGAACAAAGACAAAAGAGAATGCAAAGCCACAATATATTATAATTGGAAATTCTCAGCAATTAGGAAAAAAAAAACATAGCATATTAGTCAGCTACAAGGTGACAACAAGAATACACAAACTTACAATACAGAAAATACAGAGCGCTTGCTAAAATACACAAAAACTCATAAAAAGAATACAGATGCGATATTCCAAGTGAAAAATGGCTACGAACTGGTACAGGAAAAAAAATAAATCGATTAGGTCGGGCAGTCCGTTTAGGCAATGCGCTCAGTGCGTAGCAGCTCCTGAAATTTTGCTATGTTAGTCTCAGTAGCTACATGCGATGGTAGGTGGTTCCACTCAATGATAGTGCGTGGTATGAACGAATTAGCAAAGCGATGAGTGTGACATGTGGGTCGTTTTACTTTATACTGATGATCGCGGTGAGGGAAAGAGACTGCAGGCGCTTGAAATAAATCGCCAGAAAGGATTGGATGATGATAAAGTTTATGAAAAAGCGAAAGGCGGGCTGCTTGGCGACGATGCGATAAGCTTTCCAATTCGGCGCGATCTCTTAGTGCAGTGATGCTCGAATGACGTGAATAATCTGAGAAAATGAAGCGCACAGCACGGTTTTGCAGGGATTCGATATTCTCAATAAGATAGGCTTGAAGTGGTTCCCAAATAGCTGAAGCGTATTCAATTTTCGGACGAACCAGTGTTACATAAGCGAGCTTTCTTATATGTGGAGGGGCATTTTTTTAGAGAATGTTTGATAAAACCGAGTGAACGATTAGCTGCAGCAAGAATGACGTCAGTATGATAATGCCACGCAAGATCTGATTGAAAGTGGATACCCAGGTATTTATAAGTAGTAGCAAGTTCTATTTCGACATTATTTAAAGCGTACGATGTTGGTATACGGGCACTACGTTGAGTAAATGACATTAATTTAGTTTTGGATTCATTCAGTGACATTAACCATGTAGAACACCAAGTATTAATACTGTCAAGGTCGGATTGAAGGAGTTCACGATCGGTATTACTGGATATATTACGGTATAGCACGCAATCATCGGCGAATAGTCTAATACGGGAGGACACATTATTAGCAAGTCATTAATATAAATTAGAAAAAGTAATGGGCCTAAAACGCTACCCTGAGGGACACCTGAGGTTACGTTCACATAAGTAGAATGAGAGTTATTAACGACTGTGTACTGTGTTCTGTGTGACAGGAATTCTTTAATCCACGAGATAATATCAGGGTGTATGTTAAGCTGGGTTAATTTTAGTATGAGCCTGTGATGGGGAACGCGATCGAAAGCTTTTGAATAATCCAGAAAGATGGCATCAACTTGGAAACCAGAATCCAGTGCCGAGTGCAAGTCATGTGCAAAACCAGCAAGCTGAGTGTCACATGAGTATCCTTTGCGGAAACCGTGCTGTTGCTTAAAGATGATACTGTGCTCCTCAAGATAGTTGATGATTTGAGTGTAGATAACGTGTTCCAAAAGTTTGCAGATTGTATTAGTTAAAGAGATTGGGCGATAGTTGAGGGGCAAGGAGCGATCACCGGACTTAAAAATGGGAACTACTGTGGCCACCCGCCAGTCGTGAGGGATGGTATGAGATGTTAATGATTGCGAGAAAAGGGCACACAGAATAGGCGAGAGGCTCGGTGAAATATTTTTTAGTATCTTGTTGTTCAACCCGATATGGTCGGACGCGGAAGAGAGCTTAAGATTGTTTAATAATGAGCAAACCCCCCCCTCTCTGATAGTAATTGCAGGCATCGTTATGTCAGTGCGATTACCAATGAGAGGGCTGGACGGTAAATCCTCACGCGTAAAAACAGAGGAAAACGCATTATTTAGTAATTGCGCGCTTTCCGAGTCGGATAGAAATTCGCCATTAAGATTAGTAAGGGCAATCTCAGGATGGCTGCGTGGGTTAAGAACACGCCAAAAACGTCTCGGGTTATTTATGAGAAGAGAAGGAAGATCGTTTCCAAAAAAGTTACGTCTCATGGTTTTTAGCAGGGATTGGTATGCTTTTTCGCATAAATGGTAGCGTTTCCACGATTCCGATAGACGATTTTTGTCAGCGTTTCTATAGAGCCGTTTTTTCTTATTGTTGAAGCGCCGGAGCCGATCGTTGAACCACGGTGTCGAGTTGAAACACTTTATTTTTGCGACTGGAATGTGCATGTCTATCAAATTGATAAGCGTGTTTTTTAACCATGTCCAGTTTTCTTCGACTGACTGCCTTGAGTAAACGGCTAGGAATTCATTAGAAAAAGCTAATAACTCTGAATTGATTATATCGAAGTTAGCTTTCTTGTAACATCGAATATACTTGTTAGTAACATGACCTTTCTTAGGTAAGACTGAAAGGTTGCCGATTATAATGTCGCGATCGGACAAACCGTCCATGTGGGACACGTCAAGGCAAATTGCGGGATGATTTGTTAAAAAAAGGTCGAGAATATTAGCAGGCGAAGCAGCCTTACGCGTGGGTTTAGTGATGAGCTGTGTTATCGAAAAGTCAAGACAGGTTTGAAGAAAACAGTGCTCCTCTGTTAGGGTAGGGGCAGCGGATAAGATTGGCCAGTTAATACAAGGAAAGTTAAAGTCACCGAAAATCAGCAAAATATAGTTTGGAAAGCGATTAACAAGAACACAGAGAATTCTTTGAAATTCTTCAGAGAAAGTGGGACTCATGTTAGGCGGTCGATAAAATACACCAATCAACAACTGGCTGAAGTCGCATTTCACAGTGACCCATACGCATTCTAAAAAAGTGTCTATTGGAACATTTCCTGACATGAACTCTTTTTTAACTGCTAACAGAACGCCACCGCCTTTTTTGTGCTTACGATCACAGCGAAAAATCACAAACGATGACCAACTGTTAAAAATATGTGCGTCGGACACTGTTTCGTCAAGCCAAGTTTCAGTAAGTACGACTAAAGACGCTGAGCATGAATCAATGATGGATGATAAAGCAATAGATTTGGGGAGCACACTTCTGATATTGGTAAATAAGAAGGTAATGTCACCATGACGTGTATTTTTGTCTTGAGATGATGTAGTCCGAGTGAAACGAGAGAATGACTTTGCATTGCGTGTGCATCAATCGCTATCGGACCGTGTTACACGTGTTGCATGATCGGCCTCCGAGTCCCACTCGTAAGTTTCACTGTTGATGAAAAGCTTGTTGAATACCAGACGGATCCTATCGCCTTCTTTTCTTACTGTTTTGGAAAGCTGCAAGAGCTTACGCCGTTTCACTCGCACTGCTTCGGAAAAGTCACGTGAAACACTGAAAGCAGTGTTTTTCAATTTGTATCCATGACCTAGCACTACCTCGATTTCCTTGTCGTTGAAAAATTTTGAGATTAAAGGACGGGTTTTTCCCGAAGAAAAACGCCCTAACCGATGAGCCCTAGCAACCGAAGAAACGGTTATGCCTAATTTGCTACTGCAGAAATCCAACATAAGTTGCTCGGAAGTTTCCCTTTTCTCATTTTTATCGGTATCAGAAATTCCAAAAAACAATAAGTTGCATCTTCGTGAGCGATTCTCCAAGTCGTCCACTTTGTCTTGAATTCTGGGGATGTTACCCGAGTGGCTTGTGGCCGCGCCAACCGTGATCCCCCGAGATACTTGGGCCTCAAACGTTGGACGTACGGGTCATAATGGTACTAAGAGTTTCGCTGTAGTTGGTCGAAGGCGTACGATCAACAACCGCTGCTACTTTGGCTTCCAACTCAGACAGGCGCCGAGAAACTGTTTCGAGTTCATTTTTCAAGGTGGCGTGAAGCTGCAATGCCTTATTGACGCTCTCAACAACATTGGCGCTGGTGGCCTCAAGCCTTAAAATGGTGTTGACGACGAGCTCAAGTTTTTCTTCTTGAGGTTTCGTCATAGGCCCAGGGTTCAGCTCTATGTCGCCACAGAGAAATAAGAGACGCCACAGGTGCGTCACAAACACACGAAAACGTTTACAGGTATCAGGTGGCCACGACACCGCAATAAGCCATACGTCATTGTCACGATAGCTGGAAACATCGTACAGACTGACCTGCAGAAGCACCAAACATGAGCGTGGCATCCCGGGTGAAGCGATGCCGTGGCCTGTGGATCCAACGAGGTGTGCGCGCTCTTGTAGGAAGCGGTCAGCTGACATGGTTCCTTGTTGACAGCCCATGGACGCTGCCCCGCTTACCAACGGAACGGACGAACCAGCTGCACTTGGAAAAGGGCCGCAAGTCCAATCCGTCGCACAGTTCACACAGATGCGCGGACAAGCAGATTGTTCCACCGGAGATGCGTCCAAGGTGACCGGGTCGGCAGCTATCGGCGAGCCGAGAGCACCAAGCAGGAACACCTTTTCTAGAGTGTAGTTGTACGGGCTGTAAATCCATGGTGGGCTGACTGGCACTGCACATTGTCCAAAAGCAGTTGCGAGGCACACTCCCTCGATGAAGTCGTCCGTAGTTGAAGCAGGTGAAGGGTAGAAGGGGCAAACAGTGACCGGGGTTGACCAATCATGAAGAGCAGATAATTCCTTGCCATGGAAGCAGTGACTTGAATTACCAGCCATGAACACCTGCGCGAAGAGCAAGAAATGCGTGAGCGGCCACGCCATTTCGGTATCGCCGGTTCCACGCCGCAAAGGCGAAATGACGATTCCCGCCTTTTTCTATATTTATATAGAAAAAGGCGGGAATCGAATATAGAAAAAGGCGGGAAAAAATAATATATTATTTATATAATATATAAATATTAAAATAAACTATACCTTTTAATGATAACATGATAATGTTGACTTTTGTGTTTTTGTGAATTACAATTTAGAGGTTATTTTATAAGCAGCAAGCGATTTGTTGCGCTTAATTTTGAATAACCAACTTTACGTGCCTTCACCAGCCAAGCTAATCCACGTTAGGCCTACGAGCATGAAATCGACAATCGAATTCGGAATCAGCGGCGTCTAATGAATCAATCTTCATTACACACGTTAGTTGAGAGAAAGCGACAACCGCAGTCACTGCTCCTAGCTTACGAACTTCTCGCGTTACCCCGAATCGAGCCCAGTTTGGTGCTCGGTTCGAGCTGTCGCTTCGATGGACGCCGCCATGTTTGTTGATGCAATGCTTTTGGGGCTCAGGCTAAATCAGTGAAATAGCGTACCCGACGCATAACCAAATGGCAGTTTGCGTCTCGCGCATGCGCAGTGGCTTCGACGCTATTTCTTTGGGGCCCCTATTCTAAAACTCTCTAATCACACATGCACACGCGCGCTTGTGCTTTGTCTAATTGTATTTTTTGTGTCAGTGATTTCTGGGCGCCGAAAGACTTAAGTCTTAATAACACGTACGTTGATTATCAATTTGGCTGGATCGGTTAGTAAAACAATGTCGTTTGCATGCACTAAGCGTGGTAGCAATTCTTTTTTATGTAAGACTTCATAAACACGTCACCAACGCCGCGCGCGTTTGGTGCGAACGTGGTCAAAGCGCCGCCGCCATCGACAACAGTTCTGCGCGTTGCTGGCATAGAGTTTCACACTATAAAACGAGAAACTCTATGGTTGCTGGTGCTGCTACATGTCCAAGTTTATACAGCTGCTCAGAATTTTGAGAATGACAGCACATGAACAAATGTCCCGAAAGAAAACACCGGCAGCTCATGCCTTTTACGTTAAATCTTCTCTGACTACAATATTAAAAGTGCGAAACAAAAAATTATCGAGCCAATGAGAGTTTTTTTCTACACGCGGACACGACCATCGGAGACTGAGCCCTTAACAGCTTCGCGGTAATAATTGGAACAACCACCTTCTGCTCAAGCGCCGACAATATTAATTATTTACGTGCAGGTGCTCCCTCTCTCTATCTGTTCTCCGCTTTGCGCCGACAATACTAATGCAACCCTAAAACGATTACATTTTCAAACTCTTGCGGTTAAAGAAAGAGTCACAAGACGGCGCTGCCATTCAGCGCTACTGCAACCATCTGCGTCCCCTGTATTTTCTCACAAATTCACGAATGCAATCGAATAACAAAACTGCAGCCTAAAATTACACTCAAGAAGAACAACAGCAACACAATGCTGTCACACTTGAAAATTTAAAAACAACAAAATTGATATCGCATGCACCTGACTTCGAAGATGCCGCTGCGATGAAGGGCAACAGAACCTCAGGTGGTATAAATTATTCCGGGGTTCCCACTACGACGTGTCTTATGGCGCGTAAAATCCCAGACTTTTTTCACAGCCGAAATAATAATTTATTTACACGGTTTAAATTATCTACGGGGGCAGTATGTGTTTTATTGCCAAGTTGAAAACTTAATTGATGCTTCAGGTTTTCCGAAATTTTTCTATTTTCATCATCGTTCTTACAAAAATTCAGGCCTAAATTTGGCATGCCCTTAGCAGTCACTAGAATTTTCCGTTCAAGCAGTTTTATTCAAGCAGGTCTAGGGCTTGCCTTACACCCGCCGTGGTTGCTTAGTGTGTTGGGCTGCTAAGCCCGAGGTCACGGGATCGAATCCCGGCCACGGCGGTCGCATTTCGATGAGGGCGAAATGCGAAAACACCCGTGTACTTAGATTAGGTACACGCTAAAGAACCCCAGGTGGTCCAAATTTCCGGAGTCACCCGTTACTGCGTGCCTCATAATTAGATCGTGGTTTTGGAACGTAAAACTTCGAGATCATAATTTAATTTCTTTTGCTTGCCTGACAATATTATATATGTAATATTAACAATCATTTACAATTATTTGCTAAGGTAATCCGTCATCTCTTTTTCGCAGTTCCAAACCCAAGGTTGTACTTTTTTTTTCTGTTTTCTTTTAGTAGAGGCACTTGAGAACGTTTAGACAGTCGGGCAGCACCGGTAGAAAATTCTCGCAGCCTGCGAATTTAGTCGCGATGGTCTAACGTCATGCTCTGATAGAAATACATTAAAAAAGAAATAGATACTTAGCAAAAGCGATTGGTCTCCACAGCTAAACTGCTGCGAAATCTTTCGCGCCCTTGAAAAACGGAACGAAAAAGACCGCGCGCGAAGGCAACGAAACCGAAACTAAAAATAGGACACACATATTTGCTTACTATTTCACAGCTACGAAAATTAAATTAATAACTCCAAGACACATATTTCTAAATGTTGTTTAAATATTGATGCATTTGCTTAGTCGTAGTTTAACGGCGTTAATTTTTGTCAAGTTTCGACTTCCCCTGACACCCGCGAGGGCGCAGCACGGTCGAACGTCGCGCTCTGCGCGTAATGGTGGCCCCGTCGCTCGTTGTTTGTGTGTATGTTCTGTTTCTTTTGACGCGTTCTCCGTTGCCCCAGCCGCGTGCAATGTGACATTGAAGGAAGCGAACGACGGAGAGAGGCCTCCTCCTGCGAGACGGGGCGCCGAGGAGCGAATGCGACTCGCCCGGTAACCTACATAACGCGCACCCAAGAAGCGGCTGCAGGCTCGGCCCACCGACGAAAAAAAAGAGACGGATGCGTACGGGCCCGTGGCTGTACCGTGGCCCAGCAAGGAAGAAGGACTGCGCGTCACCGCTAGCTTTCGGCCGTTGTCGTCGCTTGTTTCGTGCCGAGGCGGCCGGACGGCGCGTCACGCGTGTGTGAGCGCCCGTCCCGTGTGCGTGTTTGTGTGTGTGCGCGCGCTGCTGCGCAGTTTTCTTTTTTTCGCCTCGACGAGCGGTGTTTACCCCGGTCCGACGTAGAGAGGGAACAATGAATTTCGCGCATCCGCTGCCTCGCTGTAGCTGTGGCGATCCGGCGACGCTGTTTCCGCGGCTCCATCGGTACTCCGTCAACACGTCGTCGTCGTGGTCGGGCCGCACCTTCGAGTAGCGAGCGGCTCGTGTGATTGTGCGCGCTCTGTGGTGCGTGCGTGATCGCCGACTCACCGTCGTCCCCACAACGTCGTAGACCTCCTCTCCGCGCTGTTACACCACCACCAGCTGTTTTTTTTCTTCTGCCAGCCAGGAAAAGAGTAGGCGGTGGCGACGGTCTTTCTTTCTTTTGTTGTTGTTGTTGTTGAGGGTCAAGCGGGAGTGAGTGGTCGTCCAGAGCGGACGCCTGTGTAGCAACAACAAACAACTGTGTGTGTGAAACCGCGCGCGCGCGCGCTTGGCAGTGTTTGCCGATCTCTCGAAGGTCGGCGGCGGTTTACCAGTACCGCCCAGCGCAGCGCATATTCGTCGCGTCGTCGGCGCGTTCCTTCGGAGAGCGAGAGCCGACGCCAGCAGGCCGCTTGTCAAGGCAGCCGAACGCGCTCGCGCACCTTCCCATGTCGCTGTCATCGGCGCCGCCGACGACCGCAGCTACTACGCTATGCATTCTTCGAATTCCTCACCGCCTTCGTCGTCGACGCGTCGGCGCAGCGGCGGAGGCAGTCATCACCCGGGATCCTTCTTCACGATTCCACGATGGATGGGCGGCGGTGGCAGCGGCGGCAGCAAGAAGCAGCTGCAGTACCGAAGCCTGCGATCGCTCGAGGACCCGACGCCCACGTCGACGACGACTTCGGGGCGTCGCAAGCGTCCCAGCCTCTTCGATCAGATGGTGAAGCGCTTCTTCACGCCTCACGTCGGTCACCACCAGCGAGGCGGGACGTCGTCGGAGTCGTCGTGGAACGGGGTCGTCAAGTACCCGGCGCCCTCTCGAAGCGGTTCTCTGAGGGACCTCCGGACTCGGGCCGTAGGCGGGGACCCCGGTGGCGGGGATGACACCTTCTTCGCGGGCAACGGAGGCAAGAAACACCAGCCGGACGGCGCCGCCGGATCGGCCCTGTCTCGGACCGCGGTTCCCGCCGTGGCCGGGATTCGGAACGAAGGCAACACCTGCTTCATGAACGCCGTGCTCCAGTGTCTGAGCAACACGGACGCCTTCGCCGAGTACCTAGTCTCCGGCAGCTACCGCGAGGACCTGGCGCGAGCCAAGGGTCGCGGGGGCTTCGCGACGCCGTCGGCGCGCGTCACCGAACAGTTGGCGCACGTATTGGGCGCCCTGTGGTCTTGCCGTACGGAGGGCGACTTCGCGGCCCGCTTCAAGGCTTGCGTCGAGAAGCACGGCAGCCAGTATCAAGGCAGCGAGCAGCACGACGCCCAGGAGTTCCTCATGTGGCTTTTGGATAAAGTTCACGAGGAGTTGCTCGCCGACGACGCGACGACGTCGGGTGGTGGTGGTGGTGGAAGTTCGTCGTCGACGAACACGGGGTCTCGGTCGAGGCGCGGATCGCTGAAGCGTTCCAAGGTACGCTCAGTTTCTCGATTTGGAGCTTGTCTTTTGCGTCTCCAGGTTTGCGTCTTTCTTGGCCGTGGGACAACCCTGTGATGATGTTGCAGTTTGGGTCTGTTGATGTGTCACTGGTACAGATTACGTAGCACATTACGAAACAAGCACAACAGAAAGAAATAACACCGGCATGGCACAATGTGTGTATCATTTGTTTCTTGCTGTTGATTTTGTCTGTAGCGTGCTACGCAATCTGTACTGTGATGAGGTGTCGCGGTTTTCCTGCCTTGTGGCACTGGTTTTCGTTTAATTTATTTGTACTGTCGTTCATGAACAGGCTGTTACAGGAGTGGTTACACATCTAATAAAAGAACAAGTCGATTGGTGGAGAAAAACACTACTGACAAGAGAATCAATGTACTAAATAAACATAAGATGATACATACATTGAAAGTAAGTGAAGGAGAGAGACAAGCAGTACTTGATTTGACAACAAAATTGAAACATAGCATCAGAAGTTATGAGACAGTTTAGAGCTTCTAAGAATGTGCTGGCCATTTCTGATCTGATAGCTGATTGTGATAACAAATTCCAATGAACAATGACCATTTCTGATGAACAATGACAAATTCTAATGAAAAAAAAGCTATTTCAAGCGGCCATTACCCATTTCAAAGGAGCTATGCATACCCAACGGCAAAAGGTTACGTAGTGTGAGATTTGACAAAATGCTGAATTCCTTAACGGTTTGTCACCATAGCAAGTCAAGCCGTGCTGTTTACATGTGCTACTAATATTGAAATACCACGGCTGCGATTTTGTAGTGATGCGTTTTCCTGATGTTAATGCTTTTGGGCACTTTTTGAGTTTGTGAGTGCTCAAGCTACGCTTCACCCTGGGCAGAGCATCGAACGCGGCCACTCACAAATGCAAAAAGCGCGAAAAGGCATCACTACATAATACCAGCCCAGGTTCCAAGGCTGGGGATGTACTTAGCGTTCTCAAAATCCTGTGGTCTGTAAGCTTTCACGGTCTAGTATACTGTCTATTCTGCAATTACTGCAACAGCATCCCTAATTGCACAATCGAATTAACTTGGTGGTGCTGGCACAACAATCAGGTGCTATATTTCTAGCCGAGTAGTTTCCACACTACAGAGCCAATTAGTAGCAACTACAACAGTCTGTAGTTAACGTGATGCAAATGCTCGATGGCGGTTGAGTGCATTGAGAACTAGTGTTAACTGGCTTCAACTCTTTCCTGTCACACTAGAGTACGCGCCTACTGTGTGATCTGCAAGCTGGCAAAGTTTGGTGTTAGCTGGCTTTCGTCTGGCCCAAACTGCCATTAATTTTGGCAACAGTAATCGTCATTGTGCACTTGGTAGATGTTGTTTGGCAGGTCACTCTCTCTTTTTAGGGAAGAGAAGACAAAAAGCTTCTGAGCAGTAAATTCCCGCAGCTTTGAACAGTGCCGTTGTGGCCTAAAAGGATCTCACTAACCCTTTTCTTTCAGACCTCGAGAGAGTGCAATGCTTTCCAATGGATCTACCCCCACAGAAATGTTTGAAACGCATCTGATAACAACAGATACACAGCGTGCATTGTTTACTTATCGTCATTCCTTCCTAACATGTTTCCTCTCAGCTGGTGTGGTGCCCACATCAGCGCTCTGCCTATTGCTCCTTTCTCACTTTTGCGAACAGTTCTTGATGCGTTCAAACCAGTTCTCGGTAGCAGGTATTAGGCCGTTTTCGTGGGTCGATCCTGGAAATAGTTCAGTCTAATACGGAGTACCGCATGTAGCACTTTTGATCACGATCTAGCCCGATCCGGATTGAATTTCTCGGTCAACGATTGGCTTCTCTACTCAATCTGCTGCTATTGCGGTTGAGAATTTCAATCCAGATCTGGCTCAAGCGGGATTGAAAATGGCCGTGTGACACCGGCATAAATATGTGGGCCGATCCCAAACGTATTGCAGTCTAAAGTGTGGGCCGTTCTTGATGATATGTGCCACTGGCTATATGCAACTCTTCAATGAACCTGTTTGATGCCAACTTTGGTCGCGAGGTATTACCGCAACAAACACAATGTGCTGCACACTGCATCAGTTTGCTATACGTTTGCTGCAGAGCAGTTTAGTTATTCATGAGAACCATTCTCTACCAAACTGTGAATGCTTTGCATTCCGTAGATGTAAAGAAACAAACTCAACTGGAGTTGAGTTTGTTTTTTCTTCTTTCTGCGGTGCATTTTTGCTAATCCTTCAATGTTGGCATCTAAAAAAGACGGCCAAGAGCAACAAAAGAGTAGTGACAGGGAAAATTGGCTTCTCTGTTTGCTAGAAGATTGGAAAGGCACGTATGTGTCTGCGAGATTTTGTTGTGCAGTAACTCGCAGTTGGGAACAAATAATTACCTGGTGGCTTGCGTCTATGGGCTGCTGCGCTGGCCTATGACGTCATAGGCATAACAGAAGGGCCCTTGAAAGGTACAACTTCGTGCAGCAAAATAATATTCAACTCGCATGTTCTTTGCCCCTTTTAGCACTTTTCTCATTGGTTTGGCCTTCACGCCTAAAATGCGAAAAGTCCGAAAATTTTGAATGACCTCGAAGGAACCGTTTCTTTTTCTTTTTCCTTTTTTTACACTTTCCACTACAAGTATTTGTAGTGGGGTGATTCTGTATGCAATACCGGTTGAGTAAATGAACAGATTGTCAGTATATATTATTTGCTTGACTAGAAATACAAGATAAAACTGATCTGTTGCAGACAATGTGGCATCAGAACAAATCCTCTACAAACACAGTGTACACATAAAACAAAAACACAAGAATGTAAACAAAGCACGTAAAACGAACTATGCAGATCAACTGAACTGTTTCGGTTTCCTGTATTAGACCTTTTTCCGCACTAAATGTTGTTTACATTTTATGTTGTTGCTTTTGGGGGCTGAAAATTCAGGCCAATTTTTTTTAGGTGCTCAAAAGAAAAACCAGAACAAGACTGCGTTCCCGTAAATTTTTTTGTTTTTTTTCAGCCATTCTCATCTCTACTTCAAGCTGTCTCCTCACATTTATTGCCATTGTAATGCTCACTGAAATATCTTTTGTAGGCTTGGATTGGCCTTGTTTCTGCCAGCTCCTGTTTGCATGAAGCTAGCATTCCTGGGGCCGAGTCAGTTGGAAGCACAAATTAGACGCTCTGTGGGATGGCATTCTTTTTGTTCTTTGTTGAGCCAAATTCTCATTTCAGTAGTTGCAGTAGCAGCAGGATACCCGAGGTTGTGCAATGATGTTTCGCAATCTTTCGGTGGGAAGCTGCTGTTGGTTTTGACTGGCGTACCAAACAAGGATCATTAGAGCGTAGAACGGTGCAGTTTATTGCACAATTGTCTCTTTCTTACCTTCCTTGTCAAAAGAAACAGATGAGTATGCAATTATTTCTACCTGTATTAGCATTCATATCTATTCTTCTTGTTTCTTTTTTTTTTTTTCAATTTCCACCCAGACACGCTTCCGTTAATTTCAGTGCCAGTTCAAGAAATCTCATTATGTTCCACGCTCTTTGGCTTTCGAGGAATACTCATGTGACATTTCAGATTTGGATTTTTTGTGGATTTGTTTGTTGGTGCTGTTAAATGATAGTACAAAGCCTTTTTATCTCTAAAGAAGAAAGCTGTCAAGCAACTGAACACTCTAAATAAATTACTACAATGCCCGTTTCAGCAAAGCAAATTTAACTTTGGTAATGACGTGGATACGCTATGACATTACGACTAATTGGTTCGCTCTGTTCCTGAAATCGCTTCAGCTGCCACACACACGTTAAGTCAGAGGAAAGGCACACAGCACTCTTATTAATTTTTTAATGAACATCCTATTTAGCATTATTACTACATAAAGTGAAGAAATTTTAGTCCATGTCTTGATGTTACACTAGCGTCGATGATGCCAGTTCTGCCATTTAGAGACCAACTTGGTATTGTGATAACTATCGTATAAGTGTTTCCCAATCAATCACATGTGCTAAGTATCATACTTTTGCATGCAAGAAGCATGCGGTAGAGTTTCTCAATTTTAGAAATATTTTTCAATACTTAACCAACCTCTCACTGTAAAACCTTATCGAATGACTTTAGCAACAGCTTTTGCTCATGTTTGTTTCAACAGCAGTCGGAAAAACGTCCTTAATTAGCATTCGCGTCCTCGTTACTACCTGCTGCGGTGGGGCTGCCAAGCATGTCATGGATTCAATTTCCAGTCACGACTGGTGCATTTTGATGGGGCCGGGATGCAAAAACACCCGTGTGCATAGACTAATGGTTCATTCAACCAGTTTTTACCGCGAGTCGACTTGGCCTACAGTGATGCGGAGACCTCTCGAGATTAGAGTCATAGAAAGCATATCCAAGCCGAGTGTTCACCTTCAACCCGAGGAATTTCAATAACCTGGTGACCTGAGTTTTGTCAGTTTTCGATCGCGCTGCGAGCTAGAAGGTGAGAGCGGCTCTGTGCACTCGGAGCAGGAACGGAACACTCTGAAATGAACCCGCCGAATGTAAAGTATACATCCAGAAAGCTCAAAAGGGACCAGTCGAATTAACCATTTCCTTCTGCTGGGAAAGACCATATGGTCTAGATAAATCCATGCTTCCACTTTTGACATCTCTTGATCATAGCGTCATGTGAAGCTTTGGGGATCGAAACCCAATTATTAGACAGTTTTAGTGCCGCGTAGAGCAGCAAATGTGCAAAGAGATAGCGTTTCGTGCTGCACACTGTGCGTGCGTTGTAGGTAAACGGTGCTGGAACTCTTGTGTACGTACGCTATTTTCGAGATTTAGCGTTCAACGCAAACGCACATTAAGTACGGACGCTAAGAAATAGCGTTGTTGAACATGGCGGCATCCATGGCTCCCACTTCACCGTTAATTCTCGTGATGACTACGCTCTCACTCTCGTTGATTGTCAGAAACTGTTGAAATGAGCTTTCGCTTCCTCTAAACTCACCTGAAATGCAAGTTATGAGCGCATAGCGCGTCCAATATCTGAGATCAATCAGCGATTCCGGCGTCCCTAAGCCTGACGAGACGCGTCCGCATAGCAACAACAGAATGGTTGTTAATGGATTGTCTTTGCTTGGATACGTTTGTCATGAAGCACCAGACGGTGCCGTGTCTTTGAACGTCTTCCTTACGTTTGCGTTCCCGTATGTTACACTAAAAGTCTTGGAGGGACGCACACCATAGCGAAGGCCCGGAAAGGTTCGCACGCTAACGCAAGCATTTTATGCTATACTAAAACTGTCTACTTACGTAGCAATTCTTTTTTCTCTCTGTGCTTGCTCAAGCGAAAATTACACACTCGTTTCTTACTCAGCATAAAACACAGATTGTACCATTCTGCAAGGCTGTACCAATTATAACAAAGCCTTGTGAATGAGTAATGCTTTCAGCGTTTCGCTAGCGTCATCAGCAAAAAAAAAAAAGAAGAGACAGCTGTGGTCATGTGTCATGATTTTGGAAGGTTTCATCGAAGTTGCTCGCCGTTTTGACAGTCATTCGAAACAGCCACCATCGTGCGGCCAGCGTGGTGGGGAGGAGAAGTTATGCCGCATGGGGCAGCCAAGCTTTAATGCTGGCCTGACAGGTGTTAAAGAGAGTGATTCACGCAGCAAATGTTGGAACAGCTGTTGCGAATGGGTGCATTGTGCTCTGTGCCAGGATCTCGTTGGCATTTAGTAAAAGAGCGTCCTTATATGGACAGCTCAGCATGAGCATAACATTCGGAACATACCGAAATACACTAGCCTGTGTTTTTATTCCGACAGCCTAAAAAATTTGTGCAGACACCATCGACGATGAGTGCCAACGCAAGTGAATAGTCGAACACTTTAAGAAAGCTATTCGCCTTATCGAAGGAATGTTGTGCTTCACAATATATGTTTGTTGCAGTGAGGACATTTAGGTAGCATTTGCAGTTTCATTATATAATTCTGTACAGAACAGCACCTCTTAGTTAACCAGCACATCTCTAGCGGTAGTATAGGTGGATAGCTTGTGCATCTCAAAGAGCTATGACATTTAGCGTTCAGCAACAAATGCACCCCGCAACGTGAGCACAAGCGCCCTTCATGTCGGCGTTGTTCCAACCTCCAACTGCCGGCCACCGACTACAACAGGCGAGAGAGTCGAAGAAAGCTATTCCTGCGTGCTGCTGTATTGCTCCTACTCGAATATATCTTTTGTATATATTGTTGTTGTTGCTGTTGTTTATTTATACTGTCAACCCAATTAAGGGCCTTTACAGGAGTGGAAAAAAATAGAAGAAAAGATCTAAAATTCTGCTACATCTCGAGCAAAAAAAAAATATGAGGCAGTATAATGGCAATATCTATAAAAAGTGACATGCACTGCACAAAGACAAAATACATTGTTTTATGCGCACCAGAAACAAAAATACATGCTAAGATGCATTCATACCAGAGAAGATGACATTCTCTAAACCGGCACTAAAATCACTGACGGATGCAGATGTGACAACTGAATTTGGTAATTCATTCCATACATATCTGGAAAGGTGCCCGCCGAGATAGCGACTGACCCAGCAGCCACGCCAAACCTGGCAAAGCGGACAAAGAAAGCTTCAGTTTGAAAATGTGGGTCACTGTAGGATACGGCTCAAGGAGCTCTTAGCAACTGTAGTTTGTAGTGTGACTCAGTTATGTCACTTCCTGCAGTACACCAATGAACAATATTGTGACAGGGATTCGAGAAACGATGGCGTCCGATGATGATCCATCACACAATTTTGTGGTAGGTGATTGAAAGTGTAAACTATAGGCCCAATATTTGTTTATTTTATTCATACATTCTGCAGCCCTAGAGAGCTATTGCAGGAGTGGGCACAAGGTACAAAACAAGGTAAAAGTGCACCTAATAATTGGTGCTGAGCAGACAAGAGTTACAAATGCTGTAAAAGAGGCACAACGGAAGCTTGGGACTATGTAATAAGCAGTCCTGCAAGAAACTTTTATAGAAAAAGAGAACAAATATAGCCCGGTAACGAATTCCGAGTAGCTGTAATTGAACAAATCAGTGTGTGCAAGAAAGGGTGTCACGTTGAGTTTGCGGTAACTACGTGTGGAAGACGGCTTGGCGAACATTAGAAAGTTGTGGAATAGGCGACACGATTTGTTAATGATGCAGTGGAGGAACTATAAAGCATCATCTTCAATATCACGGCGCGTCAATAAAGAAGTCAAGCTTAAAAAAAGAAAGAGCAGGAGAAGGTGAAAATTCTCTGTCATGAATTGACGTGTACTTGGAGCCACAAGTATTTGTTACACTCGTGAATAATAAATGGCTTGAATCACATGACTTTGTTGAGTATGTATGGTGATAATGTCTAAAATTGCTGGAGTGTTTGAAGTCAGTTGAGTTAGTTTCAATTTACATTTGAGCAGTATTACAGTGCAAGTATCATAGAGCACGCTAGTTTAGCATCGACTGATAGGTAGGCCGTACAGAGCTAGTTGGTATGAGTCTGAAGGAAGGCCAAAAAAAAAAAGGGACACAGTTGGCACAAGCGCTTGTGTCATTTTTCGTCTGTTAGCCTCGCTGAATTTTTAACATCTATTATGAGTTCCGTGCCTTTGTGTTGAAGACCTTCATTGTAGCGCCATGCTTTGTTATGAGGATCTGTTGATTGCAGATAACTTTTGTTGAATGGGCACCTCCACACGCATTGACAATAGCAGTAGCAGGGAAACTTGGGCAAGTGGGTGTACGTTTATACTTCACAAAAACAGTGCTGACCAAGACAAGGACAAAGAAATTAAGGTAGGCTCACAGACAAGCACCGACTCTCAACTTGAAGTTTATTCATTTGTTTGTTTATTTGATGCTGGAGTTTATCATTTATTTGTTTGCTTATTCAATTACTTATTAAAGATATTCTCATCAAAGTTTGTCACATTTTATTACCTTTGCTAGCTAGTTTATCATTGTCAAGTTTGTTTGTTTATCTTTGTCAAGTGTATACATGTTTGGTTTTTCACGAATAAACTTAGATGAGAGTCAGCGCTCGTGTGTGAAGCTATACCTTATTTTCATTCTCCTCATCTTTGTTAGTGCCATTTTTGTCAAGTCTGACACATCAACAACCTTCTGTCACAAGGCACGTGCCCACAATTGGTGACCCCATTCATACCTTGTCTTTTGTTTGCTGCGGGCCAGGGGGTGTCGGTGGAGAGAGATAGGCATTTAGAGATATTGCTGTCAACAGGTTGGAATCTACATTGTGGTGAGATAGTGGCTGTGTCGCACTCGAGCGGGAAACGACCGCGCAGGCTTCTTATCTCGGTGGCGGTGTCTGTGCCATTGAGGTTCGCGTGTGGTGATGCTGTCGTATTTACTGCCAACATCAAAGTCCTAAACGCAGTTTGCTTTGTGTTATTTCATCTTCCTTTTCATGTGTGCAGAGGGCATTTAGCCTAAAGTCTCAAGGGCTGGTACTATGGTAGACCTAAATGAGCAGCTTGGAAAAGGCCTTATAGCTGATCATCAACTCGTAAATTAATTTGTTCTGTGTCATACGCAGGCTATCATTGTTCATTGGCTGGCTATTCATTGCATTATTACTAGGCATGCTACTGGATTTCTTTTTCCACAGAAATTGGATCATATTGTTGCTGCAATCTTAAGCTTTATCCCATTTAGCTAACATTACATACAAACTTTTATAATGTATGTAGTAAGACTGTAGCCTGAATCGACCACTTTCAGTGGACACTGATTGGTTAATCCTGCAACAAAAACGCTCGTAGCTACACTGAACCGTCTCACTGGATGCAACATCACGTCATAGTGAGGGTACCCCTGAAATTGATGGCTTGAAGATATGGTTTTTCTTGTATCCAGTTATGTATTCAACATTATTAATGAATGGATAGATTTTATTACTTCCCCTTTAAAATGGCATGATGCCTGGTGCTACCAAACAATTATTTTTAACCTCATTGCTGGCTTTTATTCTCAGCTCTTAACGTACGGGTTTAGTATTAAAAAGCTATCGAACCTTAAAGGAAATTTATTTATCCGAGAAAGTACTATAGCTTTTCATTCTATTTGCTCCCCCAATTTAACACCACCAATATTCCAGCTTCTTTTTTTTTCTTTAGCTAGCTTTTACTATTCTTCATCTCAGATTTCAATCCACCTTGCAATACATTCGTGCAATGCCCTTTGATGATATTTGTGTTGCATCAGACAAAGAGGTTTAAGAGTGACAAAGGAGCATTGACATGGTAGCCAGAATGCGTGAACAGCTGTCATGTCGTCTGTTCCTGGAAAATATTGAAAGTTGTGCATGTGTGGGCCCAGTGGCTAGTGTCTATGCGCTGTTGCATCCCATGTAACGTCATCGCCGATGTCATGTGGGGTGGAAAATAAAGTGGGACACTCAAAAGCTGCAGGAGAGAGCAAGCGATCTATCTCAGAAGGTTGTAGGTTGCCTGCTGCATGCAATGAAATAACATTTGGCTCGCACATTTGCAGCAGCGTTGTATACAGATGTGTTTTCTTACCATGTCAAGAAGTGTTGTCCTTTTAACATGTTCACTGCAGCATGGGTCACGGGTCCTGCCAGTTATTCCCCACTGTGCAGCCGTACTGGGCTGTCCTGCAGTGCTTAAATGACATCTTTGCCATATAAATCAGTGGAAAGGAAAACTTGTCGCTTTCAGTCTGACGGATCGTGGTACCATGTCTCTGCACCTTGAGGAAGATTCAAAGGAGCACAACTCCCGGGTGGGTTACGACGCACCAAGCAATGTGACAGGCGACCACAGGAATCGAAAGTTCAAACAGTGCCACTGCAGCGAACGTGTTAAATTACTTTGCTCTTCGTGGTGTGAGATGTGCTTAGGTTGTCGTACTGCTGTTTCAGAGCGATCGTCCTCGTTGAAAGGTGCCAGCGCGGCAACACCATGGCAGGGGATCCCCGTTGCATCGTGTTTGCCGGTCAGCTTCGTCTTCGCTGACCGTGCCCGCGCTGTGGCCAGCAGAGCAACACGTTCGAGAGCCCGTTCGTCCTGTCTCTCACTGCCCATACCGGCGGCGAGCCAGTGGCTCTGTCATGTCCACTTTGTCCCCGCGCAACTCCCCGCCCGTGAGAGCCAAGTTTTTGTTACCTCCTGGCATGCCGCCACTGTTTAGCGCTAACTAGGGCGACAGTGTCCTGTTCTCGGTGTACAAACCTTTTTCCTTCCTTCAAACAGCATTGCACCTGCTGTGGCTGTGTTGCGTAAAGTTGAGGTGTCCATTCCAGGTGGCCGCGGCCACATTTTGAGAGGAGCAAAATGTAAAAATGCACGTGTCACTTAGGCTTAGGTGCATTTTAAAAAACTCTGAATGGTCAGAATTAATCCCAGGCCTTCCACTACAGCGCCCTTGTAACCCATTGTGCAGTTTCAAACATTAAAGCTCACAATTTAATTTTATCAAGAGGAGGAACAGTGATACCTGATGGGATGGTGCAAGAAGTAGTGCACGTGACCCAGTGTTGTATCTGCATGCTTCTTGAATCATCCTGTCAGGTTACACCGTGCTTCCTGTAATTAAGAAAAACTACACTGTCGGTCAATCAAAGCCATAGTTATTAGCTTAAAAGTGGGGCAGATCATGTTCATTTGTTTGTTTGTCATGCTTAGGTTTTGTGTATGGCACGACTTAACAAAAAAGATATCCAAGCAGGTATACCAGGGGTCAAACCAACAATCACTGGGGTTCTGGCCAAGTGCTTTAACCACTACACCACGTCTGCTTTTGTACGACTGAGCACATAATACTTGTATTGTTAAATTGTTTCCCCGCAGCAGTAGATGTCCACGCTCAGCAATGTTAATGCTGTCATGAAATTTCTTTTGTGTATGCTTGTGTGAAGCGAAGAGTGTGTATATAGGATACTGCCAGAATCCTGTCTAGCTAAAATGAAAAATTACATCATATGTGATGTAGGCTTGAAATGTTCAAGAAAATGTTCAAGATGTGCTGCTGGATGTGTGCCCCTGTGACCACTGGTCCCTGTGACGATCCGAATATATTATATTTAATAAATTAATATAAATAAAATTGTCGAATATCACGATTCCAACAGAGGACCTCTAGCACAGCAGCTCAACGCTTTAACCATTAGACCATGAGTGCATGCCACAGCAGGCAGAACAGAACACCCTAAAGCATTTCCCGCGGGCAATCCAGCGTGTTGAGGAGCTTAGGGCATTAATTCCAATATCAATTATATGAATACTCCAATCAGTATTTCACTGTTGTCGATAATTACGCATAAACATACTGATTTCTTTAGTTCTAATGCGTTTTTCGGAAGAACATTACTCACATTAACTGTATGCTTTCGTTTTGCATCAGAATTTGAACACCAGGTGGCGAAATATGTCTATGCAGGTTTGTGTTCCAATTGCACAGACTGGTGCACAGAAGCAGCTCTATTCTAAGACCCCAGGTTAGACAGCTGTGCTTGCTGGAACGAATTGTAACACAGCTATGCAGACTCTGCCAGCTTGTGCCATGGTTTCCCACACGCAGTAGTCGTGGTAGTAGTACCTGTCGGTGCAGATTTCTGCAGCAATGCACCATGTCCCTCACATCACTCAAACATGCCCCCGCATGTCAATTGTCAGAACGTCAGCCGAGTAGCTCCTGTGAAATGCTAATTGCACTGAAGCAAAGGAGGGCCCGCATACGCATCAGTAATTGTGGCACAGAAATGAAAATGCACTGATAAGATGAAAGGTGAACGATCTGCCGAGTTGAACTCAAAATGGCAACAATTGCACAGAAATAAAAGTGCACTGTTAAGATTAAGAAAAGCAAATCTTCTGCTGTGTTGAGCTTGAAGTTGCAGTTGCGCAGAAGTGAAAATGCACCCATAAGATAAAAAAAGTTGAATTGTCTGCCGGAGTTGAGCTCAATGTTGCAACGATGTTGCAATTTGTTGCCAGCTTGCAACCCTCTTCCTTCACTGCCGACTGTAGCGCACCGCTCGACTCGCCGTTATCATCTTAGTCACCGCTGCTATCTGTGCTTGCTTCCTGAAAAAGTAGTTCAAGCCTGCAGTTGTTTGCGTCCCTTATCCTAAACTGTTATACCCAGCCTCTTCCTGTTTCTAAAGCCTCTCTGCCCAAATGCTTGGACTGCATATGATCTGTCGCACTAGGCATTTCATGTGTGTTTAGAACTGTCGTGCTTGATGTGGGATTCCATAAGCTGTTTTACACTTCTCAAAGGACAGGTTGTGTTTCGAGAAGCTAAACGAAAACAACACTGTCTCTGGTATTGGTCCACGACATGGTGACTTCAAAACAGAGTCACCATGTCGTGACTCAAAACACCTCAATTAAAATGAAAAATCACTCACTAATGATGATTAGGGTAAAACCTCAATAATTCGATCCTCGTTAATTCGGAAAATCCGATAATTCGGACTCGTCCTCTTGTCCCAGCAAACGTATGCACTATTTATTAGCATCCAACTCTCGTTAACCCAGATGCATTTGGCTCCACAACTGTTAATTTGCACAACTCTCCGCACTCGCTGCGGCACTCCGCCGCCAGTGCGGAACGCCACAAATGTGCGATGCAAAGGAGCAAATGCGGCGCTAGCGTCCAACCGAAACGAAGCGGCCAAGTCCGCATCGCTATAGTTGTCAGCGGAAATAGTATGTGAACGACAGGAGCGCCAACACATTTCCTGCCTATTTGTGGCTTTATAACCGTTATTCTTGCATATACTGCCATGAATGACATCGCGTTGGCCGCATGCCTTCAGAACTGCAGCTGTCGCCATCCACGATCGGGTCGATAGCGACCAAAGTTTTGTCTGCAGTGATTGCGGTGAGCAGTAGTTTTGTTTTGACTTGTGCAATGCGGTGGAAGCTATCGAAAATGAAGAGTGACTCTACCGCAGCTCGCTCGCTGGCATCAAACCTTCCGGCTAAATTACAATGGACAGACAATCTGTTAGATAAAGGCAGGTTGGTGTAGAAAGCACTTGCTTATAGTTTTCTTAATACCCTCAATGTTTTGACATTCAGGTAATTTGGACATTTTTTTTTCTTTTTTATTTGCTCCCCTGAAATCTGAATTAACAACATTTTACTGTATTAGGGTGACTTAATCAGGATTTTGTCTTTGCTTTAATTGTTCCTAGACTTCTTCTTAATATTTTTTCCTAATTATAAGCGTAATTAACAGTAACATATTCGAATTCACAATATTTTACTGTAATATCCTTAACAAGATTTTACTGTATTATGGTGCTTAATGCTGGATTTTGTCTTTGCTTTATTTGTTCCTGGACTTTTCTTACTTATTTTTTCTTATTATAAGCTTAAGTTACCTCTTGCTATGGCGAGGGCGCTGTTGGAATGTGAAAAAAAAAAAAGAAAACGGCCCTGTATTTTCTAAAATGGTGTCAGGATTGCGCTTTTCCTTGAAAAGCAGCTTTGATGCACCGGGATGGCTCACTAATAATCTCTTCAGTATGTTAAGAGCGTGTTCATTTGGGCTGGTTGGCACATCATGTCAAACAACAGTTTTGAGCAGTGCAATACAGGAGACAGCAAGAGGACCACAGGACAAAGTGCTAACAACCAAATGCTTTATTTCCAGGAGCAGTACTACTTAAGGCTTGAGGAAGGAATACACATGAAAAGAAAAAAAAGGATCAGCATGATAGGTATTCAAATTTTTTTGTCAATTGGGAGAAGCACAATGTCAAATGCCCCGAGTTTAAAGGCATTGGATGGTGATAATAAGGCACAGGTTAGCGACAACAGACAGCTAGTAGGAAGTACTCAATATTTCCAAGTTAACATGAGCCAAATACACAGCCTTTAGTATAATGGCTTACTAGTCTTAATTTTTAGCATTGACAACATAACCGCGACGTTCCAACATGTTGAAATAAACCAGCTTGCTAATGCATGTGAATATCTTTATTCGATACTCGATTCAATATTCGAAGCTAGTATTTGTATTTGATTCGTATTCTAAAATTTTGATATTTGCACATCTCTGTCAAAATATATTGCGAGCAGCAGGCACACAAGATTTTTAAAACTTTACCATCTTCACACGCACCGACATAATGTGTCAGCTCTCCATGCTTCTCCCGTTTGACAAAAAAATTATGTCTATCATGCTGATCCTTTTCTCCTTTTCATGTGTGCTCCAGAAATAAAGCATTTGCTTGTTAGTCGGTTGCTCTGTCATGTGTTCTTTTTTTCTTTTTCTTTTTTTTGTGCTGTCTCCTGTATCGCACTGATTGAAAATTTTTGTATGTCTTGAGAAGGGGGGGGGGTAGCAACAAATGTTCATATATACATATCTCCTTTTGGATAAAATGAGGGCGAGGCATTGACCTTAGCCAAAGTTTCTTGAGGAATTTTGTGC
>NC_051158.1:51173270-51309619 GCF_013339745.2 Dermacentor silvarum | reverse complement strand
CCAGAGGTAACACGTCCACGCACTCTGGTTAGCGTCCGCCTCACAAAATGTACGCATGCTCACTTCGACGTTTCGGGTAATCCAATGTTCCGTAGAGCTGTGATTCCCTCGCTTCGCAGCGCAGAGTGAGCAACCTGCTACGTCACATCTTCTTATGGCCAATGGAATGACGTAGGCATCGCCAGGCCATGGGAGACGCTTTGCTGTGCCTCTGGTACAAAAAAATTCCCTTCCGCGCGGGGGAGACAGCAGGGATCTTGCAGACTATAGGCTCAACAACCGATCGTACTGCGCCTATACGGCAGTATTACCTAGAGGAAGCAGCGAAATCGCAACTTCCTCCTGGTTGCTTGCCGGTCCTTTTCGCTGCCAGTGGTTGTTTTCCAGTAGCGCGAACGCCTTCCGAAGTGTCAACGCTTATCGACTCTGTTTTTTTTTTCCAACTCGCTCACCACAGGCATACAAGCGCCCACGCGTCTACGCTCGGTGTTCAGAGTATAGGCCGCTAAAACCGCCTGCAACATTGACATTTCTCAATCCCCAGCACCATGCCCGCGCACATTGTGAGCGGGGCAGCAGCGCGAATCAGCATGGCAGCTCATGACGTCAGGCTTTCTTCTTTCCCCGTGAGGGCTTTCCCGTGTGAATGCTGCTTAAAAACATACTATAGCGTAGTTTGAGCACGTTCGTGTACAGCAGTTTGCGTAACGCTGTAACACCGAGACACCGACGGTGGCGCCACCTTGTTACGCTGACGTCAGCAAAACTACGCAGAACTATAATCGCAACGACATTGCTCTCCCGATGCGCTGTTGCAAATTGACTTCTTCAACAACTATCGTAAGTGCGTAGTGGATTTATTTGGTATCCCTGCTGAAGAACGATGATGCCAGGCAAAATCATTTCTAACGCTTTGCGGTTGAACAAACTTCCACAGGATGTCGCCACGAGCACTGCGCTGCCGTTGACGTCATCGCTGTTCCGGTGTTCTATATACTGTGATTCCATACAGACAATCTATATCTCTCTAGCAGAGAGTTTTAAACTGACTGTGCAACGTATATGGCGGTTTACGGAATACTGGACCACCGAGACATGAGCTGTAGCAGAAACAGCTGGTAAGAAAATATTGTGGCAGTTCGTTCAACCACAAAGCGTTAGAAACGATATTGTGCTGCGTATTTCGTCTGAAAGGAAACAAGATAAAATGCCGCTACATACGATAATGATCTTCCCGCCGGCGCCTTTGTGGCGGCAGCTAATTCCACATAGCCGTCACTCAAATTATAGTTAGTTTTTATGGACTCTAGCTCACTTCGACGTCCGAAGATGGCGCCACCAGCACTGCTGCTCGCGTTTACGTCACCGGTATCCGGTTGGTGCACCGTAAATTGGTACGCGTGCGCGGTCAAGCTTACTCTACAAAACCGGAAGGCAGGAATGAGCGTGCCGGAAATTCCCGTTCATGTACTGACAATATTTGTTCTGCGTTGGTTGTTCGTTTCTTGATTTTTTTTTTTTTTTTTGCTGTTGTTTTCGTAGCGTGGGGTGCATAATTTATTCTCACATTTGCCTGCGCGACAACCCGAAAATAAAATGTTTCGCGCACTCACTTTGCATATTGTCTCAGTCGAAAACTGGGCGCCGAAAAAAGTGGTGCTTGGTCAGCTCGGCTCGAGATAAAGGCGCGCCTACACGAATAAGCGACTGCGGAACGCAACAAGTTCGTCGCTGCGTGAGAAAATCGAATTGCGGAGGCGTCTGTGAATACCGAAAAGGTCAGGTAATCAGTTGTTTCTTTTTTTTTTTTTTCTTCCTATAAAAAGAAATGTTCGATATAGACAACGAATAAAGCTTCGACAGTGTGGTCTTTGTGGTATTTTATTATTCCAGCTGCGATTTGCTTAGGCATAAGTCAATTTACAGCTTTCGAGGCACCTGTTAGGAAGATTGGCTGTAGCGTCTACTGGTTGTATCCAGCGAAGACCCTGGGGACGATGCCGCTGTTATGACCGCTACAAAGTACATTTGAAAATATGTGGCTTCTTAGCCCGTTGTTCCTCTCTTGCATAATAGCGTACTCGGTGTTGCCTAGTCAACTAACGGCAACGCCCACAGTCGTAAGAGACAGTTCCTTTGCTCTGTTCTGCATAATTCATGAGATATTTCATTAAATGCAAGCGCATTTCTTTGACTACGGCTGCCTTGGTTTCGGGCCTCTATTGCGGTATTCATAGAGGCGTCACAATCTTGACTGATATAGAATCACTGTTATAGAAGAGGCATGTTATATAGAAACACCACACATATAAACACACAGAGGCACACACAACAATGACGCGCACACACACAAACACAGGCCCGAACACATATACAAGCACACACACACACACGCACGTAACCACACACAGACGCACAGAAACACAGCCACGAATACCAAACGAAAGCACATAAACACACCCTAAACGCACTTGTGCACAGAGTATAGGACCCTGGTAGAGCAAAGCGGTTGTTTCATCGGCTAAACCGCCCTTGAATGGATCACGCACGTATACAGACACTATATACGGCCCAATACACGTGGCTCCACAAGTGTGTCCGGCGCAACAGGCTGTGCGCGCCCGTCGCTTATGGCTCATAACACGACCGTCACTTCCATCTCAGGCTACTCCGCTTGCCGCGCACGTGTCTCGTATATACGTCACACGGCAGGCACGCAGAGGCCTCGGGATCTGCTGCCATATTGCTGCTGCTATTGCCGCTCACGTGCACGGACGGACGAATGAGATGGACGTGGCGCAGACGCCCGGCAGTGGAGGCCACTCCTGCAGCGGCGGCGTTGATTAATGGCGAACTCTGCGCGTGACGCGACCCGCAGGCGCTAAATAGATGGTAACCGCAGTTTCACAGTGTGTTGCATATACGTATATTATATAGTCCAGCAGTCCCCTATCGAAACGTCTTTATACACTTGTGTTTATCAGCGCGGGTTTGCACCAGGCCAGGAACGAACGCCACTGTACCTATATATATATATATATATATATATATATATATATATATATATTATATATACTATATATATATCAGTGTGTGTGTGTGTGTGTGTTCATGCACTGTTCCTTATGCAGTGTACCTTGTACCATGTTGTTCGCTATTGCAAGTGAGAATGTCTTTGCTCAGCTGTTTGTATTTCAGCATTCTTTATCTCTCTTTGTTGACTTCGCAGTTGATTGCATAATGTATTGTCGTCCGCTCGTGCTTCTACGGCCCCGACACTGAGACTGGCATTGACCACTGAATGAAAAACACAACAAAATATGTAGTATATATACGCGCACGTAATGCGTGCGCCTTCGTCTGCGGCGACGCGAGCGCCCTCTAAGCGATGGGCCAGTACGACGTGTAGCCGTACGTGGAAAGGCCGGTCTGACTAAATCTGGGCACAGTGTCAGGAGCCGGGGATTCCTATAGGCTGTTTTACACGAGCCCTGGCAGCAGTGAGCCTGCAGCGGACCCGAGAAATATCCCGTCACCGCGTCCTATTAGCCTACAGTGCCCCTCCAAAAAAAAAAAAATAAATAAAATAAAGCGCGTTTTGCAAGTTAGCTCAACGTACGGAAGCGTTCTTATACGCTGCATGGAACTATAGCGGGACGGCGCTACGTCATAATGGCCCGTCCACTTCCGTGACAGAGAGCCTCGTTCGCGGTGCTCGCTATGTGACGCGCCTGTCCGCGCATTTTCGGCCACTCACGCTTTGGGTGCGATGTCACGTGGGCACCCACCGTCCCCTACCTTCTTTCTCTTCATTAACCCGTCTTATACGAGCGGCTCTCGGAACGGACGTCGGGGGACGCGTGATGAGCCTGCAAGACTTTGTCTCGGCAACTTCTCGTAAGAGGCGAGAGAGTCCTCGGAAAGAGTCGACGTGGGGTTGTGCCGCTATTTATAATGCCTTTCTCGTGAACGTCGCAACCTATCGCGTCTTCGCGAGGCATGCCCAAAAATAGAAAAGACACGACAGAGAGCTCTTAGTACGCCGCACGCGAAAATTGTGGCAGGTTAAGACAGTTTTTTATCTCGTCCACAAACTTCTCACCGTTTGCGCAGATGGACAAGGCCTTCAACGTGACGAAGGCGTCCTCGGCCCTTTTATGTGCTTTTCGGACATTGCGCTGCTCACTTAATGACCGTTAAAGATGAATCGCTAGCTAGTCCAATCAGCCGCGTCGCAAAACGCCAAGTCAGGTGTGACTGTTGAGGCGTCAATTCACAGCTATCTTTTCATTCGTTTGGCGGCAAAAGCATTATTATTACCGAAGGAAATTTGATTAGTTCATACTGTAAATCAAACATTCGTTCATTCATCAATCAATTCTTTATTGGGTTTACCTTCCAAAAGTACCGCACGGGCTTGAGGGAGCGCCGTAGTAGGGTGCTCCGACCTAATTTCGACAATCTGGGGTTTTCTCACGGGCGCCTAAATCAAAGTACAACGAGCAGTCTTTGTTTATTTGTTCTGTTTCTTTTTCTCGTTCTCTTCAACCGTAATGCAGTCGCTCCTGTGGAGAGAGGTGTATGACCATGTTTCCTTTCTTTTTTTTTAAGCGTTAGCTTTTCTTAGCTCGGGGCTCAGTTTTGAGCCGTCCACACTAGTGGGCCGATCCCTGGATACTGTGCAGTGTACAGTTCCTATAGGTATGTGCCTCTGAGAATGTTTCATCGTTGGCCACGCCATCTTCGTCATCTCATTGTCTTCATACAGTCGTCGTCACATCGTATTCGTCCCGCCACCTGTCGTTTTACAGTAGCCGTCACGCAGTTATCGTTAAGCCATCGTCGTCGTCGTATTGTTGTCGTGCCGCTGTGGTCGTATACCGCCTTCACCGTTCCACTGACGCAATTCATTATTCGTTTATTGCACCGTAAAATCGTAATCGTGCTGTTGTCATTCAGTTGCGATTACGCCGGCTTTGTGACGTCATCGTCGTCATTTGCGTTTCGTCGTCGTGCAGTCGTCGCGATGCCGTCGTGGTCGCACCATTGACGTCATTCCACCTTTTGTCATTCGATTCTCGTCGTACCGCCGCTGTCACCCTATCTATGGTCGTCATGCAATTGTCGTCACAGCATTGTCCTCATACGCCGTGATCGTCACGATGTGGTCGTTATCATCAGCATTTCGAAGAATCGTCATTCCGCTGTCGTGCCGCTGCCGTCGTCGTCACGGCGTCCTCGGCTGCGCCAGTGTGCACACAGAAAGCAGGCTAGCGCTCGAGTACGTATCGGAGAGGAGAGTATAGCAGTTCGAACGAGAACGCCATAAAACATCCTTTTACACTGAAGTGTTATGGAAGAAGCGGGACATTCAGACCCGCAAGCGATTTGGGTAGTTCGACATCGGGAGCGAGAACTCCTAGCCCCCACCGCAGCTAACGCTTAAATAAGCATTAGCTCGTCCTGTAAGTTTTCCTGTCTCGTTTATATGTATGTGTGTGTGCGTGTGTGTGTGTGAAGCAATAACAATCTTTAAAAAACACTGTCATAATCTATTGCGTAGCGGCGAGGTTTGATCCTAAGCCATAACCAGTCTTTTACGTCCTATTTGTTTAGCTCGGCAATCCCCCTCTGATTGGTGTACTAGCAGTCGTTTTCATATTGCCGTAGAATCGGTGATAATGAAATTTGCACAGCCAGTTCCATTTCAGTTCAACGTTGTGCATAACCTAATAGACGATATCTGGCAATTCAGTTGCGTATAGTTTAGCGGTGTAAACATTTTTAGTTTGAGAAACGTCACCTTTGGACCTGACAATATTGAAATTGAAATTATGGGGTTTTACGTGCCAAAACCAGTTCTGATTATGAGGCACGCCGTAGTGGGGGGCTCCGGAAATTTTGACCACCTGGGGTTCTTTAACGTGCACCTAAATCTAAGTACACGGGTGTTTTCGCATTTCGCCCCCATCGAAATGCGGCCGCCGTGGCCGGGATTCGATCCCGCGACCTCGTGCTCAGCAGCCCAACACCATAGCCACTGAGCAACCACGGCGGGTCCTGACAATATATATATATATATATATATATATATATATATATATATATATGCAACAAAGTTTTCCAAACTCGACTGAATGCATCCATGACTTATGGTTAGAGCACTAGTTCTTTCTAGGAATGAATTAATAAATTATTTATTTGTCTGGTTAACTATAAAAATGTGTAGATATGTTTTTTTTATAGAAGTTACTCCGGCTAAATTGCATACGCGGCGACGGAGTTTGTTGTTTATTATCTGTTTAACTTTAAGAACTGCTTCACTATTCATCGCCAAAGCTATGTCGTCAAAGCTGCGCGCGCGACGTTCGCTGGCAGCCCGGCTCGTCGAAGCCCCGTTTTATTCGTCGCGACTGCGGTTCCGAAGCCGATTAGCTTAATTTCCCGGAAATCATAAGGGCGTCCTCAAAATTTGACGTTGCTGACGCCGTGCCTGTGCGCTTTGCGAAAGCTTGCTAACGATCCCTGTTCATTAACGAAACAGCGGCATCGCATGGCGCTCGATGAGAACGGTATATGTATAGCACGCGACCTGCGTTCGCTTACTTAAAAGGGTGGGAGAGGGCCGAGGGGGGTTAGCTTAGAATTAATAGGATCGAGGGAAAGGGGCGAAGAAAGCGTAGTCTGCTCCACTTTTGAACACGTTATTGGGGCGAAATCGCTTAATAAGCGAGAGGAACGTTAATCACAGAAAGGGCGAGAAATAAACTGTTTCTGCCAGCTCACTACTTTTTATGAAAAAAAGATGCGAGCAACGTTATCTCTAGAATGCTTCCTGTAGAACTCTCTAAAATCTGGTTCCATGAGCGCAGCAAAACAACGACGACGAACAGTGCAACGAAAATATTGACACACAAGCTCTCGCGGACGCAGGTACATGTACGCGTGCCGCAAAGTGTACACAGTACCGCATTAGAAGCAGTAGCCCTCAGCTTGTACGAGCTTCCTACATCCGCACATGTGGATACAATTAGTGCCGCTACACTACGCCGAGACTGTAGCGGATAGAAAAGAAATACAGCTGAGTTAACGAAACCCGACGGGTACACTCACTGCACCGGCAAGCAGTAAACGCATTAGCGAGAAGCCCAATAAAGGAAATGGCGTCGAAAAGACGAAAGCGAAAAAAAATGATTATGTGTACATGCACTAGTATAAACTATAAGTAACTAATAAGAAAACAGGCAGGTGTGCTTCTTCCGAGCAATCGTGTCTTCGCTTTGAACTCAGGTTGAGCACCGTGTTCCTTGCTGTTCGCGCCGCCGAACTATCGGAAATTGATACGCTTCGCACCGGTGCTTCCTTCCAAGATTAATGGCGAGCAAACGGGCGCGCTCCTGGCGGCAAAGCCCGCTTGCGGGCTCTCGGAAGTGTTCGTTACGGTTGCTGTTTTTGATACGCAGTACCGCGAGGTGGCGCTTTCTTTCTTTCTTTTTTCTTCTTTTTGTTGGCGCGCTGTCCATGTTGTGTCTGTTGAATAGCCCGAGCAGGTGATTGGAGAGAGAGATAAGATAAAGAAAGTTGGTAGAACTAGCGGCTGCGGGAGCATGATAACGAGAGTTGAATCGAAATGATGCTTCGTGCGAAGAGGTTCTCTTCGATTGTCAGTCTTGATGGGTATATTCCTTCGTCTGTTGAGCGATGCGTACGTTGACCGATGTGGGATCGGGTTGAGGTAAGATTAAATTGGAGGTAATACAAGGAGCACATGATTCCGCTAACAAATATAAAATTCTAGCATGTGTGCTTGCAGTGGTGCAGATGGGTGCACCGGGACGAATGCCTAAATTGATGGTGCATAAATGACCGGGAGGGAGATAAGATAAAAACTAAGATAAAACACAGCACGAAACAGCGACCTGCTATTGTAGGGATTAACATTTCAACCTACTATGGAAAGAAGATAACAATCTAAGAATATAACATTCGTGTACATCGTCGCGCGTGCGTATGTTTGCCTCTGATTGTTTAGAGATATGCTACACTTAAGTACGATAGGCTAACGCAGGGAGACTAATAGATAACGGCTTACTCAGCCCGCCTTGATGAAAGCAACGGCAATGGCATGAGATTGAGTTATTGATCGAGTAATTTATTTAATAATTGATTGATTGATTGATTGATTGATTGATTGAGAGTGGTTGCACGAACGCGTGTTTTGAAGGCTATGAACATTATGTCAGGGACATAAAATAAAGAAATAAGATAACATTGCGAAGGAAACAGACATGAACCAGCGTGGATTTGAAACGCTTGTTATCGCCCTATAACCGCTAAACGTACCTTAATAAATGCACCACTCCTGGGAAGCCTCACAGTCAAGCTGCATTGAATCAAAGCTTCAGAGTATTGACGCATAGTGCTTTCAGCATTAGGGCGACAGTTTTGATTTGCACATTTGCCCTTCATTCGTATTCTTTATCAGCAAATAAATAATTTCTCGTGGCCTGAGGGTTACGTGTTATTGAGTCCTCTAGTTAGGCTTTTGTTTCACCTGACAAACTTATTTATCCATCTGTGTGTACTTATGTAGCTTTAAAATGGTTTTATTCACCATACACCCATCCAGGAATATATATATTCAGGTATACACCCATCCAGGTATATATGTACCTCAAGCTTACGATATGACGCATTGCTTTCAAGGTTACCATGAGGGTCATACTACGAAAACTATTCGTACTAATGAGGAGCTTAGCGACGCTATTCTGTCATCAAGACAGTTTATTTGTCCTGCATGTATACCCGCTGTTGCGTTGAAGCGGTTATTGTCACCGTATAAGAATTAGTCGTCTCTTAATGAATGTACCAGTCCAGGCAGCTTCGCAATCAAGCTTTATAAACACAAAGCTTCAGAGGATCGGTGCTCAGTGTTTTCAGATTTCGGTCGACAGAATTTTATTCAGTGATGGCGCTTTCAATTCGCATTGCTAATCACCAAATGCAGTAAGTTTGTCTTCGTTGAACGTAAAGCCCAGTTGAAGCATTTAATAATGTTCTTGTGTAACCTGGAAAACTTATTTGCTTTGCATGTACCCATCTATCATTAAAGAGGTTGCTGTCACCCAATTACAATTTAGCGTTTCTTAACGAATGCCTCACAATGAGAGAGATAGAGAGAGCGGGGGGAGGGGGGAGGGGGGGTGCTGTGAGGAAGAGACGCATACTTCTGCAGCACTCATGGGAGCACGACTCAGTGTCCCTCACAATCAGAAAAGCCTCACAATCGCGCATGATAGACCCGAAGCTTTAAAGTGTCGAGGTTCAGTGTTGTTTTGCCATTAGGGTATGTGTTGTACATCGAATTAAGACTCGCATATTATTTCGTATCATTTATCAGCGGCAGGCTTGCATTGCCGGAGCTTAATGTCCTGTTAAGAACTTTAGCGACGCTCTTTTGTCACCCGTATAATTTATTTGTCCACATTGACGAATAGCTTACACTGGCTATTTCCTCCCACGTCATCAGCCTAGTGCTTCTACTTTGACAGGACTCAAAGCTGGGCATGTTGGTATAAATTCGTGCTTGACAAAAAAAAATTGCGCACGGGGACGAAGAAAAGAAGTAGGCTACACAAGCGACCGTGTTCCTCGGGAAATGTTTAATGAAGTGACGTCAAAAGCGGGGCGCCTCATTAATCATCATAAGAAGAAGAGTATCTGTCAGCGTCTCGCCTACGCCGCAGAGAGATGTCCGCCATTCGGGGGTATATTAAACGTCCATCCCCTTTTTTTTGTAAGCGCTAACAAATGACCGAGGGACGTATCCGTTGGCGAGCGAATCGCGACAGATGAAACAAACTCGCCGTGCCAACATTTCCTTCGCCTATACTTTGCCAATTCATCAACGAATTCATCATCGTTGACGGGAAAAAAAAACCGCCGGAAGGTCGTATAAATGAAAAACGCGTGTGTAAGCGCTAGTCGGTCCCGAAACCGCTCAGCGCGAGGAGGATTTATGAGGCCACTGTCATTGTGGAGCCTCGCGAATGCGGTTGTGAATAATGAATTAGAAGGTCAGGATACTTTGATGAAGCGCTCGGGCCGAATAAATTGAGTGCGTCGTGGAAAAAGAAAAAAAAAGAAAGATTACGGAGAGGAAGTGAATCGTTCGTGTGAGTAGTTCCTCCTCTTTAGCGGCGATGGGTGTACAGAGTTCTCGCGCTCGGTAATCACGCTGGAAATCTTTCACGGGGAGTCCTTTCACCGCGGTATCAAAAGGGGGGGGGGGGGGGGGGGGCGTAATCTACATGTTAATGCAGCCGTCAAACGTTGCATCGAGGACGACAAAGGGAGTAGAATGCATGATTGCTTGAGAGTCTGGTTAGGGTTGCTGCTTATTCTCCCACTCTCCCCCCCCCCTCTACTTCTACTGGTAAATCACGTCTACGCAAGTAAGTTTTCAACATTTTATTGCGATAACAATTACATGGACGCTTGAGAGGCATTCGCGCCGTCGGCTGACTATAGTCTCTTTAACAAGGGAGTCCTTACGGTGTGCTGTAAGTCCCAGTGGCCTGGGGAATGCATTCAAAACTGGTCCGATTCCGTAGACAGTGAATCGTTATCAAAGGTGCTTACTTGGTGGGCTCATCCTGGACAGCAGTGCTCAATGTGTGTCCTCGCAACTGTGCTAAAGTGGTTGTAACGCAGGCCCTTCCTCGAGGCAGTGGAACGTCACACCTTCTAAACATCTCCGAGAATTAACGAAATACGGTAGAGCTAGCCATCAGAAGGTCTACTTGGAAACTATCACTGAACTTTTGACAACTATTCACCGATAGTTCCCGTCCATCTTTTTTTTTTTCATGTTATTTGTTGCCACCGGAATGTTGGCGTTCACGATACGCATCACTCACTGACCTTGCTTGTTTCTTTCTGCGCAGGCGCGAAGTCCGAGCGGCCCGCGCCTCCCACCGCCACCTGCCGGCCGTCTCAGGCCCTGCATGAGGTTGCCGCGTGAAATGACCACGTGACGTCACCACCCATTGCTAGGTATGATCTCCTTTTACCCGCGGTATTCGCCGCCCCTCCTGTCATTCCAGGCGGTGACCTGTCGTTTCTTTTTTTGTAGTTTATTCAGTGATGTGCGCCTGCAAAAATAGGCCGCCAATAGGTTGGTTACTGCATGTACATTAAACTATGAAATGTGAAAAAAAAGAAACTGTCAGTCCTTCCACTGGGGTTCTGATGGTGTAAATGGTTATTTGAACTATTAAAGAATGATAAATATGTATGATCCGGTGGTTTTCATTTATTTAGTGACCACAGGGACCATGGCTTTATGTTCGCTACGGTACACCGGCGTAGGGTGTACGGCAAAGCTTGGCACGTTCTTCATAAACACGTCACCAACGTTGCGCGCGTTCGGTGCGAACGCGGGCAAAACGCCACCGCCGCCGCCGACAACAGTTGTGCGCGTTGTTTGTGTAACCGCACACAACCGCTGTCGAAACGCTGGCTACGTACGGAACGGCTAAACGCCGTTGTCTACACTGTTACTGGAGAGGCGTGCGAGAGCCCAGATAAAGAGTCCGTGACACAGGCGGCAGAGGCCTGCAGGGCTGCGCGCATGCGCCGCAGTGGGAGAGCGGGCACGCACACGCACATTCTAGGGTACCTCGATGCCCTCCTCCCCCAGCGCGCACATGCAGCATTGGCCGTATGCTGTATGTGCTTTCACTCGCACATACAGCATACGGCCAATCAGAGTTTTTTTTTTTTTTTTTTTCTATTGCCGGACGCGAACATCGAAGAGTGAGCCCTTAACAGCTTCACTGTAAAAGACACAGAAACAGAAGGTGCACTATCACCGGGAGGGCGAATTATTGACAGCAATAGCAAGGTATTAGAATACTACACGAAGTAAGGTTTGTAGTTTTATGGGCAGTTTGTATTGCAGTAAACATTTACAGCGGAATGTCGTTGATACGATTCTGCATAATGCGTTTTTCGGGATAATACGTTTTTCGTTCTTTTCCCAGCCAATGTCTCACGGGAGCAATTCTTTTCGGATAATATGATTTCCGGATAATACGATTTATTTTCCGGCTCTCGTGAAGATCGTATCAACGAGATTCCACTGTATACTTACTGATAGTGCGTTCGGCTGGTGGTTTTCGAGTGCAGTTGCAGGGCGTGTTACATTCAGCTGGTTGAAATCCAGAGCTCAGACTATACATTCGGCCAGCTCTTTCAGAGCGCCGCGCTTAGCTGCTGTTTTCCTTATTTAAGGTACAAAGCGCGGGTTATTTAAAAATGCAAAAAAAAAACGCACACACTTGTAACCGTTACCGTGTGTTTAGAGTGACGCGAGACGGAAGCCGGCAACGTCTATATCCATCCATCTCGCCTTCGTTTTGCGTATACCGTGGGTTTTAGAGAAGAAAACGTTCGAACGATCTTCAGAAGCGATGCTCTGTCTTGCGTAGCTGCCCTTCGAGACACGGCACGTCTTCTTCCAATTGGCACTCCACTGCTGGGGGGTTACAAAGAAAGCTCGCGAACAGTTTTCGATTATGGCCCGTTCCCACCACGTTCGCATCGATCCGTACGAGCTGCGGGCAAAGTGCGTTGCATCGGCAACAGATGACGCCTCGGTCGCCGCAACTTCATCCATCACGCGTCGGGACCAATGTTTGCCAAGCGCTAACCGCGCTGAGAGACTCGTCGCGCAAAAAAAGGCGCGCCACGGGCTAGCACTCGCGCCCAGCGGATGTCGGAGAGTAAACACTAAGCTGGGCCGGCACTGACCGTGCAGCCGGCTGGCCGCAGTTTGGAAGTGCGCGCTGCTGAGCGCGTCGCGAGACCATTTTCGATTAGTGCCAGTCGCTATGCCCTTCCGCGATCAAGGAGTCTTGTACATTATGAGCAGACGACAGGCATATGGCCTTGCCCCCGGATGCCGAGCAGACGAGACAGGCAGTGAAGAGCAGACGATGTTCGTCTGTTCCACGAGTATAATAATAATAATAATAATAATAATAATAATAATAATAATAATAATAATAATAATAAGAAGAAGAAGAAGAAGAAGAAGAAGAAGAAGAAGAAGAAGAAGAAGAAGATGATGATGATGATGATGATGATGAAGCATTTATTTTCATCAATGTGATGGGCGAGGTCGGGGAAAAAGGCCCCCCAATCAACAGCTTGACTAGCGAACCTGTTCGCTTATCGCGCATGCAATTAAAAAAGCTTTAGAAGCGTGGCATACCGCGTCGTGGAAGCGTCATCTCATCAAAGGCTGGATTCAAAATTTTGTTCGAATGCTAGCGTAATTGCGGTTTGACGGTATATACTGGCTGTCGCAAGTTGCAGGTGCAAGTTGGAATCAGCTAGCGCAAGACAGGGGTAATTACAGATGGAAGGGAAAGGCCTACGTTCTGCAGTGGACATAAATATAGGCTGATTATGATGATGATGACTGTCTATAGGTTTGGCGCGGGCATACTGCGCGGTGCGTGAACAAAATGGTAGATCCGCTGCCGCTGCGGTATCTATACCCGCGTGTTTCGCGCTCCTGAGGCCATTTTTTATCAGGGCCAGTTGCGGGACCCGTCTATGATCAAGGTGTCTCGAAAATGCGGAGCAAATCGGCTTTTCTCACGTAGACGTGAAGCAGACGACGCAGGCGTGAAGCAGCCGACGTACACGTGAGGGCAGGCGACAAAAAGCAGGCCAGGTTCGTCTGCTCTGCAACTTTCATCATGTTCATTTACTGCGATGTGGACAAAACAAGAAAATAGCAAAATGGCATCATGCGCAGTGAGAGTAACAGCTAGCACCCCATCATAAGATGCTAGACTGGGAATTTCGTTCGAACCATAAGCTTGTAATTACGGTTGGCGGCTTTCTTGGCTCTCGTATCAATGAGTGTCGTGATTTGGCGCTGGCATCGTGCACGGTATCCAACAATGTAGACCCGCTGCCGTGGACACGACCTACGTGCTTCGCGCTAATGGGGCCATTTTTTATCTGTGCCAGTCGATAGGCTCTTTTGAAATCAAGGTGTCCAGAATTGATCCAGACTATTGGAGGACCTCGCGCAGAGGAGAAGCAGACGACGCAGGACCGGCTGCCCCTAAAGTATTTATGTTCGCTTGCTCCTGATTACACGTAATGTTTTAAAGGGTCGTAAAAGCGGCAGCTATAGATCTATAAAGCTGGGTTAGTTGGTGTACGTTCAAGTTGGCGAACAGCGCAGCAAGCGAGGTAAGAGATCTGTCCTGTTCGCAAATATGTTCTTCTGGCGTCTGCTCTGCTCGCCTGTTCAACGGCTACGTCATCATATGAGAAGCTAAGGTCCGAAATTTTGGTAAAACGCTAGCGAATTTTACCGATGGATCGGTGTCTTGGCAGTTGAAGTTGGTGATTTTGCGTTGGCATCGTGCACGTCTATAGACACTGGTTCCCGAGTGCGAACAAAGCTGTCGCTGACCAAGCTGCTATGGAGCCACTGCCGCAGGCTTCGCCGTGCGTGCTTTGCGCTAGTGAAGCCATTTTCGATTAGTGCTAGTCACTAGGGAGCCCTCCGCAATCAAGCTGTCTCGAATATGCGTACACGACCGGCTGGCCTTGCGAACAAGCCGAGTAGACGACGTTCGTCTGCTTCGTAACTCTCGGTGTTTATCTTACTGCTGTGCAGATGGACTGCAAGTTTGCGGAAACACGCAAGGAGGCGTAGTGAAAGCAACCGATAGCCTCTGATAACAAGAGGCTGCATTCGAAATCTTATTTAGACAATAGGAAAGCTTACAATCATCCGTTATCTTCGCTGCGTATCGTTAAATGTCTTGACTGTGCGCGGACGCTGCGATGACGCTGGTACCTAAGCCTGAATAACAGGGTCACTAAGCTATATGCGGTGGTTACGCGCGGTTCGATCGACCTGGCTGCTTTGAGAACGTGCGATCATTTCCCATTGGACCCATTCCACAGACCTGTCGCGTTTGACCAGTTCCGGCTATGTATAGGCGACGGCTTCCAGTTGGCCGAAGCAGCAGACGACGCTCATGTCGAGGAGCAGACGATGTTGCGCTTCGCAGGCCCCTCTCTCTTGCCTGTGCCGCAGGCGGAAGTACCTACTTATAGACGACACACACGCACACTTTTAATTGTTTGACAGGGCTGCTGCACTATTCGATGAGATTGGGCAGATGTTGAGTGTTGCGGCGGCTCACAATTAACAGCACTTCCTGACCTCTACATATGCTGTTTGTTTGAGCAGACGCCTCTTGGTTCACTTCTGCATGCAAAAAAAAAATAACAATGAAAAAGAAGAACAAATAGAAACAGAAACCAGCGTGCCCTGTCAGCCTTTCAGGAACCTACAGTGCCGAAGAAGTATTACTTTATTCGGCGATTTCCACGACTGACCGTAATAGTTCATATTTCCGGGGCGGATTTCGTAACACCGACGCACTGCAGCCGGGCTTCCTGACCTTCCAGACGAAACCCGGCCAATGCCTCCGTGGCCAAGGACTTATTCCTAGCACTTATGTACGATGGCTACGGCCTTTATTAAGCCGGATAGCTGTAGCACTCAGTCTATTGTTAATTCAGTCTCGTGTTACGACGCTCTTAAGCGGACGTGGGGTTCGATCCGCCCGGCTGCTCAAGTCATTCCGCCTCATCTACCGGAAACAGACGACAGGCATAGTTAGACGGAGTACACGACGCAATTTGGGACAGGCCGGAAGCAGACGGAAGCACCCCGGGAGAGCTGTTCCTCATTGTCGGGACGCTGTAAACAGTCTTCCGTGATCGATGACATAGTTTGCACCGCGTGTCTGGCAAGGATAACCGTATAGCCCCTTGGAGACGACCGTGCAAGGAACCGTAGTAATCATTGTCTTCCTTCGCGTGTATAGGGAAGTGCTGCTGCTGTACACAGCTTAACGGTTTCAGTAGTCCCTGCGTCTTTTGCTTGGCGGGGCTAGTAGCGACTGCAGACATCTGTAATTGGAGAGCGCTAAAGTAACACAAGATAATAGGGAGTTTTAGCGAAGCGATCTTACTTATTCCTCTTCTTGTAATGGAATAGCTCAACCTAGAGAATCACGTAAAATGCTTACGCTCTAGTCATCGTCCCATGGCAACCAGGAAGAACAATTTGTTAGCTTCAGCGCTTGCTGTCAGATTAGGTGGGAATGTCTATTTGCAGCGTTAAATGTTACGTGGAACGCGAAATATGTTTCTCCATCTCTCTCTTGGAGCGTAGCCAGCTCACCGTTCTTCTGGCTATCTCGGCCAGCTATCACATTGCGTGTACGGCATTTTATGGCATTCTTGACTCCTTGTAACGGTTACATCGTGGTATATTTATGAAACACCTAGCTACAACCATAAGGTAACTGAGAGAAATTGAGTACAACTATAATCAGAAATTTAGTTCCAAGTATGCAGCTCTTCAAGATCTGTAAAATTACGAGTGAATAATAATCACAAACTATTTATTTCGAGGTGTGTACCGCATAAGCTTCATTTTTCATTCGCGCCATGCCAGCGTGTTTCGTTTAAACATCGTCATTCTTGTGCGCTGATATATAAAGGAAAAAAAAAAAAGGGGGGGGGGGGGTGCCTTACTAATGCGAATCTCCGATCACAGATGGCGCCTCCGTCGTTTTAGGGCACTCGTTTGTTCTAGACTTTCTGCGTATTAACTGAAGTATAACATTGCATGTTTATCGCCGGTAATGCGCATTTCCGCTGTTTATGCGTCCCTCAGTTCATGCTCTATTGAAGCTGGATTCACACGAAAGGCCTGATCGCCGATTCAATCCGTGTCGCGGATGGTGGTGTAAAGCTGACTTCACTGTACTAACTGCCACTCTGAGGAAAAGCCTGCTTTACAAATGGCAACTTTTTTTTCGTTTTATTTTCGTGTTTAATTGGGAATTTGGACGTAGCATTTTTTTTTTGCATACGATTTCTATCCATACCTCCTATGTAACACCCTGTTATGGTGGCCTTTTTATAAATAATTGGAAAACAAAGGTGAAAATACTCGCCCAAATATGGCAATGTTGCATTTATTATATTGATTCCACTTGGTGTTGTGTGATGATTTATCTTTCTCAAATGATGCGGTTGCTGATGCTGTTCGTTGTATAGTTATTTTTATTCTTTCGACTGTGACCTTCTCTTTCGATTGTTTCTCTCTCTCTCACCTATCGCATCCCTTTACCCCTCCCCCTGTGCAAGGTAGCCAACTGGAGATAACCTCTGGTTAACCTCCCTGTCTTTCCTTTGCCTTTCTCTTTCTCTCTCCTCAGTTAACGGCCCTCACCAGCGTTTATAAGAAGGCCGATTGGAAGAGGTCTGAGAAGAGGGGGGGAGGGGGGGGGGGTGGCGGGTGCACTCGAAGAATAAGCAATTAATTTTAAAGCAAGAACTTTGCAAAAATAAAAGAACATTGAGTATTTGAAATAATATTTCAGTGGTCATTATCAGCGTGTCTGTTCGTGGTTCTCGGTTTACGACCTTTTGACGACAGCCACCCTTTTGCAGTGCCCTGAGCCAACGACTCCTGCTGGTTGCGTACGACGCAGGGAGGTCATGGTGAGGTCTCGAGGCGAAGACACGGCGGCTCACGAAGAGGACCCGCTGGGCGCCGAGGACTGGCCTGACGAGGCGCGCCAGCCCGACAGGAAGAGGCCCAGGCCGGACTCGAGGTGCGTACGACAATAAGTGGGGTGCACACACGAACAGCCTATAATAGCCTGCTGTGTGCGCACTAAGCTATCGCGGTAGTCGTTTGTGCATCTTTACCGGCATCGCGGTGACAGTATTACTCCGTACACCGGGACCACGTACCTGACAAGCCCAGCGAGCAATACGCGCATTACTGAAGTTCCCGAAGTCGTCAAGACGTCGGTGATCCGGGGTTAGTTTCAATGCGAACCTCCGGACGAAGCGACACCCCAAGTGAAAGGTAAAAATTGTCATCTACCCGAATGTAGCGCGGAACCCCATACGTGTTTCTCAGAAAGAACGCTTCGCAGTTCTTTCTGAGAAACCAGGACCAGGACGAATGTTTTTCTAACCGCGAAGCGTTCTTTTCTTTGAAACCTGTATGGGTTTCCTTTGTAGCTTCGTGTTACATTCAGGTGGATGACAATTTTTACCGTTCATGATACTTCTGCCACCTTGCGGGATTCCGCAGAGGTGATTTGCCAGCACCCTAAGTGTTTCCTCTCGTTTATTTATTTATTTCCATATCCTCTAACCCCCTTTTCTCTATGTAGGGTAGCGAACCAGACGTGCGTTTGGTGGACTTCCCTGCCTTTCTCCTATTTTTTTTTCTGCCTCTCTCTTCTACCAGCATGGATTATGTAACCGATGTACGCTGAAAACCGCACGTCGACAATACGCCGTGTCAGACTATCTATTGTAGAACAGATGTTTCCTTGGTTTAATAAATGATGCTCTTTAACAATAGGTAGCGTATGAGCTCGGTATACAGTTAGTCACAAGAGGCGACAGAGCCGGAGAAGTGTAACGTTTAAGAGCTATAGTAGCAAAAAGAAAATAAAAGTGGCGTGTCAGCTGCGTACCCACGTAACCACAGTTGAACTCACATTGCTAGACGTGCACTGCGTTAGGGTTAGCATTGGTTAGTTCAGTCGAAGTGTTATTTTTTTTTAAATAGAGATATTTTTCTTGGTGGAAGAGAGCCGGGAAACGTTGCAGGCTACCGTCCTCTGAGCCGGAAATGTGTAATGCGAAGTGGAGATGGCTGTATACGTGAAAGGCGTTCTAAATTGGCGTAAAGCACCGTTGCTTCACAGTGCGCAGTGAGACGTGGAACTCTTTCTTTTCCCGGAAGCAGACGCTGCTCGGAGGCCGAGAAGGACGTAAACGAGCGCCTTGTTTAAGCCTGCTTCCTGTTTCGAAGACAAGCGTGCAATAAAACGTTCTATTAGATGGTTTGTTGGCTTGTTCGTAAAGTTACCATGTATAAACTTTCGAAGCGCGCAGTTTGCTTCTTTCAGAGAGTTGTCTGTGTTTCACGAAGCGCCGGAAGGCTGAATAACCTGCAGTGCTATTTATTAAATTCTAGAAATTCGGACTTTCCTTTCATTTTCTCTTTATCTTTGCACAAGTTCCTGTCTTCACTTCTGCAAGCTGTCCTTTCTTTTTAGATTGCTTTTGACTTCATCTGATATGAAGATGTATAGGCACACGAGCGATAGTGCTGGCCACTGCTCTTCTTGGTCTAAAAATATAAGTATACCATGGACGGTCGCAAAGAATTGATAAGACGTAGCGCATCAGCAGAAATTTCAAAAGATCAAACAAGGCGTTGAATAGACCAAGGAATCTGTAAAAACGTACTGCTGGCATCGCATTTCAGGGGTTCTTTTCAATTATACCGCATTTATCATTCCGCTTTTAGGCGCATCATCAGTTATTCAGATAGAAATTAGCAACCGTTGTCATCTCAAAGCCCTGGAATTAGTGGAACAAGTTTAACCGGTGCATCGGTATGGTATTGTCATCAGTGGGCAGATATTTGATCCCAGTTTATTTGTTTCATTTTTTACGTCCCTGCCTTAAAAAGGTGATCAACAGGAGCGGCAGCGACAGAGGTCCATTGAGGTGAAATGACAATGGCAGACCACTCAGTTACCTTATTGCGGTTTTCAATTATGCGCACCGATGCACCTCTTAAATATATGTGCCTGAAAATGCCAGATAACGCTGTTTCCGGATGTGTAATACAGGATAGCGCATACTATGCGACTTCCCGTCATATTTCAGCGCTATCAAGTCAACATTGGCTCATACGTAAGTCTGTAAGGGTTTCTTTCGGTGGCCGTCAGAGGAACTATACCTCGCAGCGCGTGAAGTGTGGACCGAGCTGTGCAATTTACTTTTTTTCGTGTTGGACACATGTTTCATTAAGTGCAATATATTTGCAAAGAATGTTCCAATTAGCGAAGGACGTGTAGAACGAATATCCTTGCATGCGCGTCGGCTGTTCTTTCGCTCGAGATTCTTGCCACTTTTATACTATATATCACTCTTAGTATCGTTCCGCATAAAATTCGCTAAGTGGGACATCCTAATCTTGTTCCACATAACCTCTGTAGAAATGCTAAGGCAACGCGAGAAAAAAAAAAAAAAGACCGAGAGCCAACTACTCTCGCCGTACCAACCTGTCTTTTATTTCTCGCGGTGTTCTTGTTTTTTTTTTTTTTTGGCAGATTCCGTCAATGAACTGGAACATATTTGCAAAACGGTTCCATTGCTTAGTGGGACTTGTGTGGAACGAGAGAAAGTTGCAAACGTTAATTATAGGCTAGAGATGTTCGCCTGGCTAACATAGAGCACAGAGAGTGCACCCAGCGCGCCCGTTTGCCCAGGGTTAGAGTAGCGTTGACGTAAGAGGAACTAAATTTTGCTAGTGCTAGTAGCTTCAATGTTATTCTTCGGGTCCGCGGCCGAGTCCGGGAAGCGTTATGTTCTATACTGGGCGAATCCATGCTGGGTAAATTCAGCGCAGAATCACACTCAAAACACGGCAGCTCAATGGCGGAAGGAGAGCGCCGTCTTCCACTTAACGTTGCTCAGAAACACGCGCACATGTATTCGTGCACGGCCTTACGAAGATGGAAAAAAAAACACCATTCAATCAGACAAAGGAAAGGAAGTGCATTGTGCACGTGTCACGGGGGCAGCAAAACCGATATCGATTAAAAACATCATCCTCGATCGCACCCATGACGGAAATTAAAGCTATTTACCGGACAGGTGGACCGACTCGCGTATCACCCAGGCGCACTATTGTTCATTCACACTGAGGTTCACCGTGGGAACAGAAGCAAGGTCGATCCACATAGGTCGCGAGGCTTCGGGCAAAAAGTGGTTCAGAACGAATTGTCACCGACATCAGCAAGGGTGGTTATGGTAGCAGTAATTGAAGCGCGACTATGTTTGGAGGGAACAAACATTAGGAAAGAAAAAAGCGTTTTTTTTTAATTAAAGCGAGACAGTTAAATTCACTCAACGAAAATAAAATTCCTAATCATTTTTATATACGCATGGCGAGAAAAATAACAACTCTATTTTACTTGATCGTTATCAATAAATACCTTTTTTCGGCGCCCACCGTAAGAGCGCCTACTGATAGCGCCGGGCGTTGACGCCGCTATCACTTGCAATGCATTGTAACTCTTGAAGTGGGCAGGAAGGCGAGCTCGTAAAGTTCACCTGTTACAATACGCCCCCAGCCTCTTGTTGTTCTGATTGTCGACGTTTGTCTGAATTTGGTGACGCGTGTAGTTTCATTGTTTGTTAACCTGTTCAGTCAAAAGTACTGAGTTACGACCGCCAGATAATTGTTTACTTTAGTTGTTTTCGTGGGACAGCGCTGGCCGACGGGCTTGGCGTCCGACGAAAGGACGAGCACTCTACGCTCAAAGCGTTCGTAGGCCTCCAAGGAAAGTACCTTCTGTGCAGCGATGCGATTTCGACACCCATACGGCTGATCTTTTCCTGCATCGCTTTCCGCCCTGAAATCTCGAAACGCCCATCAAGTCGAATGGCAGGGCATTTGAATATACAGGTACAATAGCAGGCCTCCGAAAACAAATTTCGCGCCTTTGAGAACAAAATGACGTCACTTCTGTTTTTAAAGAATATGACGTCAAATAATGTTTTTCTTCCGCCGGAAATGTTCCCTCCTCACACAGATGGCACTAAGCCCCAGGAACGGCCTATGAACCGCCATGTTTTGAACGTATGGGCTTCTATAGAAGCTTCGCTAGCAGGTATATTTACCTTGACAGAAGTTTCTCCCGGCGCACGACAGGGGAAATTGGAGATCGGTGGCAGAGGCCTTCGTCCGGCAGTGGACTTAAATATAGTAATTACTATAATATTGATGATAATCATCATGACATTGATGCCGGCGTACGCCTCGATGGCCCAAATACTTGAAAGCTACTCACGCTTCGAGACACAATAACTACCGTAATAACTGTAGCTCGAAGTAACGAGGCGGTGGCTAATTATAACATCAGTCTGGCTAAGGCTGTGTTCCAATACTCGTCTAAAACACAAAGTAGACGGCTAAGTGGACAGCGACCATCTTAAGTCTCGTTCCAATTCTCACGAAGGCGTCAAAGTAGACACCTTCGCGAAGACAGCATCGAAGTCAGAAACGATGCAGGCTACTTTCCTGTCCAAACAAGATGGCGGCTGAGCAGGATGCTTGGAAAGCCGACAGGAAGATCGTCTGAGCACAAGAAAACCTAGACGTGCTTTCCTACGCCCTTAATGTAAGTCACATCGTGTTTTTTCATAGGTTCGCAGGCGCAAGGACTTCAAATACAGAAATAATGCGTGCTTTTCTCAACTTTTGTCGCCGCGAGGTGGCGTCTCATCGCAGACGCGTCTTTCATACGTCATGCAGACGGTTCGAAACGCGTTCCATTACATGGCCTCGAAGCTGTCTTGGCTGTCTCCTTAGCTGTCTACGTAGACAGGCTCCGATGCCGGCCAGAATTAGAACACACCTTAAGTCGCGTTCTTGTGGCGGAGAGTCCGTTTCTGTGAAAGGAGCTAGATGCATGTCTGCTTCTGGAACGAATGGATATAAACATCAATCGAAGATACGAAAACTTGGGAGACGCTTAAGCTTCGCCATTAATAGTAGAACGCGATAGTTCTCAAGGGTCCCCGACTGCCCCTCACGCTTCCCGCCAACTGCAGCTTATGCAACCGTAATCTTTACCGGGAAACGCTTGCGGCGAACGCTATGCAGGAAGGGAACCTTTCTGGATCTTTTTTTTTCCTGCACGGCCGGCGCCGCCGCTTCCGTGAATGCGCGGAGGCGAGCGCCACCTGGTGGTGCTGCAAGCAACCGAGAGAAAATGTTCGCTCACGGTCAACGCCGGATTTTCGGCGTATTGGGGACCTCAAAGCTCTCGATTTAAAAGATTTGGGTTGCAGCAACCGCGTCCTAACTGTGTCGTCCTGCCTTCTCTGCCCGCAGATCTTCTAGCAACCTGGCGAACGACATCTCGGATGGCGCTCGCTCCGACTCGTCCTCGTCCGGCGGCCAGGGCGGCGGGACGACGAGCGACTCGCCCCCGCCTCCGCCCATGGCATCCACGGACGGCGCCACCCGACGAAGGCCGCCCCCGAGCGCCGCCGGTGCTGCCCCTACCGGCGGGAGGCGGCGGCGCAGCGCCCTCTCGGCCAGGGAGCGCAACTTGCGGCGCCTTGAGAGCAACGAGCGAGAGCGCATGCGCATGCACTCGCTCAACGACGCCTTCCAGGTGCGCATCGCTGCCGTGTCTGCTAAGGCCCCTCTATCTTCGGAAAAATACCGCCATCTGTTCAACAACGCCGCTTCTCTCTCCTGCATCTCCGAATGGACGAATGCTATCACGTGATAGCGCGGACAGCAATCGTCCAATCGGACTGAGCGACGGCGCGCGCCCGGCGCAAAAGCTTCAACGGGAACTTTCGAGGGGGCGCCACCGTCGACTTGCTTTCTCAGGCAAAAAGCAAAGAAAGGAACAAGCGTTTTAAGAGAAGAGACGGCGGAGGAGATGTCCGAGCACGGCAATACGAGCCTAGAGTTTCTCAAAAAATGTACGCCATATTCCATCTCGCTAGTCGTCTGCAACGCTGCCGAAGGTACGAGGCGTACACAGGCAGTATCCTTGCGCAGCGAAATATAGTTCCAGGCGTAACTGCCTGATTATCGGCGAGATTAGAGTTTAGTTTTTTGCTTGATACGTGATACCTTACAGCGATACGGGACATCTTACGACCTTTGCACATGCACGTCGCATACCGTGAATACAGCAGTCGCTGAGCAGACGACGCGGCGCAGAGGCATTCGGCCTTCCTACTGGCTAAGGAGTTCTGTAGCTTTCACAGTGCACTTGAGAGAATGGAGTTTATTGTCTGCGGCAGCTGAAGGTATGATAGTTCAGCCAGCCCGGGTAGTACATAGATTCGTCTTATATTAGTTCGTCATTCCGCCTTCATACGCATTTGCTAATTTAGGAATTGATAATGTTCAACAGGATATTGCGTTATAAATGCAGCGTTTTGCAACAATTGTGCACGTGAGCAGAAGGTTATTACTTTCACGCGTTTAGAAGAATGTGATTGCAGATTTAGAACGATAAAGCGTAATAAATAATGTCACGAGAACGCGTGTTGTCAAATACGCCGACATTAGACACATCCCGCCTTGCCATGGTTGCGGAACAGTCACAATACCAGGGTTCCTTCTACAGTGAGTTTTGTAGCAAACTATAAGGGTACTCGAATTGCACCCTAGAGCAAGCAGCACTGGTGCGCTCTTAGAACAAAGAGAACAGGTGCAACTATAATCCGTGACAACCTCCGAATGCAATTGCAAAAGACCGGTGTACAATTGAAATAAAATTTGTATAGATGCGCCATCCAATTACGTTTGCGCATTGCTGTGGTGTCAAGTCGAGGCTAAGTTCTTTCAATATCAACTTTTTTTTGGAGATTTACATTTCGGAGCATTGAGGAACAAGGGGCTGATTTAATGCGGTTTTGTGGGCGGTGCTTGCACTGAATTTCAGTGTCAACCAGTTCGAATAGCAAAATTGTCAAGTCGAATGGAATGCGAATGTTTTGTCTGTCACCAAGTACAGGCGAGTCCGATTAGTGAAATTGTCGAATCTATTTGACAGAAAGTGTTCCAAAAGTAAGGCCTGCGAGTATCGAATATCGTTCTGCTTTTTGATGCATGAAAGGAAACACCAAAGGAAGTCACCATCCTCGGCTCACCCTCGCACCCACACCATACAGCGCACGGCCACGATGTTACCGCATTTGGACTTTACACGGAACATCACGGCGACGCCGATGACGGAAAAGTGCCTTGAGTGTCCATATAATTGTTATCGCAATAAAACTAACTGTTTATTGGGCGAACTTGTGCCCAGACAGAACCAAGTAACACTGAGCCCATTGACAGCGGCGAGCACACTTGTCGATAGTCGAAATATGATGTACCGATCAGCCGCGTCGGCTATTTATAGATGATCCATTGAACCTTGCAGCGTAATTGCTGGTGTTCGTGTAAGTTGTAGAATGTACACCACTATTCTCGTCGTGCACGCAATCTGATTACGCAATTCTCGGCGACAACATAAGGCAACAGATAGAACCAGCGATACCGTTCGAGAAACTTCCGATACCGAAAGGTGCGCCTCGCGCTTGGCGATAACTTTCAACGTTCGTTAGCTGGTGAAAGACGGTCAGCGGGAAAGGTAAATAAATTCACGTTTCAGTCGTTGAACTCGCGAGGCTATTGAACCCAGTAGCTTTCAGCTCATAAAGGCTTCCAAACATTTCTTTGAAGACTTGATTTCTATTTGGAGGTTTCTGAGAAAAAAAAGAATATTCCAAAAGTCGGTTTCGTCCGCATACTCTTGTCTTGAATGTTAACTGCGACCTACGGGCACCGTTTGTTCAAAGTTCCACAGGAAACGCTATGTCAAAACAGAAGAGCGAAGCACCATAATTGAATCTACTTAGAGAATAAACAAAGTACCAATCATTTCTGAACTATTTATATTGCGAAACAAGCGCACGCACACGTCACTGATCTTTAGAAGCACTCTGTGATGACCTTTCTTTCGTGTCGGTCGAAGACAGCACGTTGGTTCACTGGCCTCTTTTTTTTTTCCTGGACCAAGCGTATTACAAGTGATCATCAACGTCCTTTGCCCCGTTTTCTGGTATTCTGGTATTCTGACGGAATTTTTTGAGGTTAATTAGTTTGATTTGATTTGTACATTCTTGTGCGTTTCTTTTCATGACTCCTGGTACAATGAGACCAGTGCCTACGTGCATAATAGTGTATTTTGTTTCTTTGCACAGTGCACATGTACCTCTAATTATTATCGGTGATGAACGAAGCGTCCTCAGATAGTTAAAGTAGGAGACAAGACAGAATGCACAGTAAGGTGGCTGGTGGGGAGAATGGTAGAGACTAAAGAAGAAGATAAATACGGCGACATGAAAAAGTATTCTGTCTGTATATATTGTACGGGCCTGTTACAATATATATATATATATATATATATATATATATATATTGGTTAGCTTTAGTTTTGGCCTTGTTAGATGTCGGTTCTGTGTACAGACTTGGTATGCTTGCGTGCTAGTGGTATGTGTGTGTCCGTGGTGTTCACGAAACGGGTAGCCTCAATTTCTTGTCTGCGTCTTGTGATAGTTGGCTGAAACGTTGCCTACGTTCCCCTTTATGAATATTTATTGACAGCAAGAAAACCCTGCGCCTTAGTGGCCTTGCACAATTGCAAGCAACCGCATAGGACTAACAGTGTGGCTCACCTCCATAATGCCACCGTCTCATTTTTTTTTCTTTCCTTCCTGCAGGCATTACGCGAGGTGATCCCTCACGTGGCCATGGAGCGCAAGCTGTCCAAGATCGAGACGCTCACGCTGGCTAAGAACTACATCATGGCGCTCACGAACGTCATATGCGACATACGCGGCGACCCCAAGCCGTACCAGTTCTGCCCAGCCGAGCTTCCATTGCACGACGACGAAGAGGACGACATCGACGAAGACGACCTCAAGGAGGACGACCTATCGGTCAGCGACGGTGGCGCCCCCTGAGCGCCGTTTACACCGCCGCCGTCGCCACGGCCACCACCACCAGTCATCGCAACCGAGCCGCCGCCAAGCCAAAAGAAGCCAAGCCAAGCCACCACGTCGAGTCACGCCACCACCGCTTGCTAAGGGTGTTCGGGACGTCGCGAGGGTTGGACTTTGGCGCGACGGCGGCCATTCCGACAGTGTCACTCTTGTTCTTCTAGTAGGCAAATCTCGCTATGCATCGTTCACCGCTGCTGTGCCGACCTCCGTAGAGGATGCACTTGACGAGGCACCTTAGTTTGGGCGCCATCTGGTTTCACTGGCGGCAAACTCTGGAAACACCCCTGGTTCGTTGTATTCCGCGCTTCTGATGACTTGTCGTCTGCAACGCGATGGGGTGACAGACGAAGAAGTCGCGTATTGGGCGCCGTTTATTACTAGCGTGGGCGTGGGGACGTCTCGCTGTCAAAACTGTCGTCTGTTTAACTGCAGAATCCGTGGCTTGATTAGCAGCGGTGTCTTTGATGAACGCGCAAATTGGTGCAGTGGGTGACACTTTATTGAGCGCGTGATGGTTTCGTTAAGGGAGGCGCTGCTAAGACTCTGGATATCGAGAAACATCTCTAGTTATACACCAGTTCTGAAGAAATGTTTTCTTGTTGCTTCGAGCCGAACACTGTGAAACCGCATTGTGGTGTTAACCTTATGCCGTAGTGACGTACCGGATGGCTATTAGTACGCAGAGTACTGTGTTTCGTCAGCCAGTGTTGTGGACTGAGCAGTTAAAAGCATTTGGGGGTCCTGTCGAAGGGTTCACAAGTGCATCTTTTCTACGCAGCAGTGGTGTTTCGGAACGTGGTCTCAGCGGGGGAACTCGACATCCGATGAGCTCCGAACTCTAGCTACGCTATATTTATTATGTTGTGAGATGCTTATACTCTGGAACACGGTGAGTGAGGCTGAGATAGTAATCGTTTGTAGGTGTTTTTTTTTAACAAAATCGCCCGTTAGGCGCGAAGAGTATTTACGAAGTCCGAAACCGTTTATCTCGCCCAACAGCTACGGAACGCTGGATATATAAGTCATGTTGTTGTTTCTTTTTCTTCGTCATAAGATCTTGGATTGTAAAATCACAAGGTTGTCATTGTTGCCGACAGGTAGTCATTCATGTAAATGTACCAATTTTTTGTAGGCTGATTGATTTCATGAGATTTCTTTTTTCTTTTTTGCGGGAGACTGCAGCTATTGACGCATCACATTTGCCGGACTGATCGCTTTAAGTACTTTCTTCAACGAATGTATCCAGTGACGTGAACTCGGGCGCAGAATAACGACATGATCGAATGCATTGAACAAGCAGCAGATGTCAGGGCAGCCTTCTCGCTTGTACATAGCTGTTATGTTTGTATTTTTTTTACCTCACGAGGTCATACGTTTCGTAGGATTTAGATCATCAGTACACTCACGGAGGCTCAAGGTTCACGGTGCCAACATATATGTATTTCTGAAGAGCATGCGTCGAGACAACCGGAGATGTTTGTTTTTATCTTATCATGATCGCTTTTTTGTTCACGTTTGTTACGGCTCTCCTGAATTTTCTTTATTATCGCAAACCTGCCTGAACAATCAACCAAACGAAGCGTTCGCACAATTTCAGGAGCACGGGTCCAAAAGTAGCCGTAGTGGATATTATCACGCCACGCAACGCGCGCTTGTGCGAATCAAGATGAAAAAAAAAAGAACGTCAGCTTGGCCTCGTGGAGCAGCTGCTGCTGTAAAGGAAGTTCCCTACAAAACTTACTAGGGAGAACTCTGCCCCTAGTATCTACGGCATCGGCTAGTGTGGTGGTTTAGCTAGCATAAGAATTATGTATAGTGCTAGGATATACCTAAGCTTTGTCCTTCTGGCTTCTTCAAACGTCTTTCTGAGCTTGCGAATTGATCGGATTCTTCAAAATTGTAACTGCAACATTTCTCAGCGATTATACATGTGAGTGCCGGCTTCCTGTCACTTGCTGTGCTCAGAAAGCTACGACTGCTCGAACATTGTTTGAAATATAAAGCGTGACTGATAAAGTCAGGACCACGATGATTAGGTAAATACGCGTATTACCCAGCATTGCCATGGTATTTGATGATGATTTCAAAAAAAAACGTCCCCTCTGAATCTGGAAGGCGACAAGTGGTCACGTAGCCTGAGTGAGCTACTCACGTGATACTACACCGTAAGCTAGCCATTTGCCTTTATCTGCTTTATCTGGTAAAGTTATCTGTACTCCGTTGACGATCCCATCCCCGTCTCTTCCGTGCTTTTGTCTTCCACTAATGCTCTAAACGTGTCTTGTTTATCTCGACCACTGGCCAGCTAAAGGCTCGGCGATTCTGGAAGGTTGACGGTCCCTGTGGCTCCCCGGCTGGGTGATGCCTTCGTATTCCATTACAGTGTAATAAGTCGTTTCCAGAATATTTTTTAATTTATTTATTACTTGCAGCGGGCGCCGTGCGTCGCCCTGTTGCAAAAATTCGCTCCAGTGTGTTTATTGTATTCCGTCAACCAGCTCGGGCATAAAAAGCCGAGGCACTTACTTTTCATGCTATACTGCAAATTTTTTTCTCGATTACTCGCTCGCTATTGTTGATAGCCGAATGATCGTAGCGACAGAGCTCCCTCTAGTAATTTTTTTGTGTGCGAAACTGTAGGGGCTGCCGTAAGCAGGGATCGTCATCGACCCAGCGAGAAAGAGCGTGCCGCTATATCAGCGGCGACGTAGCTTCTTCAATTTCGAGTCGATGCGTTCGATCGCGCGTCGATGCGCGAAGATCGTGTCGACAACGAGGCAGATGACTCGGGTTCCCCCTCCACAATTCTGGTGTTTATTTTTGGTTGTACGTCGGGTCGGGTTCGTGACTTCTTTCGATAGTACACGAGAGAGGGGAAGATGTTATTTTTGTACTTGATAGAAGAAAATGCAAGCCCTGTACAGTTAGTTTGTTCTTCTTTTTTTTTCTTTTTTAATTTCTTCGTTGTGTACAAGAGCATTCTCCGAGCGAGGGAAGAATGTTGTTGCAGTAATCGACGCGCACAGCGCATGCTTGAGTGTCTGGGACAAGTGGTGCGCTTATCTTTTTTCTTTTTTTTTTCATTCTCCATTGTTTCGTTTTCCACCTTTCTGGACTGCGAAAGATTTATACAGCGACAGTTGCTTTGCGTACGATATTGCTTTGCCTTGGGTGACTCAGTGCCTTTTTTTCCCCTCTTTGCTTGAATTTCATTTTCGGAGTTCACTGTGAAAGCCATCGGTGCTCCCTCTTCGAAGAGTGTCGTACGTCATTCGCTGGGGTGTTTCCAGAGGCCGACAGAAACAGTTGAAAGCGCGCAGTGCAGATGTCTTTTCTTCTTTTTTTCTTTGCGTGACAACGCGATGCTCAGTTTGCTTTGTTCGAGAATGTCTGGGCCAAGTGGTATTGGAAAAGGTGCGAGGAGATGGGACCGTTCCCTTAACAACAGTTCTAAATTATTGCTTTTCTCGTTTTGTTTTTCTTTATTGACATATACTCAGTGCTGCATCACTAGATTTTGAAGGGCACCTTGCCGAACATCGATTACTATCGATGACATTTTTTTATTGCCGTGCAGCCGATCGTCGGTGACATTGTTTGTCAGCTGTTTGCGGTGATGATGCTGTGGACACAAAACGTTCGGAGTTTTTTAACGTTGTGCCTGAGGTGATGCGAGACGAAAATATTGTTTTCAGTGCCAACGTTGTTTCAGAGATTGTGGCGTTGTTTAGGAAGAAGAAGTTGAGTGAATGTAGTTATGTTAGCTAAGACTGAGCTCAAGGGAGCAGTGGAACAGTCTCTACTATGGCGCTGACGTAAGACCAACTGTTGCGGAGCAGACAACTCTGGATCCTTGACAAGATAATGTCTTGTTAGTTGAAGAAACGGGTCACATTGCCCACAGACTATTAAATGACGGCTCGTTTCTCCAAGCCGTCATTTTGTTGGTCTTGACAGCTGACATAAGTCTATTGGCTCCGTAGCAGACGACCCACACTTCTTTAACAACCGTGTCCCGGCCGTTCCAAAAGTGTGAGCTAGTGACCGCAGAGAAACAGCGGCTTGTGGTTCTGTTGGCGTGCACACGTTAGGCCTCGACCTTCCCTCTTGACGTCGGCTGACCTTGGCAAGTTTATGCTGACGTCACGATTCTAGTACATCCGCACTGCGCGCTTTGGTGCTGTCGCCGCTGTTCTCTGCTCACGGAGTACAGCGTGCATCGCTCTCTCATCTCCGGTACTGCTGACGTCATCATTCTCTTTTGGCACTCAAATCTCTGTCGTCTGCGAGGGAACCCGGATGTTATACCACGGGCTGACTGACAATCGACGCCACTCGGGGGCGCTGCGCATGCATGCGCGTGCGCATGCTTCTCGGAAAGTGACGTCAGCGAAAGGACTGTGCGTAGTTAGTTCCTGTGGTCTCTCAAGCATTTTTGCTCTTGTTTCAGTTTTATTTTGGTTTCTTGCTTTTTTTTTCTCTCTCAATCTATGTTTCACCGCGCATTCAGCGTGGTGTGCTCGTGTTGTCTCAGGTTGCGTCGTGCTGTGTTAAACGTGAGTGTTGTGTGGTACTCTATCGTGTGAAAGCTGTGACTATGCAAGTTTAGCTTTGCTGCTCCGCCCCCTCTCCCACGCTTCCTCGCCTCCTTTTCCCTTCCCCCTTCCACTGCAATCCTTCCAGCCAGTCGTCCATACTCTCGCTTATGCAGGCGTCCAAAGGCCGAACCTACCGTATTTCGTCGTCGCAGTGTTGTGTACCGGTTTAAACCTTGGCGCTGGCGTTGCCGTACTATCGTAGACTATAGGTGCTCTCCCAGAACGCGCTCCTAGATCCCGCCTAGCGGCGATGGCATCAGACACGGCACAAGTTAGCTGACGCTCCTCGTCGGAACATAGTGTGCTCATTGCATGAGATGTTCAGGAATGTGCTGCGTCATTCCAGGATGCGGGGTTTCAGTAGGCGCAAAGGCAGACGCACCGTAGACGCACCGTTTGATTGCCACGTGTAGTTTCTAGCATAGCCGCTCCTCTGCTGAATTCGTTCATAGCAAAGTCGGGTCAATAGCATTTGCCATGGCTTGACCTTCAACGGCCTCTTACGAGCTCGTGCGGAGAAAACTTGCCACAACTCTGCGGCGTCCCTTCAGCGGCTCGTGAGCGAAACCTACTGGAGAGCTCAGGTGATCTTCAGCGTATAGTTAGGACTGTTTGTGACTGCCTTGCAGCCGCACTTTGGCAGAGGAGAATATACAGAGGGAAAGGTGGTGATTAACAGAAAGGAGTCTGCCTTGCTACCCTGCGAAGAAGAGAGCAGAGTGATATCTGCGTTAAAGGGGAGATTAAAGCGTGCTAAGTAATGCACACGACGGTTCAAACCACGTTTCGTGCCATCGCTGTTAAGCATCAAACATCAATAGCTCCTCACCCTCAAGACACGTGCTCGTTCACGTACTCCTTATAAGACCCTATTCCAAGACGAGATGTTCTCTGACCTCTTCTGACGTCAATTCCATTCTTATATTCGCCCTACGTATAAAAAAAAGAAAAGAGTACCTGCCGACCTTCGTATATTGTGCCCATCGTCCGTACGGTGTAGTTGGCGCATGCGCGCTGGCGACGTCGCGTCGAGTCTCATTCCAGACGTCTTGCTCCATGTCCACGCCCTTCGCGGTTGCCCACAGTTGTAGCCGTGGTGCATACATTTTTTTTTTCTTACGATTCCATTCTGTCCATCGCATTCCGTCATTTGTCTCGTGATCTGCAACCTGTCACAAGACACATCCCTCTACATCGTGCCCTCTCGTAGAAGGATGTCTCCTAGCGCCATCTGGCTCTCGCCCAGGTGCTGCGTTAACCCCGGCGAAAGAGGTTTAAAAAAAAGTATTCTTCGGGATGAAGTAGACGTGTAGTGCACCTTGGAAGTCTCCTCCTCCTCTGACAAAGCGGCAACCTTTGTAGCCACGTTACCAATCACGTGATCTCCCACGGATTCTTACAGAGCGAGCTGTTATCAAAGTTCGGATCTGTTAATTTCTATTTTGCTTTATTTCACCGGAATAATTTAGCTCCTCGGGCGAGAAGTTCAACATCCGTATATGCCCATGTGGCTTTCTATACTACTTCCAGCACTCAGTGATAATGTCAAGCTTGTTGATGAGAGCACAGGTGCAGTTTTTGTTTTATTTGTTTTCTGCTCAAAACATTCCATCTATCGATACTCTCGCGGGCGCGCCTTCCTTTTTGGAAACACGTTGTTTTGGAAGAAGCTTGACGCCAAGTAGTCGTAGCGGAGCTCCTGACGGAAAGATGCAACAATGGCGGGGAGCTTTTTTTGCTTAGTAGCGAATCGCGAACGCTCATAAGCGTCAGCTACGAATGTGAGATATCCACGTTTCCGGAAACAACGGTCGTTCAGAGATAAGCATACATGAAGAGGAAGTTTGGGCTTTCAACCAAGCTCGCTATGACCCAATCTTGCATGAGCGTTGATTGATTCATTGAATGATAATGAAATGTTAGGAACTTTTGGTGCCGGCTTTTCCGCGACGTTTGATAGTCAGATGACGTGCGACGTTCAGCGATAGAACATTAGCGTTACAGCTACATGCAGAATCGTTCAGCGTGAGTGTGGGGTCAAACAAACGGACACTGAGAAAGCAGGCTTCTGATATTGGACCAACAACTCGCTACAAAGGTTCATGAAAAACTTGTAACATGCTTACGTACGTTACTGGGCTCTTGTTACTTCAGTCAGTAAAACTGGCTGACTGATGGCAGAATTTAACCAAAAGAGTTAAACGACATCGAGGAAATTTTCCCTTTCACGATGGTTCACGATTAACGATTGAGTACTAGGAATATTGGATTTGATTTATTTAACGATGTTGGACATATTTGCAAGTTTTTTTGTCGTCGTTTTTTTTTTCGCAACAATTGCTTTTCAAATGACAAGACAAGAATATGACATGATAAAATAAAGAAAGAAAGTAAGAATTCCACTGGACTCATTTGCGAGACGTAGGCTTTGAATTAGTAAATTTTAGTGTGTCGAGAATCAAAAAGTTGAGTGAAGGGAAAAGAGAGCTACCGTAGCATTGACAAGTCTTCTAACTCAACAGTTGCTAACCACAGTTACGAAGACAACTTTATTCATTCAAAAGTCATAGTTTACGTAGCTACCATCTTGGCCTTAGACGACCAGTCTAGAAATGGGCCGACGCAAAACTTTCTTTTTTTTTAAATACTAGGTAATACAGCAAGTGTTAAATTTTTTGTATACACTCATGCGAGCGCTTAGCATCCTATGTTACAATTCTTTACAAACCCTTTTTCATAAATATTCTGTTCGACTACCAACCGGTTGCGGTAGAGAAATTCGGGTATAAAATAGCCTAGCAACTTCTTTTCTGTGTGTTTTACATTACCTTCTTCGAAACAATATACTTGAGGCAATGAACAATATGACCAAGTGCTTTCTGCCAGGATACGTCACTGCTTCAGGACAATGAAAGAAAGCATAAATCTTTATTTCATTGTCCTGAAGCTCTAATCGCAGGTGTCCGTTGTAGGTAACGTGTCATTACTATAGCTTCACAGATTTGCCAGCTTCTGTCAGCGCTTCCCTGCGTCGTATTTTTCCTCTGAGAACCAGGTTGGGACGTCTCATTGTTAATTTAAATTTGGCGCTTACCTCTGTTCCTGGCTCACAAAAAGCCGCAGCTATAGCGCACATTTAAACAAGCGTTCAACTAAAGAGCATTGCTTCGCGCTAGTGTCGTCGACAACGAAAAAGATAAGAAAGACCCAAGACAAGGCACTATAAATCAACGAAGCCTATCTGCGTATTTCTCGACTCGCAAGCAGAAACCTCCTCCCAACTTGCACACCAGTCCAGGTGCATTCGTAGAGACTACCGTGTACTTCAATTATTTCTTATTTTTCAAAGTTCGTTTGCAGGAGAGGGATACGCAAGAATCCTTGCGTTATGGTCAAGAATGACACTATGCCGGCGTAATGGGAAGTCCCTTGGAAGCTACCAATTGTTTCGTACAAGGCGCATCGTGTACAAATGACCAAAAAGAAAATGCCTTCGACAGTCACGCGAAGCATTTTTTTTTTTTTTGGTCTCTTCAAACTGGGATCTAGGCTATGTAGTGTCTACCCGTAGTAGTAGGCCGTTTTACATAGTGACTGTGTACTGTTGTGTTTTGTCGAGTTTTTATTCACACGCAGCGTGGCATACGCTTGTCAGATGAGCTGTCCATTATGACTCCGAGCGTAAAGTGAGATGACATCTAGTGGTCGGACAACGTAATAGGACCAGTGGGTTCCTCACGACGATCTGGTCTAGGATCTGGTCTAGGAGTTCGAGCGTCAATTACACGCAAACACAGCTCTAAGATGGCTGTTTCGACACACCACATGATGCGACAAGATTTGGAAAGGACCAAACTTTGCGGGAAAGGGAAGCGCTTGACGTCTATTGTCCTAGCTTCTAATATATATCTTCTTCTTTTTTTTCATTGATGGCAGTTGTTGTCGCGTAGGGTGCACAAATGAACATGAGAGGATCTAAACGTGGTGCCGTAGGAAGGTGTCTGATTCTTGAAGATTAATCATGAGACCAATCACCATCTGTCAACTTTGGCGTCTGTCAATCACTTCGGCCAATCACTTCGAACCTGTGTGTTCCCGGTTGGCATGACAACCAAGCCAATCAACGCAGTTATTTCAGCCCAGAGCCTAATGTATATCACTACGATGTTTTCCTGGGTGCCAATTCCTTCCTGACCTCAAATCGTGTTCTATACGTCGGTGTCTACCGGTTATATCCTCGAAGAATACGTTTCTTCGTTGGGGGCAGTGAGCTTGGGCAGTGAACTGCCAGCAGGTGCCGTTGGGCTTTATGCTAACTGCCCGTATTTTCCCCGTACGTACCCTTGGCAATCAGCATATCACGTCAAACGAACAACAGGTAAAAAATATATATATCTGTATATGCCGCCTTTGTGGGACCTACTCGCCGTATTAACCTAAACTCTACACGTGTTGATGTCCGGCGGTTGTAGCTGTAGCGTGTTCCTTCCTCGCAGGCAGCGGTGCACTGTGGCAAACTGTGGTTTGACGAAGCTTCGTGAACGTAGCGTCGTCTTGTAACCGTATCCTCTCAGTAACGCTAGCATAAGCAAGTTAAGTTATTTTACTGAAATATTTCCGGCTGCCCAAGAGCCTTCGATGAAAAGTTGGCAATTCACAGTTGTCATTTTTTGCGAACTTCCGTTAAAGCAGTGTCAAGATTTGTTCGAATCCGCTAAAGGTGTTAGTAAATGAGCTCAAGTCTATTACGAGACAAAATTGCCACCAATTTCCTCTCGCGATCCGGTATCTACTAAAGGTGCATGTTTTTTGCGCTATACGACCCGAAAGGTGCCTAGATCTTTGGGGAAATCTTCCAAAACGTCGCCATTTTTTGGCATTTATATACAAGTATGTAACAAAAAATGCGTGTTCTCGCGTACGAATGAAAACTAAAAATGGAGAAATTTATACTAGGAATACAAAATCGAGACATCTTTTTTTTTTCTCAAACAAAAGAGGTGTTAGCATGCTTGATTTGGAATATCATCCAGGTGCTGTAAAAAGCTTCGAGACTTTTATTCCATTGGTTGCAGTGATTGTTGAATTGGGCCCTTCGATGAAATCCCATCGACGATATTCTTCCATTTCTTGTGTCCATGCTTGAATTTTCCTGCTCCTTTTTGAGTGGTTCACGACGGCACAAATATGAACCTGTACCTGATTCTTGGAAAGAAAGCGTCGCAGTTGGAGAACGGTTCGCCCTCGTCCGAGGTGTCGAACCCGGTAACATCACCTGATTGGTACAGTTGGTATGAATGAACTGAGCTTGTCAGGAAACTAGCGAGTGCGAATTGGTCGACAACTCAAAGTACCGGAATATTTTAAGCAAATTAGCTCTGCAAAAATCCGCTAGGCAATGGAATGCAGATGAAAGGAAAATTTGGCATTCAGTTTGAATTCCAACTTTCAGCTTCGGGAATGTAACTCCACCTATTGGATTTCCGTAGAAGTCATCTCATTTAGGATGCTGCAAGAACATCTCAGAGAAACGGTTTCACATCCGCGTCGGGGGGCTACTAAGATCTTCAATAAATACGGTGTTATCTTGGCTTGAAGGTCAAGCCTGAGTGTATTAGCTAGAACAGCTTTTATCTTGATACTGTGGGAAGCGAAAATATCGCGCTGTGACCTTTGCGGCCGTTTTGCTTTCGATTGATCTTCTTCACACGTCTGACCTAGAGCTGCGTTCCAACCCGGATCAACCGAACACTGCTATATCATGGCAACGTCTCGAGCGAGCACTTTGAAAACAGTACATGAAGCAGTTCGTTTTTTTTTTTTTTTTTTTTTGAAACCACCTTGTAAGTGCATTTCCCAGAACGTGTTTCTTCATTCCTAGTTGCGTGCATAAATTTTCTCAAGTAAGTTGGCGCTAAAGGGGAGTGTAGATAACTCGACTTTAAAAGAAAATTGTATATCAATGATCTGTGATGTAGCGTGCACTGTTTCTCATATACGTGAGATATCCGGTATTCGAGAGCGAAAGAGAGAGAGACCGTTGCCGCTTGTCCTTGCAAGTCAGCAAGCCAGCGTTGAAATCACTGTTGTCAGGAGCAAAGCGGCGGCCATGTAATCGACGTCCGCCGCGATAACTGTTGAACTTGGTGTCGCCCACCTCTTTCCTTCCAAGTGACGTCACGCGAGGTATGCGGTGACGTCATTTCCGGCGTGTAACCTCCTCGGCCTCTTCTTCCTCCTCCTCAACGGTGCGAGTGTTTATGCTTCTCACTTTTCGGCGTGGTGAAAAGTCACGCCTTCGTTCGTACTTGACCGAAGCCGAAAAGTCGAGTCGCCGTGCTCGTCTAAACCAGCAGGATTGTGCCACTGCTTGTTGTGTAAAGGTCTTCGATGGAATTTGCGCTCCGTTTGACCGCCTCGCTGTTGTCGGTGTCACGACGTACGACGCGTCGCTGCTTTGGTCGTTCGCCAAAGGTTGGCGACGTCGAAGTTGGCGGCGCCAGGATTATGTACCACTATACAGCCGTCGTGTGATTTGCTGGGCTTTGTTCAGACGCAGCTTTCGCTTGTCTCGTGATTGGTCGATTGAACTGCGCTAAACGATGCGCTAAACGAGTTTCAGATAACGTTGTCTCGGAAGCAGTGTATTTTTTTTTATCTCACGCATACTGTGCATACTGAAAGTTTGTTTTTGTTTTTGTGAACGCTTGTGTAAGGCCTGTCAAATAAGAAATGCAATCTCGCAATTTCTAGCCAAACGCATTCCTTGTCATGTACTAGCACGGAGGTTATTTTTGCATTGCTTCTTGTCAAGGCGACAGAGGCTGTCATTATGTCAGTGAATTTCTGAAACGAAAACTGGCAGTGCATGTTTTTGCTGTTGTTCATCTGACAGAGTATGTGAATCATCGGTTGCTATGTAAACATGCAGGAATGGCGTTCAACTCCACGTTGAGCGCCACTCTTGAGAGGCTGGCGATGCCGTCGTCGAACCTGTGCCGTAATTATATGCCCGTGTATCTTGCTTGAGGTCAGACACGTATTCTGTGGGCGCATCGGCCAATGTCAGATGAACTTTGTGAATCTGGGCACGAAGGTCGTCATAGCCAAAGTTTGGCGTGTGTAATTTACTTAGGTTGCTATTGCCGACACAGTGCTATTCCGCTACGATCTTGAATTGGACCGTCATCTTGTTGGCCCTGATTGGCTCAAAGGACGCCTACGTATTCTTTGAGTGGCGCAGAAAGCAATCAGGTGTTCTAAAACAAGGCGGACTTGAGTCGTGTCTAAAATAGCACCCCTGCAGCGCCATACGTTGTTCAAGAAGGTTATGATGACTTCTCGCGCGAGTATTCAGCCGCCTGTAGCGGAGCTTTATAAAAGCTCTTGATGAATCTGTCACCCTTTCACAGTAAGGTTTGATTTGAGAACTTGTATGCTTGTGTCGGTCATCAGCAAGTGGCAATGTACTATCCGTCTGCACAGCCAACTTTTGTGCTAAGTTTTATTTTATTACACACTCTCTTCTTTAGAGAAAACCGATCATAACCTATCTCAGAAGCGTTACTTTTTGTCGATCACCCATACCCTTATCGACAAGCGTTAGCTGCGTTCGAAACCGGCCCAACTGTCGTTTCTGCCGCCGACTGGGAATGTGATTGCCCAGGGATTATTGCGCTGATTCTCTTGTACGCGAGTGTACGTGTTCATATGCATTTCTCCGAATCACTGCTGCTTACTGAAAGCGCGGTTTCTCGAAAGTCATTCACGCGACGAACTGCCCGTCTGTGTTCTAGCTCCACAACGATCATTTTCAGGCTAGGGCTGGGCAGCGAACTGGCAAGCACGCTTTTATATGTTACGGAAAGTCGCTTCTGATGGCAACCACTTCTATTCTGCGTTCTCGCGACTCGTAGAGAGTTTTAGGTGACTGGGAACCTGAGCAACAGGCCTGACGTTCCTGCGCACAGTGTCCCTTCAAGCGCATTGCGCATGCGCAAGGACATCGCGGCCACAGCGCAAACTGTTCCGTAGCAGGGTCCACACTCATCTATCGTCCTCTCTCTTTCTCCAGTTATTTGTGTGGCGCTGCAGGCAATTCATGTTTTGTATACCGCTGCATTCAAAAAACTTCATAGGGAGTTTTAGCTTAGCGCAACTATAGGATATCGTTACGCAAGCCGTTTATTTCATGCTGTTTCCTAACGTCGAAAATGTGGATACAACGCTTTCAACTTTTAGTCGGTTTTCACGCGTACGTGGCAGAGTATCAGGAGATAATGACGCTGTCCGAAATTGTCTGATATGTAGTCTTCCTAGACGAGATACAAGCGGGATTCCACGATAGGCAAATAACACTAATTGGGCTTCCACCTGGGGCCACATGCCGAAGCCGAAGCGGACCGTGCATGAACTCCAATTTTTATGCGCTGCCTCATAACCGGGTAGTAAATATGGCTCTGAAAATTGCGTTTCTCTAAACCTTCCCAATAAGCACGTGTTCTTAGCACAATATCGGCCTGATTCTATGCCTATGACATGGGCTCTTTCGTATTTATACGCCGAAGTATATATACTGTGCGTGGAGCTCGTAGCATGACGCTGGAAGTGCGATTGGAACGCCGGTATATTAGAGAGCTTTAGTGCACCGCAAGTATGCCCCCGCTCACATCAACACCTTACATTAGCGGGAACTAGGAATCGAATGCGGCCGGGCCTGAAACGTTAATGCAGTGTCGGCCGTGTACATCTTCCTATTTCCTGGTAATGCACGTAGTGCGTACGTATCGGCAGTGCGCTAAAACTCCCCAATATTCCGGCGCTACGAACGCCCTACCGAACACTCATTCTACGGGCTGCACGCACTGTAAAGGCAGTACTGGAAATTGCTTGGAGGCAATACCCCGAAGTCGAAGCATGCAGCATGTCCAGCTGTGCAGAAGCTTCCATTGTTGTGGGGCACTGCTGTAGAACGCCCCAGCTGTCACTTTGGAGGTCGCCTACCGCTGCGAAAAAAAAAACACATGTTCGCGCGCAAGGACGAAAGAAATGCTGAGCCGAACGAGCACTAAGGCTACGCGGTGTAACCGATGCCGCCTTCCTTTCGCTGCCTTCCTGCTGTACTTTTATTTTGCTTTCTTATTTCGACTTTTTAGATCGGCCATCGGCTCGTTCCAAATGCAACAAGAGTTCGTTCACTCTTGCAGCTTCCGTAGATTTTTTTTTTTTTTTCGCATCGGTCGCTTCAAAGTTTGAAGAGTTATGCGTGTTATGACATTTACTTGTCAGAGGAACTTGTTTGCTTTCGTTTAACATTAAAGCTAATTCCGAAGTCGGCTTTCTTTCTTACTTTAGCTTCTTCTTCCTTTGCTAATTTCTGTCTTGGGCGTGTTGCTCCTGTGGCTTTGGACAGAAGCAATTATCTTGAATATAACTTTCTTCCTTTCCCGCTCCGAATTATTTCAACCAGTCTCTTAGAGAAACCGGGGATTTTTCTTTTCTACTTCTTTTTTTTTTCTAGGAGATCGGAGCGTTTATCAAAATAAGTTCGGCGACGCCTTACGTCGCCATCTTGCGTCGCCAGAGGGAGACACTTGCTTCAGGCAGGGTTTCATTTTCCCAGCCTTTATTTGTTCCGGCAGAGAGAAGCAATGTTCTTTTCCGATGAAGTGCTGAAATCGAAGGTCACAGAGTAGTTATAGTCGGGTCCGTTCCCCTGTCACACGACAATTAAATTCTGCTTTAAGAAGCGGATGTTAATCTCTAATCGTTCATTTTATGACGTGGTCCTCCTGCCTGAACGAAGGCACACACAAAGAAATGTCAAGTGAGGATGCGTACTGCGACTTTGAAACGAAGGACAAATGCCACGCGTCGTTGCTCTGTTTTACCGCGTCCACGTGTGCTTTCTCTCTCTCTCTCTTTCATAGCAACGTTCCAACGCCTGCGTTTCTCTGTGGGGTCATTGTTCCGTGTCATTACTCGCCCTTTTAGAGGACTCTAATGTGCCAAAACGCGTCTGACTGGCTTAGCTGATCAGATGCGACACGGAGTGATACTGAGGTTCTTGTCTATGTTCCTTCATCTTTAGGTCCGTTGTTGCGATTCACTCGCCTTCCACTATAGCGCCACGTTAGAGTGACTCGTAGTATTTTCGGTAGAACGCGGCCTTTCGTCTCTACTTTCACCAGTTTATACTATATCTGCGAGATTCCGACTTCTACGTTTATTTTTCGTTCTCCAGGTATTTGCTAGAAAGAGATGTTTCGCACTGTCCCATTCGAGTTTTATTTGGCCGTGATAACACGCCCTCGGCGTAAGCTCTTTGACTCAGGCAGAAGAACGTCCCAAAGGCAACCCACCCACACGAATTGTAACTCCTTCAGTTGTACATCGCTGTATGTTATTTGTTTGGTTAATCTCCCGCCTTCCACTGCCATAAAGCTTGCCCCCCCTCCCCCCCCCCCTTTCTAGTATTTTTTTTTTTTTTTGCTCCTTTGTGTGAGCGATCGCTTTTCGGAGCATTCTTGCGAAATGCTTGCAGAAGGCACGCAAGGGAACGCAGCGACACCGCGAACCTGCATGAAACACGTCGGCGATTTCGCAAGGTGGACGTAGCAAAGAAAGAGCCACGTAAGACGCGAACACGTTTGACTCGGCGTCCGCACCCGACCGCCTTGTCCACCGAGAATAGATTTTCCCCTTCTATCAGGCGACAATCGAACAACTTCTTCGTGGAGCCTACACTCCGCACTCCCCCGCTCTACCAACCGCTGTGAGCAGGGCTTGAACATCTATGGTCCATTGTGCACTCCGCAGGCCATTGTTGTACACCGGTTGCAGCCCAGCGTAGACAGCGCGCAAACGCGAGAGAAACCCAGAACCGCTGCTCGCCCGTTGTGACGGATGCGAATACACTGCGCAGTGCGCGTTAGGAGAGCGAGTTAGGTTGCGAAAAAGTACGTTCGTGTAACCCCGACTCCCGCAAGTTTAGAAATAAAGTGAGAGGCACTCAGGGTCGGGTTCGCTATCTGCGGTAGAATAACTAAAACATTCTGGCAATGATTCGCATATTTGACGCAGGAAAGTCGATCGCTTCGACTGACGACCATTCTTAGACGCAACAACCTCAAGTACCCCGGGGGCCTGGGGGCTTTCCTCAGAGTTATTTATTTTAAGAGTCCGTTGAAAACTTATAGACGCATTGAGTCGGGTGGTTTTAAGATTTTCTATATGCAAACGTCCTGTGAACTAATGACATTATACTTTTTGTCGATAAATGTCTGTGGATTTGCCACGAACAACCCGCTCAGAAGTCCGTGGTCCAAAGTAGATGAAAGGAAGTAGGCGTGTCAATGCCACTCATCTCTGTAGACAGTACATAGAATTTACGAAGCCGGATTGGATGAGTGCATAAGAAAACAGTACGGTCTGCAGGAAGTCTACAGAATACGTCTACAGAATATCTGGCCTTATCTTTAGCTTTATGGAGGTTAGAGTGGTTGAAACAGCGTTGACAAGTTACCTTTGCGATTACCTACTTTGAGGCATCTTAAGAAAACATGCTCGTCTCAGTGCAGTGTTTGCGCTGCAGAGGGAAATTGGACGACTCGTAGCGGTAGCGCTTATGTTTATCACTCAGTTCTAAATAATCGTGGTATTTTTGTTTATTTGTTTATTTTTTGGCCTTTCTTATTTTGTCCTAAATTGTGGGGCACGAACTTTGCCACGAGAAAGTTCTTTCAAGTTATAAAACTAAGTTTAGGCAGTCTGGATACCCTTAGAATCTTATTGTAGACGTTATTGACTTCCTTCAGACATACTGCTGTCTATATAAAAAAAAGTTTCTCCCATATCGGTTTTATCCGGTTTACACGTGGTCCATGCGCCTCAAACGATCTGTTCCTAAATATTCTACCGGGTAAACAACAGACGACATTAACTACCCTGTAATACCGGTCAACATTATTAGTCGTGACATAGGTTCGCGTACTTCTTACAGAGCTGATAGACGTTGTAGCAGCTAGTCTGTAGGAATAAGGATTTGTAAGGTGGCACTTGTTTGCTTTAATCCTAGTTTGCGATCAATTCCGTCAGATGGCGTCGCCTTCGCTGCCCAGTCCTTCGACCACGCTTGTATCTCTCTGAATTCAGAGGCGTCCTTGAGCTTCTCGCATAACAGATATGTCCGCTGTGTTCGCGTTCTCGACTCGTTTGGCCTTAAGCGAGAGATATGTGTACAATATATGAATCGTTGCTTAGTGGCTAGGTCTATTTTTTTTTTTTTTTCGTGCGACTGTGGCTTCAGGTGCGAAGTGTGCATGTGTGAGCTTTCGTATTGTTGTTGTTGTTGCCGCTGCTGCTATTTGTTGGTTTATGTTGTCTGTTTGCTTGTTTGTTTGTTTGTTTGTTTGTTTGTTTGTTTGTTTGTTTGTTTGTTTGTTTTATAAACATATGCATTTTTATTACGCGTTCACGTGAGAAATGAACACATGTCACCTCCCCCGACCCCCGACTCTTTTTTATCCACTTCACACAAAAATACGAAAGTATGGAAAGACGACGATAAAATATTAAAGAAAAAAACACGAAAAAAAAACAACAAAACACTTGAAACGACTAGAAACACACGAGACAACATTTGTTGATATGACGCAACCGCAGAGAGTAATATATATATTTTCTATGGGTCTGTCCCATTTGTTGACATATATTTCTATAGTGGTGAGACGGCGTTCGTTCCACATCGTATCGGTATAGTGTATATTATATATAATTATATATATATACATATATCTATACATGGATATATATATATATACAACTACCTATATACAGAATGCCGCATATGGACATGCAGAAAAGACGTGTTGTTCCAGTTTCTTGGAAGATATTTGCTGTTGTCAAATAAAAATGTTTCGAAGCTCTTTGTGGTCTCTGACTCCAGGGCTAGCATACTCGCGCGATCACTTTCCGGGATACCGTCACTTTCGCGAGATTTCGCGTGACTCGGCACCGGGCGCCTTGGTGTGCACGGTCGACAACGTTCCTGGCACTGTGCTAAGCCAACACCACCTAGATTGCACCAGGCTTGTTCACTCCGATCCATGACGTCATGTATACCTGGCCCGATTGCTATAGAATCTAATGGGGACGCTCCTGATAAGCAGCGGTGACTTCGACGTCACCGCTTTCGTCACGCCAAGCTTGGCAGCGGAAATTTCGGGCCAGGTTGCATGATGTGATGGATCGGAGTGAACAGGCCTTGTGCTATCTAGGTGGTGTTGGCTTAGCACAGTGCCAGGAATTGTGTCGGCCGTGCACTTAGAGGTGTCCGGTGGCGAGTCACGCGAAATCTCGCGAACGTGACGGTATTCCCCGAAAGGGATCGCGCGAGAATACTGCCCCATGGCTTGCCAATGAAATCAAGTTCTGCACGCCTGTTCTTTGCACTCTAGAAAAGACAAATTTTTCGTTTTTTTTTTAGCGAGCATGCGTCGAGGACTGCTAGACACTACCTCAAGTGGTGAGCAGTATGATAGATTGCCTCGTTGTTTTTTTTTTTAATTTCATCGACCCCCCCTCCCCCTTCATAAAGCGTACGCAATCGCTCATCATCAATCACATTGGCTGGGCGCTGCACATAAGTAGGCTCAGACGCAAAGCAACGGCATGAGGAAAACGCCAACGCAAAGTCCCCACTGGCGTTTATTGAAATGTGAGACGCATCAATTATGGATTGTGCAAGACGTCACAAGGTCCCCTTACAGTGATGTTGCGAAGCTCTAACAAGAAAAAAAATATTAGGGCTCTTTGATTTCTTAGCCAAACTATGCGATCGCAGAAGCTGAGGCTCATGAGCTCTGCAGGAACAGTAAGAGTAACTAAAATTAAAAATTATCGGGTTTTAAGTGCCAAAATCACGATCTGGTTGTGACTGAAGCAGTCGTGAGGGACTCCGTGTTAACTTTGACCACCTGTGATTCTTCAACGTGCATCCAAATAAAGCAAGGTACATGATGGCTTTCGCATTCTGTCCCCATCAGAATGCGGTCGCAGCAGCCAAGGTCTAGGCAGCGACCGCAACTTAAGCCATAGTCACCAGGCTACCGCAGTGGGCACGTAATCACAAAGAAATGTGTAAGTAGCACGTGTTTAACGACAATTCCAGTCTGCGCATCAAGAGCAGTCAAAGTCTGTCTTTTTTGTCATTGTTGTTGTTGTCGTTGTTGCTCGTATCGAATGCTCGGCGATTGTCTTGGTGGCGCTATGGGGCTCCTGCTTTCCCCAGGGGGCGCTGCGAAAACGGTGCTAAAGAGCGCCCTCTGTCCTGAACTGGGTAGTACCAAGCTCGGTCGTCTGCTTCGGAAAGCATGTTTTCAATATGGGCCCGCCACCTTCGGTTGTGTTGTACCACGGCCTGCAGTGAATACCGGGCGCCGATGGTAAAGCTGCGTAAAAGCTAGACATTATGCAACGCCGAATACGTGTACGCCGTTCAAAAAATAAGCGGCGAAGTTTTAGCGCAGTGTCAATCGCAAGTCAGTCGCGTACGGAGTTGAACTTCGGGTAAGGTTTGCACGCTGCTGTATTCAGGCACACAAACGCGAGCAAATGCTTGCCATAAATGAATTCGCAGCAGCGATAAGCAGATATCGTGTGTACGAAACTATTCGAGCGCACGACGGTAGAACGCCCGCCTCGGCTGCGGGAGGCTGTGGGTTCGATTCTCACCGCCGCCGGGCACCCACTGGTTCAAAAGGGTACAAGCGTACCCCGGCCTGGCGTTCGGCTTCCTTCAGGGGTGATACGCTTGGGAAAGGAGCCTGCGCCCTGAATTCCCGTCGAAACCAACGTGAGCACGGAAATCAAGTGGTGTCTGGGCCGCTCCCATGGCGGTCATTTCCCATGTGGCGCCCCAAGCACCTATTGAGGTGGGGGCACCTTCGGGTTTAGGTCAAACACCCCTTTCCAAGCGTTGAGGTCCCATAATGGCCGAGCACCAGGCCGGGAGCGCGCTTGTACCTATTTTACCGGTAGGTACCCGGCGGCAGCACTTGCCTCCCATAGCCGCGGCGGATGCTCGTCTACAAGGCCGTCTGTGGTTGGACAAGAGGCGCCCAGAGACAACAGCTGAAATCTCTATCGGGCCCTCTTTCGAGATGTGGACCCCCACGACAGCCGAGCACCAGGCCAGGGGACATCTCTACCCATGAGAAAAACCGGTGGGTTCCCGGCGGCACCGGGATTTGAACTCGGTACCTCCCGCATCCGAGGCGGACGCTCTACCGCTAGGTCATCGCAGCGCTGTGGTACTACGCGCCGCGACGGCAGCGGTCTTTCAGCGTGCCGCGATGTACTAACTGCTCAAGCGCACGATCATACGCGCCGCGACGGCAGCGGTCTTTCAGCATGCCGCGAAACGGCGGGCCTCCTGCAATCTTTGTTGACTGAATGCCGCTAGACAAGTAGTTATGCCTGCGCTGTAGTACAGCGGTCATCTGCCCCTTTAGCAACTGATAAATAACTGATGCAATGCATATGAGCTCGCAGTAACGTACGTGCGAATCGCGCGCTGCAGCGCCAGCTCGTGCGCTGCTCGCTTGATGTAGCTTTTAATGACAGCGCTAGAACATCGATGTGCTGTAACACGGCCGCTATATAAAAAAAAAAGGTAGCTGTAACCAATACTGCCTTGCTGCGCTGCCTCAACGTGCTGGCAAGGATCAGCACATTTAGTAGCAGTAGTAGTAGTAACAACTTTATTTATCCTTTTTACAAGGAAAGGGGCAGCGGGGTAGAGGGGGAAGGGGTCTACTCGAGGTAGTCCTCCGCTACCCTCTCAGCCCACCCCAGGATGGCCTCCTGAACGTCGGGCCTGGAGCTGCGCAAGGCAGCCCCCCACGGCTCCTCACTAGTACAGAGAGAGAGAGAGAGAGAAATAGAAGAGAGGAAAGGCAGGGAGGTTAACAAGACGCACGTCCGGTTTGCTACCCTGCACTTGGGAAAGGGTGTATAGGGATGAAAAGAGAGAGAAAGGAAATAGACTCTCTATTTCTTCACTAGTAATTAAATTATTAAGGGGAGGGGGTAATGAGTGTTGAGGGCATCCCCACATTATGTGGTCGAGATTTAACTCTCAAACCTGTGCTGCTCGTAGTGGGGTAGTAAAGTCATCCAGCGCGCCCGACGCTACACTTCGTGAGGCCTTGAAGGAAAACGGTAGAAAACGGTAGAATTGGGATTCAGGCCGTCTTGCACGTGGCAGCCCACGACGCAGCAGTAACGACGGTGACGCTTTTTCTAGGCTGAGCTAGGTCTGTCCGGATCGGCGTCGCCGATTCCTTCTGCTTCCAGCATTACGTCCCACGGCACACGGAGAGTCCGTTTTCGTTAAACTAGGCTGCGGCCAGCTCGCAGCGTGTTCTGTGAGAAGTGACGAGCCTTTTCGCACTCGCAACAAGGCAGAAATAAGTGCGAATTGACGCAAAACTCGGGCTAGAAACGTGCTTCGCCACAGCCAGGGCTCAGTACTACCCAAGCTGGTACTACCCAGATAACTTCTCTCGCCGCCACCAGCCGCCGCTACTATACCTGAATCTACAGCGCAAGACGCCCATACCTAACTGGGTCCGTTGAAATGTTTGCCGTTGCTGCAGTTTTCTTACGCGACGGATCCATGGTTGGTTGTCACGAAACACCAATAAGCCAGTCTCTGTCTGCGGCTTAGAAATGGCGAATAGAACCTGAAGAGGCTCTACGGTTTTTAGCCTCCACGTGATCAGGGTCGATGACCAAGGGTGCGTTTGCGAATCGACAAAGGTGTATAAAAGAGGCGTTGTGACACGTTCTTGCCTTTTTAACGTGAATAGAGAGCTTTGCCTGAGCGTCTACAGTCATCACCGCTCAGACAGGCATATGCTAGCAATTTCCGCACAATAGCTTAGCCAGAACACTAGTGCGCGTACGCACAACGCTCACGTTGACAGCTGAATGTAGAATGCCTCTCCCTCGCTACGTAAAACACCAATTTACGTTAGCGTGAGAGTGATTCTATGCACTTGATTTTTATGCGAAAGCATCAAATGGCTCATTGAGCGAAAAAGCCGGTGTACGGCGTACAGCTGTAGTAGCTTAAATTCCCATTGGCTGCGACGCCATGTCACGAGCGTGCGTCGACCGAGCAGAGAGGGCGAAACGAAACTCCAGCTCACTATAATAGGTGTTGCATGAGGGGAGAGGGCTTCACCGCGACGCCACGTCACTCTCGCTCTCGCTCTCGGAAGCCTTTGTTATCGGCGCTTTCCTTGTCCGCGCAAGCTATCGCCTGCGTTCTAACTGTACCTCGGTAAGGTCCAATTTGATGTAAAATCGCTTCGTTCTAAGCAAAACCTTATACGTCTCATAACTTGGATATGCAATTTGAGTAAATTAGTTATCAACAGGCCCCATTTTCTGCATCAGTGGACTCTCTGGTGAATAATAAACGTTTTTCAAAGATTTACCGCTGAGCGGCCCCCGTCGGTCACGTCTACGTTAACACCGCCCTCTCTTCGTCGTCGTTCCAAGCTCATGCGTGCCTAGTTCCCTTCCGCACTACCGGGGCGGCGGCATCGTCGGGCGTTGTCGGCTAGATAAGCTGCTGTTATCCATAGTGAATATCACTTCTCTCGTCGTGAATGAGGAGGCGTAGGGAGCCTACATGCACAGCGCTTGCATGTAGGCTCCCTATGGAGGCCGCGTGTAGTGCGCCCTCTCGAGGAGCAACGCGCCAACGAAGAGCGACGGCGAGTGAGTGAGTGAAATAACTTTTATTACAGGTCCGGCGAGGACGCGAACTCATCGCGCACCCGGCTAGTCCCACGTCGGGACCGGCAGGTCTAGCCCACCAGCCCGGTCGCGGGCACACCGGACAGCCAGGATTTGCTTGTCTAGAGCGGGGCTACGCAGAAGCGAGTCCCACTCATCCTTGCTGAACTTGGGGTATCTCGACCCGCACTCCCAGAGCATGTGTGCTAGAGTGGAGGTCTGCCCACAGGATGGGCAGGCGTCGTCGCGATATACGTCAGGGTAAACTTCGTGCAGAACGGCCAGACACGGATATGTGCCGGTCTGTAAAAGTCTAAGCGAAACAGCTTGCGCCCTATTCAATTTGGGGTGAGGGGTGGAAAGACCCTTCTGGACATGTAGAAAAATTTTGTCACCTCGTTGTCAGTAGCGGGAGCATCCCTGTGGCCGTAGGGGGGAGGGGTGTCGGCTCTCCTTACAGAGGAAGCGCGGTCGCTGAGGTCGCGCGCAGCCTCGTGAGCAGACTCATTGAGGTTCGGGGGAGCACCCTCGACCGACCCTACGTGAGCGGGAAACCAGTGAATCGAATGATGCGTGAGAGCATCCGGATTGGAGACGCTAAGAAGACGAGCAGCCTGCTCGGCGATGCGACCCTTCTGAAAAGCCCTAACTGCCGTTTTGGAATCGCTGTAGATCTCAGACCCACGACCGTCTAGCAGGGCGAGGGCGATGGCGGCTTGCTCGGCGACTTCGGGGTCTGAAGTGCGAATTGAAGCGCTATTGGAAAGCTTGCCGCTGGAGTCGACCACGACGACGGCAAAGGTCTTTCCATCGCTGTACTCCGCGGCGTCGACGAAGCGTGCTCTGATGCCTTGTTGATAGATCTGTTTCAGAATTGCTACTGCTCTCGCCTTGCGTCTGCCCTCGTTGTGGACGGGATGGACGTTTCGAGGCACGGGGGCCACTTCGAACTTGTCTCGAATTCACCTAGGGATCGAGGTACTGACCCTCGAAGATACCACAGGAGGGTAACCCAGCTCCTCGAGGATGCGTTTACCTGCCGCTGTGGTGGTCAGGCGAGCGAGTTGCACACGTTCTTGGGCTTCGGCAATCTCCTCGGCGGTGTTGTGTACCCCCAGCTTGAGGAGATCTTCGGTATTGGTCCTAATGGGTAGCCCGAGAGCCCTTTTGACTACTTTGCGGATGAGAGCATTGAGCTTGTCTCGCTCCGCTCTGAGCCAGTTGTGCATAGAAATCGTGTACGTGAAGTGGCATAATACGAAGGCGTTGATAAGGGTGAGGAGATTGGCTTCCTTCATGCCTCTGTGTCTGTTTGCGATTCTGCGAACGAGGCGGAAGGCGTTGTCCGTCTTTGCGATGATCTTGCGGAGAGCCGTTCCGTTCCCGCCGTTGAATTCGACAAACATGCCCAGGACCCGAATGACGTCGACCCTGGGTATCACCCCTCCATCAGAAGTGTGAAGACAGATGTTGCTTTCGGAGACTGGCTTCTAATCGTTCGGTCTTCTTCCCTTCTCTTTTCTGTAAAGCAGAAGCTCCGACTTGGCGGGGGAGCACCGAAGTCCGGTGGGGCGGAGATACTCCTCGATCACGTCGATCGCCTCCTGCATGGCTTCTTCGACTCTGCCCTCGCATCCCCCGGCGCACCAGATGGTAATGTCGTCGGCGTAGATGGTGTGCTTGACGTCCTCAACGCAAGCCAACCTCTCGGAAAGACCAATCATACAGATGTTAAATAGTGTGGGGGAGATTACGGCGCCCTGAGGAGTGCCCCGTGCTCCGAGGGGCACATCTTCGGAGCGGAAGTCTCCAATGCGAAGATTGGCCTTCCTGTCCGTTAAAAAAGAGCTTACGTAGCTGTGGAATCCGGAACCGAGACCTAGGTCTGAAATGGTTTAGAAGATAAAGGCGTGGAGCACGTTGTCGAAAGCCTTCTCGAGGTCCAGACCGAGCAGAGCCTTGACGTCTCTGGAACGGCCGTCCACGATCTGATGCTTGATTAGTTTCATTGCATCCTGCGTCGAGAGTCCGGCGCGGAACCCGATCATGTTGTACGTGTAAACGTCGTTGTCTTCGAGGTACCCGTTGAGTCTGTTGAGGACGACGCGCTCCATGACCTTGTCGACGCAGGAGGTTAGAGAAATCGGCCTCAGGTTCTTGATGTTCGGGGCCTTGCCGGGCTTGGGAATCAGCACCGTGCAGGCCGACTTCCATTCTGCAGGAACCACGCCGCTCTTCCAGGACTCGTTGATCTTCTCGATGAGAAAGACAATCGACGGGTCGTCGAGGTTTCTCAACATTCTGTTGGTGACTCCGTCCGGACCCGGCGCAGACTTGCGGTTGAGCGCGAAGATGGCCTGTCTGACCTCGGCAACGGAGAAGTCTTCGTCCAGCTCGGGGCGAGGAGGGCCTCGGTAGTCAGGGAGTTGGGTCGCCGGATCCCCGTCGCGCCGGATGGGCAGGTACTTCTGAATGAGCTTGGAGACGAGTACATCAACCGTGTGAGACCTGGTGGCTTCGTGAAGGGCCCGGGCCAACGTATGCTTCTGATTTGACTTGGAGCCGCTTTCGTCGAGAAGGTGCTTCAGCATACCCCAGGACGTGCCATTGCGCATCTGTCCGTCAATGGATTCGCAGAGCTCGTCCCACTGCTGCTGGCATAGCGCTTTGCAGTGGTCATCGATGACCTTGTTGAGCTCCGAGATTTTCTTTCGGAGTCTGCGATTGAGCCTTTGACCCTTCCATCGACGGAGCAGGGCGAGAACAGATGCGAGAACGCCATCGGCAGCGAAGGGTGGCAAACACCGATGGAGATCGTTCAAACGACTGTATCATCTCTGCGTCGTGTGCTAAACAGCTTCGCTGGTCATTCACCTTCAGAGAGTGGAAGGGCTCACGATTTTTTGTGCCGGTACACGGCAGTACACGTTTAGCGTGACGGAGCTGGGGCACTCGCCAAAGAATGCGAATGCATTAAAAATACAGTGTATACAACAAAGGCAATATCGAAACATCTCTTGTTGCGAAAGCGAGTAAGACTGCCTATCTACACTAGATCGTTAAGCCTCTTGTTTCAAACCTCTTCTGCGTCATATATGTGATGATCCGAAATATCAAGGATCAGTCTTCCCGAGATTTGTAGTTATGCAAAGCTTTACTTGCGATTGCAAGACATACTTGGTGTTTTTTCAGCGCCGCCTTGTGGGGGCTTCGTGTTCGCCAAATGTCTAATTACTCAAAAAAAAACAAAAAAAACTTCAGAGCCCTTTGATTTGATAACAAAGTTTACGTTCTTCTTCTTGAGAGCCCTCCACTAAGGGCAGCCGGAAGACCAGCGAAGCTGTTGGTTTTGTTTAATTGTATTTAGTCTTTTTTATTTGGTGGTTATCTTCAATGGTTGAAAAGACACAACACATGACTTCATTCTTTACTTTTGTCTTGTTATTTTTTAAATTCCATTCACTTGGTCACCATATTGATCATTGCCTTATGGTCGCTATGATAAACTGCAATTGGTACAAGGGTACTTCAAGAGCGCGCTACATGTCCCCGAGCCCACAGGGGTATGTGCCATTGAGCTTGGTTGTCGACCCTTTCTGAACTATCACCAGCATCGGCCCACATGATGATTTGTTTTTGTGACACGTTTTTCTTTCCAGATCCTAGCCAATGACAGCTTCGCTGTAAAAGCAAACGTACTAGTAAGATGGCGGGAACACAGTCATAGTTGTAAGAAGAACCCTCGCAGCCATCGTTGGCCGGAATGCATGCTTGAAGACGCCACAATAGCGCGTCGCTGAAAAGTCAGTGGCCTCGTATATAGCATATATACGAGGCCACTGACTTAGCATATACATGGGAAGGGACATCAGGGTTGCTTTCAAGGGAATGAAAGGTAAGCACGCTTTTTATGCAGTTATTATGTAGCGAATAGCCGCTAACCTTGTCGAAACGGCTGTAAGACGAAAGGAAGGGTATTCCGTACGCAGTACATTTCTCTGTGGTGTGTAAATGCATTGAAGCTACCTATCGACTGCAGCTTCTGAGACGAGTGAGTGCTAGCTGACCCGCTGACGGAAATTGAATTTCGTTATATCTCGGTGACTGCTCTTCGCTTTAGGGAATCAAAAACTGATAACTTATCTTTGCTGAATATGCCTGAATGCTTGCTGCACGGACGACGGGGTTAAGTTAAAGAACATTTTGCTTGCCTGTTCTTCGTTAGACATTGGGAGTCGCCTAGAGCTTCACAAGGTGCAGAAACAACCAATTGAAGGAGCGCTGCGCTAGTGCAGAAATATCACGGCAAGCGCTGTTTTCTTTGCGTTGGCTGCTACGGCACCGGATGCATCTTACGTCGCGTGGCGAAATGCTGTGCGTCGCCAAAAAAAAAAAAAGAGCGTGTTTTTGTCTGTTCTTCTTTATCGAATATTCATATGCGATGTGCGATGTTCGTCGTTGTTAACTGAGAACTAAGCAGACGAGCAGATTTTGTTCAGAACGAGCGAATTTGCCTTCGTGTCATGTCGCGCTGGCGCGCAATGCGTTCAAGGTGCTTACGTCGGCGCTTACCGAGCCACGCGCTCAGGTGTTCCCGCAAATTATTGCTCCCCCTGTGCAAAACAAATTCCTTTCCCCCCCCTTTTTTATACTTATTTTTTTTCTCTCTCCTGTCGAATCCCTTTACCCCTCCCCCAGTACAGGGTAGACAACCGGAGATAATATCTGGTTAACCTCCCTGTCTTTCCTTTACCTTTTTTTTTTTCTCTCTCTTCTAGAGTAGGAAATGGTCATAGACCGTTGACCAGTGGCTTACAACTTTTGGAAGGTCGTCTCCCTGTAATAAGCATTAAGCAAACCTAGGAAGACAATGAGTATACAAATAGGTTGAACAAACTAATCCGCCAGTGCCTTATTGAAAAGTGAATAAGAAATTCAGGGATAAGATAATTTAGCTGTGAGAAACTGATCAGTGTTTTCAGACAGCTGTTGAGAAAGCTGCATTATCAAACCTGTTACTTTAATATAGTAGCAGTTAAACTAAGAATTCGGATTGTTCATTTTTTGTACCATATTTTTCGCATAAATCTCACGACAAAGTATGATAAGAATTGACGTACATGAATTGAAAGCTCTGTTTTGCGGAAAGAGTGCTGAAATTTGTTCTTGCAATTGCGTTGTCTGTAAGCACAAAACTTATTACTTCAATTTTTTTCCAGACCACTGCTCCAGCACGAACAACTCCACCTCGTCTGTGTTTGAGTGTGCGAAATGGGCTGTCTACAGTCTTTCAACCCGTCTCGTTTAATAATAATATTTTTTCCATGAGTAATCGCAGATAACTGTTGTGACAAACGATTTGCGTTGGTAAGACTGTCTCATGCAACGTAAAAAAACAACATTACTTTTGCTATTCAGAAATTGTAAGAAACTTTACGTATATGCGCCTAAAGAATTTACAGAGAGAGAGAGAGAAGTTTAATGATGCGAAATGCAGAGAGGTCGGCGTGAGGTAAATTCCTCTAGCCATGCTACTCAGCGTTGGGGGAAGGGGAAGAGGGAAAGAAAGAGGGAAGAAAGAGGCGCATGATGGGTGACGATGACGAGAGAAGGAGGATGTAAAACATATGGCAAGCAATTTGGCATGCTCAAAGCCTACAGTCCAGGCCCGTACATTTTAAAAAGTTCAGTAGCGCCTGGATGGCCTTGAAACTTGATTGAGCGTCTAGCCAAGGGCCTAAGATAACGTCCTCCGACAACGGTGGGCTGTCGAGACGCGTAAGGTCATTATTCAACCTTTGACGCTCTTGCAGGTACTTAGGGCAGTCACAAAGCACATGACCTATAGTCTCATTGACATTGCACAATTCACAGTCTGGAGACTCGGTGCGTCGCATGAGGTGAACGTATCCGCGCGTAAACGCTACCCCCAGCCTTAGTATGTGCAGAAGACAGGCGCAGCTGCGTTGAATTTTCGGTGGAAAGAACGTACAGTTCGTACTGTAGATGCGAGATATATACCCTAGTCTCTAATATTCTTTCGTCTATTGTATTTCTTGCTGCACAAAAGTTGCTAATGAAATTGCAAAATAAATCACATTTCACTACCTGTTATTGACACGTATACATGTTTATCTTTCACCGGTGGCCGCTTTCCACCGGCTAAGAAATGTTAAATGTTATTGCTCGGCGCAGGACTCGCCTGTATCGGAAGTTTCTAGAACGTTATCGATGCTTCTTTTCGTTGCCTGTTTTCACCGACGCTTATGTTATCTGATTGTGTGACCGACGCGAATTGTCTAGAACTTTCTGGAAGACACGCGGGCATCAGGGATTAATCTGGAACCTTCGATGACTCAGGTATAAAAGCCGACGTGTCTCGCCGCTGATCAGATTTCGACGACCGCCGACTGTGTTCGCCGCTTTCGTTGTGCTTCGAGTGTAGCTTGCTTTTGTGGGCACAGGTTCGCCCAATAAACAACCAGTTTCGTCATACACAGTTTCACTACGGTTTACTTCAGCGTCACTACTACGTGTCCTCCCGAAATGCACTAGCCACGCGCTATGCCATGCTGGCTCACGTATCATAACGGAACAGGGTAAAATTTTTGCAAACATGATGCGCTGCTGGCGTTCATTCAATACATGCACCACACTCGCAAGTAGAAATGGTCATTACAAAAAAAAGAAGAGGCTGAAAATGACAGCTGTTAGACTGCAGCAGCAAACGGAACTCATGCTAGTTTCCTCTTGCGTCTGCACCAGCTGACATAACCGCTGACATAGCAGCTGACATGCCGTGGTTTTAGTATTACTACGACCACAATAACATCAAACCACGATATAACGAACATGGATATAAGATATTACTGGATATAATTAGGCAAACATAACATGTCTCCCGCCACTACCAGCGTGTAACGAATTCATGCTTATAAGAAATATTCGCTATAACGAATGTATAACGAGCGGATGCGGCTTCGTTATAATGAGGCACGACTTCTACAAACCCTCCAGGCACGTTTCCGCCGTCGTCGTCGCCGTGCTGTCTGCAGTGTGAGGCACGTTCGAGGCGAACGCGCAGCCAAACCCGCCGATCCCACTCGGCCCAAGCGGCGTGCAGCGGTCAGGTCATCTGCAGCAGGTGGGTGGGAGCAAGCGCGTGAGTGAGTGAGTGAGTGAGTGAGTGAGTGAGTGAGTGAGTGAGTGAGTGAGTGAGTGAGTGAGTGAGTGAGTGAGTGAGTGAGTGAGTGAGTGAGTGAGTGAGTGAGTGAGTGAGTGAGTGAGTGAGTGAGTGAGTGAGTGAGTGAGTGAGTGAGTGAGTGAGTGAGTGAGTGAGTGAGTGAGTGAGTGAGTGAGTGAGTGAGTGAGTGAGTGAATAAACTTTTATTGGGTCCAGCAAAACGCGATAAAACGCGCACCCGGCTAATCCCACGACGGGACCGACAGGTCTAGCCTGCCAGCCCGATCACGGGCGCGCTGGACGGCCAGGATTTGGTCTTCAAAGCGGGGACTTCGCAGGAGCGAGTCCCACTCTTCCTTGCTGAACTTCGGGCCCAACGACTCGCACTCCCAGGGCATGTGAGCCAAAGTAGCAGCCTCACCACAGGCCGGGCAAGAACAATTCGGATAAATATCAGGATATATGCTGTTAAGAGCTAGGCACCGGATTTGGGTAGGAGTTAGTTTGCAGGTGTCTGAGCGTGACCGCCTGCGGCCTGCTTAGCTTAGAATGAGGCGGCGCGGAAGACCCTAGCCGACAAGCCTCGTGGTTTAACGCACGTAGCCTTTCCGATCACCCCGTGTTCGAGATCACGTGACCAAGTGATCGAGCCCGCACTGTGAAAGCGCCCCACGCGCAGTGTGTTGCAGGTCCCGTGATCTGCAGCGGGTGCGAGGGTAAAAGGCCGAGCCAAGATGGCTGATGGCTTCATGCGACGCCCAGTGCTGGAGATCGCATCATCTGCTAAGTTTTGTAGACGGGGCGCAGTTGAAATGATGAAGCGAGTGGCAGCGTGGAACGTTCGCTTCGGGACAAGCGCGCACACTCTCCGGTCAGCGCTCTTCATGACGACCCAGCATTGTGACGGTGAGGGCTCGCTGACATCGAGCGAATTCTTTTGACGTGAGTCATTGGGGGTGTGACACTCTGCTTGTTAGTAAGCAAATGTTTACTGCAATTTATATGGCCCATAACGCTACGAGCCTTGCTTCGTGTCTATTAATTACTCTAACGTCTATTAATACTTCGCTATCGCTATCAACAACTCGCCTTTATAGGCCCCGCTAAGACTTTAACGCGACAGCGTTAAGGGCCCCGTGTGGCAGAAAATCCGGTGTCGGCGTCGGTGACGGCGTGGGCGCGCCGGCGTCGGTGGCGGAGAAAATAATCCTGAACCACCCCGACCGCGCAGGCCATCCGCGTGGTGCAAAAAGTTTGCCAACAAAGTTGAATTTCTCAAAGTAAAATCCGTCAGAAAAATCGTAAAGCACGACTTAATCACAACCTACAGACATGATAGCGTCGGATTGTAATTTGAGGCGAAGGTGGAGAAAAAAGAAAGCTGCAGTTGCCGGGAAGCCTGACAAGCATTCAGGGATATTTGAATGTTATCGCATTCCACTCTTAAAGGCGAAGCTTAAGCGTCCTCCCTTTTTTTACCATACGTGACACTTATATTTGCATAACACGCTTTCTACCTTTACGGGTACTTGCAGAAAGAAATTGCACTTCAAGACACGGCCGTATACAGCCGAAAACACACGCAGAGCGCTCGTGTATGTCGTCTGCTGTGCATCCTTCTCCGAAGCCCCGTTTCTTTTTTCGGCCAAGTATGCAACAACCTGCCTAAATTAGCACTCTGCTTAACCAATACTGGCGCCAACTGTACAAGAACTAAGCAAACAAAGACAGGTCGTTCGACGTTCGCTATAATGGCCGACGTCATAGCCAGAACCTCCCAGTCTAGAATTCATATCTCGCAGAGCACAAACGTCCGTTCTCGTTCGCGTTTTCATTTTTTTTTTTTTTTTGAGTTGTCAAAAATATTAATCTCAGCTGCTGGACAGATTTTGAGAAGCTCAGCTCTGGTAGGAGCCACGAATAAATAGCTGTATAAGCTGTCGTTAGAGAAAGAATGAAGAATGTAAGAAAGAACTACAGAGGTGGGCGAAAGGACAGGAGAGGGAGGTCATTCAGGAAACAAGGGTTCGCGGAAGGTCTCGCGCGGCTCGTTAAAGCGCGCGTGTAAAAGGTCAACGCGGACCTGTGCGTGCGGTATTATTAAAGCTCGGCAAACGGCGACACGTCAAGCTCGCACGGCGCGTCCTCGCGTTCTCGGTGTGCGTGGGCGAATATACGCACGTTGTGCGTGCGTTTTGCGAACCCCTGCCGCCGCTGCTTAAGTGAGTTAGCGCGCCCACTCCCTTGGCCACCCCCTCCTCCCTCACCCCTCACCCCCTCACCCCCCGCCTCCCTTCCTATCCCGTTAACCGTCTGACGTCTCTGCTTGCTGAATGCAGGCTCCATTCACGCCTTCCTCGGGGTTTTGTAGACACAAGAGCCCTCCTCCGTTCTAAGCCCTTTCTACTCTTATCTCTATCTTCGTATCGTGCAGCCACTGTGCCCTCACCGCTGAAGGGCACAGTGCGAAGAGAGAGAGAGAGCGCGAGCGCGTGTGTGTGTGTGTGTGTGTGTGTGTGTGTGTGTGTGTGTGTGTGTGTGTGTGTGTGTGTGTGTGTGTGTGTGTGTGTGTGTGTGTGTGTGTGTGTGTGTGTGTGTGTGTGTGTGTGTGTGTGTGTGTGTGTGTGTGTTTAAAGTGCATGTTTGTTGTCTGTTGTGTTTTCTTGCCTTTGTACATGACTTCCGGCTTCTCTGTGTGTTTGTGTGTCTCCGAGTTCCTGCTTGCGTGTGTGTGCGTCTGTGTTTCGCGCGAGCGTGTGTTCGTGTGTCCGAGTCTGCCTGGATGTGTTTGTGATTTTCGGCGTGTGTGTTGGTGCCCTCCGTGTGTGTTTCTGTCTTGTGTATTCCCTGCTTCTCACCAGAGCGTGCGTGCGCGCGCGCGCGCGCGCACGCAGACACACACACACACACACACACACACACACACAGTGTGGTGGCAAAGGGGATCGTGCGGCTAATGAAAGCAGCTGCGAGATAGGGGATCGTTCATCTGTTTTGTTTGCTCGCTTCTTATGTGAGTGAGCGTGGGCGCTTGTGTTTGCACCGCGTCACCGTATACGCCGATTGTGTGTTTGATGTGTTTTTGTTTTGTTTTGTTTTTCCTCGGTTGTGACGCCCTATCTCGCGCGCGCTCATTGCCGGGTGGCCGGCCGTAGCCTGTGTATGACCCACACGCGTGAGATCTCTCCAGCGTGCGGCTCCTTTCTTGGTTGGTTGCGCCACTCAGCTATAATACATTGCGCCCGCCCACGTGGTTCATCACCGCGTGAAAGGAAGCTTTCAAGTGGAAGAGCACACTGCGCGCACACACGATGACTCTACAAAGATATCATCGCAGGTCGTGTGGGTAAATAAAGAGAGCTGTTTGTTTTGTATACTCATAACCCGGAACTACATTGCTACGGTTTCTTCAGGTTTTTTTCATTTTTTTTTCTCTCGAGAAGGACCTCCGCAACACTTGGGTAAGGCCATGAGTTGTCAAGCGACGAATAGGCCTAAAACCTATTACTCTCGCAGTGAAGGCTGAACGCTATAGTAGAGTGTACTAGATTGGGGGATTGGGCCCAACGCAGGCTCCCCGGTGAGGCTTTTTTTTTTTTTTAATGAAAAGTTGGTGGCGCCACCGTCGCTTTCTCCCGAATGAGCGGCCCCGCGCGTTGGCCGAACGCTTGTCGCGTCGGAGACCCTACCGCAGCTGCATGAAACTTTGGCAGGCGGATACTCGGTAGCAGCAACACTGATATTATTTCCCACCGATCTATTGTAAACAAAATGGAAAAAAGAGCGACGGAAAGAATGCAAACGACGCAACAATGACGGTGCGTCGAGCAGACGACAGCTACTCAGCCCGCTGAGCTCGCCTCAGCCAATAAGCGCTGCCGGAACAGCCGGAGCCAACGTTTATTAACCGGAGATTCAGAATAAGGCGACGGCAGCGCCGCCACAATTTCAACGTTTTTTGCTTCACCCTCGGCGCTTGCCAAGGCGTCCGCTGGACCAACTCCCCCATTCTAGTACACTCTAGCTATAGAGTCGGAGTGGAGAGATGCAGGCCGATGTCTGCGGTATACGATCACGGTAGATACGAATTTCGAAGCGATACAAATTCTGAAAATGCCTATGTAACAGTGCGTTCCCTTTCCGTACGACTCGAACTCTTCGTAGGGGATGCGATGGATCACGCTCTATCATTTCTGAGCAGCCCCGTGACCTCTGCGATTAAAGGAAAACAAAAGTATAAAATGACTTCAGTTGCATTACTAAATTTTTGTACTATAGAACGCCCAATACCCCACGCTTGCCGTGAGAACAGGCTCGACAAGTTGGAGAGAAGAGAGAGAGATAGAGCTAGAACAAAAGGCAGTTGGCGACACCACTTGGAAGTTACCGCAGCAGCTCGCCATCGTGAAGTCATGGGTTATGACGACGTCTTCTCGAGCCTATGGTTAATGTGTTGTCGGCAAACATGGAACTACATTGCATTCTAGCATAACCATACACTTAAGTCGGCAAACTTCGAAAATTGGCGGTGCATCGACAGTGATAGCAAGCATCAGTGTTGCGCTCGAACTCATCGGACTCCTATACGCGGGTGCGACGCGTTGGCGCAATGCAACTCCTGTTGCGCAGAAGGAACAGCGCCCTGACAGCTACCAGGCGTCTCACAACGCTGACGGGTTGACGAGTGCCGCCAGGCGGCGTTGCAGGCGTCGCATCTCGGTATTCAATGAAAACAGTGAACAGACAGTGTTAATACGGGGCCAGGATAAACCTCGGTTAAAAGAATACAAATGCATTGATGTTTGGATAAACGAAGGCGATAGCTATTTGGAGACACGAACAAAAAAAAACAATAACAGCAAAAGGGAAGAGAAATGTGGCCATAATGAAACGCAGAGCGCTATGGGGATACAATAGGTATGAGGGGCTCCGGGGCATGTAGGAACGTGTAATGGTCCCAGGGCTTACATTTGGAAATGCGGTTGTTTGCTTGAAGTCTGGGGTGCAATCAGGACTTGATGGCAACAAATGGTCAGTGGGACGCCTCGCATTGGGCGCTCACGGGAGTACTACAAATGAAGCTGTGCAGGGTGATATGGGCTGGACAAGTTTTAAAGTGAGGGAAGCTCGAATTAAAATTGATTATGAACAACGACTGAAGAATATGGATGAAAGTAAATAGGCTGGGAGAGTGCTCAGATATTTGTAGAGGAAAAACATTTATTCGCAGTGGAGGAAAAGAACTAGGAAGCTTACCCGCAAGTATGCGACTGGTTTTGTGAGATGTGGGCAACAAAGAACGTCAAGGGTAAATCAAAGAGGCTGAGATAATCCCTTGGGTGGGGGTAATGGAAAAGAAACCTGCTGCGAGTAACTACTTGAGAGGAAAAAACGAAATCAGGAAAGAAACAATTTATGAAAACTCAAAGGGAAGCTCTTTACTTTTCGAGGCGAGATCAGGATGCCTTAGAAACACGCACTTATAAAGCGAGATACAACAACCAAGAAGAAGCGTGTGCTTGCTGCGGTAAAGCTAGGGAAACGCTGGATCGTGTTTATTAGAGAGTGATGATATCTGCCCAGCGGTCGATTTAGGCACTTCTGGCCTCCTGAAGCCCTTGAGCTCAGCGAATAGCAGGAGAAAAGTAAACATGTCCGCAATAGAGATTAGTAAGAGGCGATTGGAAGATTGGTGGAAGAAAAGTAGGGAAACGACAAACAACGGAGGCATACAAAAACAAAGTTCCCAAGAGGGTTCAGAAAGTTTGGTGAGGAGAATTCTTCGTGTTCTCTCTCTCTCTTTTTTTCAATATTGAATTGTCACTCCTGCCTAAGGCCTTTCACCAGAGGCTGACAGTGCTCTTGAAATAATTGTAATTACTTCAGCTTCAATTCTGGCCATGTGCATACCCCGGTGCTTTTCATGGTCTGCTTTCTTCGCGGAAGGATGATACACTGGCCCGCGAAGCAGCTGTCGCTCCACCTGAAAAAAAAAAAAAAAAAACGCTTAACCTTGCACTCGGCCGCGCAACACTTGAAACAGCGAATCTCGGTGATCGTAGCCCAGCATTATCCGAAAGTCCGCGCGAACTTTTCATCTTCTTACTCATGATGATGATAATTCCTTTTTGTGCGTCTTGGACATATGGCCATCAGTACGCGTGGCATAGCGCAGACTGCAACACTGACACCGCGCTGCAATGCCGACAACGCGTTCCAGCAGACCCGCTCCGTGAATGCGTGTCTTTTTCTCTCTCGCTCTCATTTTCTCTCTCTCTCTCCCAAGTATAGCGCGCCAAACCTCTTCTTCACCTCGCAGAGCATTGGCACGAGCGCGTGCGAACGCGCCAGCTGTGGACGAAGACGCTCGAACGCAATCATATGGTTCACATAAATGCATATTCTGCAAGCGTAGCTCTATAGCCTCGTAGTTACGACGGTCGCCTTGGTACCGTGGGCACGCGGGTTCGAATCCCGCCTGGCCTAGAACGTTTATTTTTCTTTTATTTCTTTCTTCATGGCTGATGATGATAGTTTCTTGATACGAACCACGAATTACGGCTGGCTTAAACAGCGTCGCTGTTAAAATGTTCCGGCATGCAGCGTGATGGGATGCGAAGCACTGTCGTTTGGTTAGAGGAAGGGCTCTCACGAATTGGGCTATCTTTCTGGAGTGAAACGGACCCCACAGTTGTCACGGTGCGTGCGTACTTGTGGAATGCGCAGCGGGAATGATGCAGTGGTTGTTGAAGATGAAAAGTTTTTTTGTTTTATATTGTGGTGGCAGTAGATAATTATGCGCATTATGTTCTATTATGGTACACATTAACATGATATTACATTATTCAATGTCCTTTGGCTGACTGGCTTCACTGAGTTTATTGATAAGTAGCGTTCACGTACGGCGATTCGTTCTCGTTTCAGTAAGGCGTCTAGATAACGAGATAACGATGACGAGCGGCCTCGGTGCTCTTAAGATCATCGAACTCGGCTAGGGTGAGAAGCTTCTTGGCGGGAGGCATTTTGGTGGGAAAACTGCCCTGTAGAGAGACGCGAATACCCTACGCAGCTCCCAAGGCGCGTTCAAGGTGTTTTAACAAAGAGGACGCTTAAGCTTCGCCTTTATGAATGGAACGCGATGGCGTTATCGGGCCCCGCTCGCATCGCATTTTTCTTTATGAATAGGCTTCACTGCAACAGCACAATGGGGGAAAGCCAGCTTACAAAAACCAAGCTTACACCGATCCCCCTTAAAGTCGGCTATATTTAAGCACAAATGCATTGCTTGGAAGACATTTTTCGAGGGGCAATATCAGCTGTCGTATATCAATATATGAAGGCCCTAGGACTTTTTTTGTTATTTTAATAATTCTTTGCTGTTGCCCCGAGGCGCGCGCGTCTCCAAAACGCATTAGGCAGGCTAAATCCCACTTTGACCTTGCTGAGCTTTAATGTTAGATTTATGGAACCAGGCGTTTGCTGGATGTGTACCTAGAATACGAGCTGTCACCCTAAAAACAATTGTTTTTTTAAACCTCCTTTGGCGCAATGAAGCGGAACGGAGCGAGCCTCTCTTTTATAGAGCGTGCCGATGTCACACACACTCGCCTTGGGCGTCTAGCGTCAATCGTCACCTGCTCGACGCCCAGGGAAAAGGTCAACATCAACAGTCGTCACTTGTGGAAGAACCCCGGCGCACTTTTCCAGGATGACCAGAGTGGACGGGTCAAGCGAGAACTGATTGCACACTGTTTCACCGACACTTCGGGCACCATCTAGTCGTTTGATATATCTAGCTGCTTCGCGAAAAACGGTCGGGCATACGGCAGGAAAAACCGGGCCAAGGTAAATACACCTGGTAGCGAAACTTCCGTAGAAGCCCATACGTTTAAAACATGGCGGCTTATCGGCGGTTCATGGGGCTTAGCGCCATCTGTGTGAGGAGGGAACACTTCCGGCGGAAGAAAAAGTAATTCGACGTCATATCCGTTAAAAACAGAAGTGACGTCATTTTGTTCTCATAGGCGCGAAATTTGTTTTCGGAGGTTGCCATTAGAGCTGTATATTCAAATGCCCCGCCATTCGACTTGATGGGCGTTCCGAGCTTTCAGCGCGGAAAGCGATGCAGGAAAAGGTCAGCCGTACGGGTGTCGAAATCGCATCGCTGCACAGAACATACTTTCTTTGGAGGCCTACGAACGCTTTGGGCATAGATTGGGCTTTGGGCTCGTCCTTTCGTCGGACGCCAAGCCCGTCGGCCAGTGCTGTCGCACGAAAACAACTAAAGTAAACAAGTATCTGACGGTCGCGACTCACTACTTTTGACTGCACAGGTTAAGAAACAATAAAACTACCCGCGTCACCTAATTCAGACAAACGTCGACATGCAAAAAAAAAAAAAAAACACACAACATGTGAGGGGGGCGTATTGTAACAGGTGAACTTTACGAGCGCGCCTTTCCACGCACTCCAAGAGCTGCATTGCATTGCAAGTGATAGCGGCGTCAACGCCCGCCGCTATCGATAGGCGCTCTCACGGTGGGCGCTGAAAAAAGGTATTTATCGATAATGACCAAGTAGAGTTGTATCTTCTTTTCTCGCCATGCCTATATAAAATTGATAAGGAATTCTATTTTGGTTGAATGAATCTAACTGCGTCTCGCTTTAAGTAAAAAAAAAAACACTTTTTTTCTTTCCCAGTGCTTATTCCCTCCACACATAGTCGCGCTTCAATCGCTGCTCCCATAACCACCCTTGCTGATGTCGGTGACAATTGGTTCTTAACCGCTTTTCGGCCGAAGCTTCGCGACCTATGTGAATCGACCTTGACCGGGCTACACTCCGCAGGAATATTTCGCATGAAAAAGAAAACGAGCATCGTTACCAAGCTAGTGCAGCGATGCGCCTTGACAGTAGTACCTTACACCACGGTCATGATGAAGCATGCTGCACTAACGGCGCAGGAAGGCCGCGCTGCTCAGTGGGCCAGTGCATTATCCCGCCGCAAATAATGCAGGCGACAGAATGCACGAGGGTATTCGCATCGCTAGAATGCCAAAACCCTCTTCAAGTTTCCCTCGACAGCGTCGCAACCAGCAGCCCAACCAGAGAAGTATCAGCAGACCAACCGGAAGAGCGCTCCAGCCACGGCTTGAGTTCGCGCGTTGTTGCTTGTACTGAACGCGATAGCACGCTACATGCAGGGCACAATGGCGATTCTGTCCACTGAATCTTGTCCAGTGTTATTGTGGTTGGTTATGTACAATGGGAATTTTTGATGATAGAATTATTCTTTTCGTAGTCCCACACAAAACCTTTTATCTAGATTTTACTCTATATATATAGGCTATACAATGAAGGTGATGAGTTAACACCCCTGATCTCAACTCACAGGAGGCTCAGGCGGAACTATTGCCGGCTATGTATGCCAGGCTAACGCCGCCCGCTGCAAGACCACCACCACCTTCGAGCTCGCTCACGACCACCAAGTCTGCCTTAATGCTACAGGCTTTAGCTGTTTCCAATATGGCAAGGGCTTCTACTTCCTTGCATTTCTTTCTCTCTATCTTTTTAACCCGCAATTGCGGTACAAGTCTATCTCAACTAGGAAAATTGACAAAACATCCGTTAGCGTAAAGGAGAAAAGTAACATTGAAATCTAAGTTGGCCCCGAAACATTCCTCTTAGTACAAAGCATTCCGTCGCGCAAGGCATGTGAGTAATGTTTGACTCGTTCTTCTTATTTTGCATGTTCTACATTTGCGTATTTGCCGTGTGCTTGCTCGTGTCGATGTTCTTGTTTTATTGGCATGGTAACTGTATATACGGGCACTCCAGGCAAATTTTGGCCGTCGACGTGATGTTCTGATTAAAGTCCAATTGCAAGGATAATGAGTGACCCGCGCAACGTATTCTACGAGGGCGAGCCCGAAGGATGGTGACTTGATGCGCGCTCGCGGCCAAGGATGGCGGTCACATGATCGGGCGTGCGTTAGGAGAGGAGAGCCAACGCCTCCTATATAGCACAAGGCCGGTGCACTTCGATCCATGACGTAATTCTACCTTGCCCGACTGCCATATAATCTAATGGGAATGGTCTCGAGTGAGCCGCGGTGATTTTGGCGCCACCGCTTTTATTACGTCGGGCTTGGCAATGTAAATTTCCGTTCAAGTAGCAAGACGTCATGAAGCAGAGTGCACAGGTCAGATACCTAGGAGGCGTTAGGAGAGCGTGCGTCTCCTCCTCTAGTCCAGCTGTGCCTGCGCATGGCCGTGACTGTTCGCGCGGCTGAGCGCATACGCGGCCCGCGCGCTTATGTTGGAGGTCATCAGCGGCGGGTGCGAGGTTGACGGGCGAGCCGAGATGGCTAGTGTCTTGATGCGCGCTGCCCTCCTGCGCGCCTCGTGTTGGAAATGCGGCGCGTTTGGAGATGCGGCACAGTTGAGATAGCGAAGCGAGCGGCAGCGGGAAGCGTTAGCTTTGGGACAAGCATGCTCGGTCACCGCTGCTGGCGCTCCTCATAGTGCCATCGTTTCGACAGCGAGTGCTCGCGGTCTACGATCGAGATACGGTCATGTATGTCGGTGCGCGTGACACCATGCTTGTTCAGTTATTAAGCGAATGTGTACTGCAATTTATGCGGCCTGCAAAACTACGAACCTTACTCCGTGGGATAAGCTAAAGCTTTGCTGTCTCAATAAATACGTGGAGTTCCGTGGGGAACTGCAACTCTCTTTTTTTTTCGTGGAGGGGGGGGGGGGGGGTCACTTTGCGACAGTTGAAGCATTCGCAACGTAGCTGTAAACACATTTTTGTGCAATGCTACAAATGTGAGAACGGCAAATGTTGATGCAGTCGGCACGCGTTGACGTCATAGGGCATGTAGGTTTTCTCAGGAGGGAGGGCGTGTTTGGCGCAATGCTGAGTGGCGGCATCACTTTCTCGCATCAATTGCAACTGACTTTCTCGCTCCCTGGTGGTATTGGCAGCAGCGAGAGCACGCTCCCGTTCTGACCCTGCTTTTAACTCGCACCCTCGCTCCTCTTCGCTTCTGGTGGCGGTGCGATGAGGTTAAGCAACAGCTGCACGACGACCATTACACGATGGAACTCCGCCCCTCCTCCCCCCCTCCCCCGCCTTTGCACCCCAGTCGGCGCTCGCTCATAAGGGTCATCTGAAGCAGATGCACACCCTCTGAGCGCCTAATGAATCTTTAGTAGAGCGCCTTACGCCATCTCGAGTTCCATAGTACGACACATCAGCGCAGAGGGAACACATTCGTGCGTTGCTGAACAACGTGGAGGCTATCCGGACGTACAACAATGAAAAAAAAAAGGGGGGGGGGGGGGAGAACATAGGAGTGTATATTCTTCAAACCTCGGCCATTTCGAGTGTTCATAAAAAGGGAAACATTCAACTCGTATATATATATATATATATATATATATATATATATATATATATATATATATATATATACGAGGCGCTGCAGCAGCGAACGATCATGTCGAAGACGATGATTGCCGATAGTCGCGCGCACGGGCTTCATCTTGTATGCCTGTCTTCTGGCCGTTGTATATATATATTGTAAATATATTGCCAAGCGTAACAATATCTACAGAGTGATCAAAGTTAAGTTGACAGTTATTGTTTCATTTTTAAAGTTATTTTTATTTTTTAATTAACACAATAGAACAACGGCGCACGACATACGCATCGCAGAACACTACAGTTTAAATTCGGAGTTGTACCGATACGAACAATGGGAACTACAACACCATGCACGCTACCCAGACGAACTGTATATATCTGCATTGCAGTACACGCGTCACGCAATGCATTCCCGGCGGCCACCATGGGTAGGCGGAGGGTGCAGCGCACGGCAGAAGTAGAGGCTGCCGTAGGCGAACGTAAGCGCTAGCGCGATCGTGCCCGTAAGGCCGATCCCGTGTATGGGCAACGGCATGCAGTCCGTGAAAGTGTGAGTGTGTGCGTGTAATCAACGGCTACATGATCTAAAATAAGGGCTATGCAACTTAACTAAATGTGTCTTCGTTCAACTTCAACTTTCAAAAAATACAATCCTAAAGAAGCAATCAAATCACATATGCATCGCATCGGGTCGCTCAGCATTTCTTGGGTTCCTTGCGTGGTCGTTGGCTTTGGACTTTGATTCAGTTTGCATGGGAGAAAGCTTCGTGTTCAACCATCTTTCTTTAAGAAAGGGGCTTTGATTTTTTGCTAATTGCACTGCTAACAGCGATAATTATCATCTCACTTTGTGTCTCCTCGCCACATAACCCTACTGTGGAGGTTCTAATAAAGAAAAGCTGTCAACTCAACTTTAATCACCGTGTGTGTGTATATATTTTATTTATTTATTTATTTATTATTAGTACCTCAAGTACCCCTTTCAGGGTTTTACATGAGGGGTGGGTGTATCTAGTAGGTTACATTTTCGATGAATGCCTTGAACGATGAATGATTGGATTGGTGCACCGCTTCGGCAGGTAGATGATTCCAGTCTTTCGCGGTCTGTACGAAGAAAGAGTTAAGATGAGCGGCGGTGCGAGCTGGGGGGGGGGGGGGGATAACAGCCTTTGAATGGCTATGACGGGACGAAGTCATAGCTTTAGGAAGAGTCGTTCATGAGGAACCTTGTCGAATGCCTTTTGGAAATCTAGGAAGAGGGTATCTACAGGTACGTTTTGATCAAGATGTGAGCTTATGTCATTAACGAACAGAGCTAGTTGAGTCTCGCAGGACATGCCTTTCTGAAAGCCGTGATGATTAGGATTGAAAAAAATTAGCGGATGTTAGGAACTTTACAATGTGAGAGTAGATTATATGCTCCATTAGTTTGGAACAAACACTGGTGAGGGAAATTGGACGGTAATTGTGGCACGATGACGATGATCCTTTTTTTTTTTTGGCCCTGGAATTATCTTACCTATTTTCCAGTCCTGCGGCACCCCTCCAGATGATAATGATTGCTGAAAGATGTGACACAAAATTACACTAGAGATGTGCGCAGTGTGCTTAAGCATTTTGGAATTGATTCCATCGATGCCGGCCGACGATGTTTGGGGAATTCTATTAGCTTGGTGATGCCGTATGCGTCAAATGTCTGGCATGGTTGGGTGGTCGAGGCAAGGACAGTCTGGGAGGTCAGTGTTAGGCTCAGAAGTGAAAACGGAAGAGAAGACAGAGTTTAGTATTTCACATGCATTATGGTCAGGAACACGGTTATTGCCGTCATCATACAATGATAATGGTTTATAGTTATTTGGGTTAATGTACTTCCACAATTGTGTGGGATTATTTTGCAGCATGCTAGGGAGCGTTGATGAGTAACAGGATCGTTTCGCTGTTGCGGCCAAAGAATGGCGTGATATTTTTCCCAAGCAGGAACATATATATATATATATATATATATATATATATATATGTGTGTGGGGGGGGGGGGGGGGTGAACGTCACATGGTGAACCTCCTGCGCATTGCACTCGGAGTCATAAACTACGAATTATAAACGATTGCCCTGGATCTTGCAATACTTTAACTTTCACATAAAGCCTGACTCTGCGCATAATAACCGGAGCGGTAATGCGTACAGAAGCGACGTTTTCTCCTTTGAGGCGACGTCTGCTAAAACGTTTTCTGCTTGTGTGATCATTTAACTCAAAATCTAGGCGAAGAAGTGTCCTATACTGCGACCTCTCTGCGAAAGTTGGGCGCTAGCTTAAACTAGCGCCCAACTTTAAATCGGAGCACAATGATGGTAGCCAGCAGAAAGCGTGGAAGAGTAGGCCTGCCATTTCAGGCGCTGAATTTATAAACGTTGCGATCCCTTTGTCCGCCGCGCAGAGCAATAGTTCAGTGCGTGGGCCGTGAATAGAGGATATACCCCGACACTGCATCATACGAATGAGTGTCAGTTTAACCCGCGGTCTCTGAATTACTTTAGCAAAAAAAAAAGGAACGAAGAAACAAAGGAGGGAGAGAGAGAACATTTCCAGCAAAGCGTCACGTCTTTTATGTATCTTTTAAATGGGATGTATCTTTTAAAAGCTTCTTGTTTAGGGTAGTAGTGGAGTAAGTATTTTGCAACAAAAGCTATGGGAATGCAGTCAGATTCCATCCCTGCCATCTTTTTTCGCAACAATTGCTCGGATGTCGACTTTTCGTGCATTTTGTCCCAGAGTGCGCAAAAAGAAAATGCGGAAAGTTCACTTACGGTAGGGACACGCATTGTGCCTCATGCACGTCTACGTAGTGGCTCAGGAACCTTCAACCCCTAGATGCGCAAAGTTTGACAGCTCTCTTCCCTCTTACTATTTAAAAATAATTTTTTGCTCGATAAACAAAGTATATCGCTAATACCTTCCACAACAGGAGGACCAGAAGGAGGCTGCAGGCAGATCCTTGCAATAGCAGCCTGCAATTGCTCCTCCAGAGCACCACTTCTCGAATGTGGTATAGAGCCTTATAAGCCCCGTCACGCCACAAGCCACATGTAGTACATGATCAGTATAGTTGCGCATTGCAATTTCTTAGCTCATCAACGCTAAAACTCTAACGCGTGCATCGTTTTACTGTTGGCCGGCTAATGTTCTTCACTGAATTATCATTGTTATCAATTCACCGCTTGGCACCACACGAGCCTACCCTATCTAAAGTTCGCTAAATGACGCATGAGTTGGATTTTTGACTCACAGTTGTAGCGGTGTCTGCTTCTTCACCGCGACTGCAACGTGACAATGCTTTAGAGCAATAGCTCTACTACTCCAGGTACAAACCCAGAAAATGCCTGGTTCCGTAAATCTGACCTTCAAGCTCAGCTAATATCAAACTAGGGCTTAGCCTGCTACTATACCGGCGGCTGCTGCGTACACCGCATGGGCGCCCATATCTTGAAAGCTGTCTGCGATGTGGACAGAGTGCGCGGTCGTGCGGGCCTCATGTTCAAAGCGGTCTCCGATGTGTACAAAGTGCGCCGAGTGCTGGTAGCCTCGTATGCGCTGTGCTTTCGACGCTTAGTTCGCGTTGAAGCGAGACGCAGCATCAAGGTCAATTTGCTCGCTGCTGCTGCCGCGCCGGGCAGCGTCTGTGTGTTGTCTTCTGGTGTAATTGTAGATGCGGTAGTTGCTGACGGCGCCGAGCAGCGTCTGTGTCCTTTCCCAAAGCAAGCAGAACCGTGCTATCGCTCGACAAATTTGGTTTAACCGCGTTCAACGACGGCAAATTTTAACAGCGACAGCTTTTACACGGGGTGCGTCGCATTGCGTTAAAAATCAGCCGAAACATATTTCCGACTGTGAGTGGGAGCAGAGCACACAGCGGCAACTGTCTCAGCTTTGCTCTCTCGCCATCAATGTGAAAAGTATCGCACGCACCGCTTGAGACGCCTTACGTCGTCTCGAACCACCCTTTCCGGTCGCATTAGTGGGATTCGCCTTCCTGGCGCATCACAATTTAGATCGATGCAACGCGCTAGAACTGCGATGTGACGCGCCTGCGATGTGTTTCATTCATGTAAACGCCGCCATGTACAGGGCAGACTATCGGTGCGGGCCGACTTGAGCCGAAGTGCAAAACTTGGTGCGCGGCATCCGTTCTACCTCGCCCTGCTACCCTCGCCTGCATGCAATGCCCACCATTACACTCCAACTCTGTCTTCCGGAGGAATTTAAAGAAGTAACCGGGAATCCTCTCTCGTGAACATTCACAGTCCTCGCGAAAACAAAATGCCACTTGCGCGTGGGGGCATTCTGAGCTTTTGTTCATGTAATAAAGCTGTACGTCGTTTAACCAACTTAAGGCGCTCCGAGAAGTAAGCCTCGATATCACCAAGAGCATTGACAATGCACAGATGACGTTGATGTGCTGAGGACATTCTAACAAAAAGGTAATAGTCACTTAGCGTAAACTAAAGAGGATGAAGGCGAGATCCTACGCGCTCGCGAGGCATTCATTAAATTGCTTTGACATTCTCATTCGAATGCGTTCCTACTTCCTGTTACTTGTTTTCTGTTTACTTGTTTTTCTCTTCGCTTGTTCTCTTTTTCGGTCGCCTTTACATCGCCACGGTTAATGGCGTTAGAATGGCACGTTAATGTTAATGGCACGTTAGAACGGTCGTGGCTTTCTCTTTCTTTTTCGTTCGTCTACTTCCTAGTAGCGCAGGCAGAACAAGAGAGACACGGAGAGGCACATTAAACACACAGCGCCAACTTTCAACAACAGGATTTATTTCCAGTTCATTGCAGGCGTACTTATATTCCTCAAAACGTCGTAAGACACGTGTACAGTAGCTTCGCCAAATATGAACAAAAGCGGGAAAACCACACGCAGACATTTTTGTGGTCACACTTGATATTTAGAAGGGCGTCTCTTTCAACGCGAGCACAGGCAATCTTTTATTGATAAAAGAAAATTGACGGCTTACTGGCGCATGAGCCATCTAAAGCTTTCGCCTTAAAATTTTTAATCTCACCAAGATCTTGACATTGCATAGACGATGATGACGCGCTAAGCCCACTATTGCACCGCCACACTGGAATTGCCACTGGCACTGCGAGGATACGATAGAGTGCGCTCAAATTTCGAATTAGGGAGTACCGTATTCCTCGGTGAATTTGTTTATGTCGCTTTCGTTTTGTTTATATCTTTGCAGACAGCAAGCTTTAAAAATCAAAAACACGCCCCCCCCCCCCCCCCCCCCTGTCCTTCTCTCTATTCTCGGTGCTGGCTCCTTCTCTCGGCAAAGGTAGCAACCTTAACAGGTGGTACCCATGCCCCAGTGACGGTTGCCTCTGCGTAGCAAAACACAGCTCTCGAAGGCTATGCTGTGCCGGACTGCATGCGCCGGAAGTAATTCAGGAGCCTGAAACACGTCGTGGCCGCCATGTTCTACACAGTACCCATTACAATCCTCGCGAGGACACACGTGCTGCACAGGTATCAGAATCAGTTGATACGCGACTTTCAATACATGTCGTCCGGATATTGTCAGTTGTTTATTTCGCCTCCACACTATGAATTAAGGCTCGTGAACGTGCTGTATAACGGTATACTATTAATTAAAGAAACAAAGAAAAACAATTGGAAATCGTAGTGAAACGAATGGAATCTGTAAGGTGGGCTTTTTCCCACAAGGATGCTTCTGGTAAGGAAGCCAGCTTTACCGAGCCCGCACGACTGAGGGAGTATTCTAGGGAAGCTTTATTTATTTATTTATTAAATGCGAAGCATTTCTTGGCGAACATTTTCTACTTTGTCAGTATCTATCTATCTATCTATCTATCTATCTATCTATCTATCTATCTATCTATCTATCTATCTATCTATCTATCAAGCCGCCTACGTCTTTGTGCTCTCATGGTCGTTTCGTTCACTTGGTATGTACCAAAATTGGCATACTATGACAAGAGTATATAACGAACATAAATGATGTGTTATGACATAAATGTCATGACATGCGTGCCATGTAGGTCATGACAATGGCCCAGCAAAAAAGATTAACACTCAAAAACCACTGAAATGGATTCGGACGTGGGTACTAAGTGAAAGAAACACTAAAGGATGGTGGCATTTGAAATGTGTCAATGGAATTCCAGCCAGCGATCGCATGAGGATCAAGAGTTACGTGACTACAGTTAACAGTAATTCCACATAAGAATACATAAACAACCCTATCTACCTTATACATCGACTTTTGATGGATAGGTTAGAATAGCATACATATGGTTGGTTCGGGCCGCAGCTTTCAACTAGAGATTGCAAATACAGTCCGGAATACAAGTTAAGCTCCTGGTTCGAAAGCAGAGAAAAACTTCCAATGTGATATCTTTAAAACGGATAGGCGGGCTAGTTGGTTTGGCATCATAATGAAACTTTTGCGCACACAACACGAAACCACAACGAAGAAGTAAGTCCTTGTGTACTTCAAGTGCTTGTGTACCACAAGCTAGTCCTTGTGTACTTCTTCGTTGTGGTTTCGTGTTGTGTGCGCAAAAGTTTCATTGTGATATCTTTGTTCGGGTAGCCAGTGGCTCGAGACCCGCCCTTTGTGCAGTGAAATTGCCAATTGTTTTCTGTCATAACGGCAAAAGAAAAAGAATATGATGGCTGATTTTTCAATTCGCTCGAGTATTCTGATATGTTTCTGGCGGCGAGGATCCCACAGTATACATGCATACTCCAATGTCGGTCGGACGATTGTTTTGTATGCCAGTATTTCTTCGCTTTTTTATTTTACACGTACATTTCTTATTAGTGTATGTTTTTATTTAAATTATGGGGTTTTCAGTGCCAAAGACCACGATCTGATTATGAGGAACACCGTAGTGGGGGACTCCAGAATAATTTGAACCACCTGCGGTTCTTTAACGTGGACCTAAATTTAAGTAAACAGGTGTTTTCGCATTCTGCTCCCATCGAATTAGTGATTTGTTTACTTTGTGTCACCGTCTTTAATATACTAAGCTTATCTTCTTAATCTATGAACCCCCTAACAACTCTTACAGGAGTTGTATGGTTTTGTCTGTATATAAATTTATTTGTAAAAATTGGACACAATCTATACGTAATTGATTGATTGATTTATTTATTGACACCAGGCGTTACATAAAGTAACCTTACACTTACGTATAGTTCCACAAGCATCTCACTGCAAGTCTAGGGTAACTACATTATGCAATTGCTTCATTAATATTAAAATTAATATTTAAAATGCATTCAGGTCAAAATGTGTTAATTATAGTGTACAAGGGTTCTCAGGTGATCCTATTGGGCTTAGTACCTGTATAAACCAGAAATACCCAGGCAAAAGAAAAAAATGCAAATATAACTGTTTCGTTTGAAATGCTGTTAAGTTTCTTGGCTTTTCCCTCAGCAATCATCGCGCTGTCTCGTATAGGAATGCAAAATTACCGAAGCATTTGAGCGGGAAGAAAAAAAAATTTGTCATGTTTTTTTTTTTTTGGGGGGGGGGGGGGTGGATTGTGGAAATTTGGGGAAAAACTGTAACCCCAATAGGAATAGGTGCTATTTTGTTATTCCACCAATAAAAAATATGCGATACTTACGCAGTGAACGCGACGACAATGGAATGAGCACCTTGTTCTCTTCTACGAAAGAATGTTAATCTGATAACTGAGAAAAGGGTCACTCAGCGTCCGAGTCACTCTCGCTAAACACACTGGCATAAGGATCGATCGCGGCTGCTTCCGCATTCAAATTTGATTTTGTACATAGACAAATATTCGAACACGTTTACTTGTGAGCCCGTTGCAAAGCTTTTCATGAACATTTTCCCACAAAAAACAAAAACAGCCTTGTTCATAACCGGCAGACTGCGAAGGTATCTACAGCAGCCTAGCAGCTATAGGTGCGAGCGGCCGATTAGTACAAATGCCTTGCCACCAGGGGACGTATTCTGCGACAATCACTTTCAGCGATAGTAGCGCCGTCAGGCGAGCGCTGATTGGCTGATTGGGCCACATCGGATGAGCTGATTGGCTGATTGAGCACTACGTCACGCGAAGGCGATAGTATCGCTAAAGTATCGCCGAAGTGATCGTCGCAGAATACGTTCCCAGGTTGATGGTTCCACCTGCTTCGCGGAGTACCGTACGCCAGTCCTCTAAAAACCCAGAGGGCGTCCTGTATTCTGCTATGTTTTCAAAACAAAAGTGAAAACATATACTGAGGACACTTGAAAACTGTGCTTCCATATTCTTGACGTCCTCGTCGCTTCGAGAATCGTATGTTGCACAGCAGAGAGTGGCAAGTTTGACTTCTTGCGGAAAATTTTAATGGTTCTTTTTTTATATTTCACTTTCTCCTTGCTTAAAAAAACTGTCTTTTCCCAATCTTCTCGGGTTCTTTTCGACCCTTACATCTCTAGTCAGGTATAGCTCCCAACGACATACCTTGGTCTAGAATTAACTTGGACGACGTACGTTTCGAACCGCCGAAGAGAACAAGAACCGCAGATACTATACACCAAAGCCGTGCGCGTTCTTTTCCTAATCCTTCAGTGGTGGAAACGAAACCGCCAAAGCGAGGCCTCATTTACATATTGGACGAGTGATCGCGCGAGCCGGAACCCTTTCTGCACACTTGAGCATCCGAAACACGGCACCGCATTAGAAGCGGAAAGGCAAACAAAAGCCTTCGCGGAAATGCCTACTCTCGATTTTGAACAGAAACTTCTTCCCGGATCTTAGAAGGGCTTCGGATCCAAATTAAATTGCGACTGAAATCATCGCGAGTGGTTTTTCCGTGGTCTACGGTACGGCTCGGGATATGGTGTCGCGTGCGATTTTCGAAAAAATAAAACCGAAAACAGAAAAAAAAAGCTGTCAGCTGCATATTCTTTCTTTTTTCTTTCTTTCTTTCTGTGTTTTTTTAATAAAATCAAATTCACTTCTAAAATAAAGATTTCATTCCTGTCCGCGGAGGGAGAATTTTGAAGGGGGGGGGGGGAGGGAGAGGAAAACGAAAATTAAATGATAGTCATCCCCTTTTCACAACTTCGTAATGCGAAGCTGTCTTGGTTTGGTAGAGAATGGTTCATAATATGAATCGCGTGGGTTTTATGCAGCGCATGACGAATGCTCGGGAACTGGCCAGATGTTTTTACTGCACCGTCTTCGGGTTTGGCCCACGAAAACGGCCAGATACCCGCTTCAGACAAATGAGTTGAACTCGTTAAGGATGCTTCGTATTAAAAACAAAAAATAACTTGTGTACCGTGCTTCGCGTTAAACATTAACCCAGGGCAACCAAACTTGTTCCGCAGTGCCATAGCATGGCGTATTTTTATCTACCATACGTGTAAACCTTTCAATGAAGGAGAGAGAGAGAACCTCCTTTAGATACGGCGGCACCGTAAACACAGCTCGTGCTGTGGCTTCTACAGTGCTCTTGAGGGGATGTCTCACGTTAGCTTAGAAGTCCAGAGTAAAGCCCCTCTACATAAAAAGTAGCGCCATTCTTAGATCTTGCCGCCACCGCGCTCACCCCGGCGTTCCCTCCTCGCCGCCTCCTGTCGCCCTGGCCTCCTCCGCTCCCCTATTGGCCAATCCGTGTCACGTGGAAGCACGCGTTGCGCTTTTGTATATATATTTTCTTTCCAGCGCGCTCCGACCGCCATTCGCGGCCCTGTGCGACGAAAGTGCTGGACGCACAAACGGATCAAACGTGTTAGGGACAAGAACTTCGTTGTTATGGCATGCTGCTGCGCCTTCACTTGCCGCAACCGACAAGGCGAGGGCAAAATGCTTTTTTTTTTCTTGTTTAGCATCCGGCGAGCGCAAACGCTTGCTGCACACTTGGTATTTGCGCCGCCTCGCATCGTCGCGTTGCTACTTGCAAAACGGCATTATTAAGGCCAGTTACTGACTGACGAAGCAAAATCGCGCCTCAAAAACTGCTCCGCAGGGCGCGATCGAAGTTTTCCTCGGATTTCCTCTGGTATAGCGCGTTAGCTGTCGTCTGCCACGGCAGGCCCGACGTAGGCGGCGCCACTGTCGAGATCGCGCCTCGATCGCGCTGGCCGCGCCGAGCGCGACAGTGGAACGGAGGAGGAGGGAAGTGGTTGGCGCTACTTTTTATATATAGGGGTTTTAGTCCCAGAGGGTTGTATAACGACGCCCAGGGGAGCTCTCGTTGGAAATGCGCGTGCGTATTGCAATTACTCGGAATACTGTGGGTTACCGGTGACGTAGACGTGAGTAGCCGCGATGGTGGTGCCATCTTGTGGCGTCGAGATTACCCAGAAATAACGCAAGGCTATCACTGCAGTGACCAACAAAACATTGTGCGCGAACGAAGGATTAAGCACTGGAGACTATTAACAATGTATATTTTGCAGGGGTACGCGAGAGGTGAGCGATAACCGGGAGAGGGCAAAGTGCCTCTCTCTCTTGTCTGCCCCGCTCCCGCTACGCGCGCTACGTGCGCACGCGACGTGGTCATCGATGACCCGATGACCACGTCGCGACGTGGTCATCTCCTTTAGCACGCAGCGTTGCAACCGGTATGCCTTGGGGTAGAACTTGCTTTGTCGAGCCAAGATTGACGACGGGGAGGCATGTCCGCTTATCGGCGACGGCTACGACGGAGTGGGGCACTGTGATATTGCGCATCAAAAGGACATCAGGAACAGCTGTGGCGCATAATCACCATCGGGCACAGGGAAAGATGACATCAAATCGACGAAAGTTAAGGCTTCAGGCCGCAGGCGGGCGAAGGCGGTCGTACTAAAGTTGTTCGGCAGTTCGGCACGAATATGCACGGATATACAGGAAGTTCGAGGCAAGGAGTACCGGCAGAACAGTCGATCATAGCTGAATGCGCCGTAAGAAAGTCTAGACCAAGGATTAGGTCATGGGGACAATTGGTCAGCACTGTAAAAAGAACTGGAACGTGGCGGTCGGCGATACTTATACGGGAAGTACACATTCCATTGACGACAACAGTGCTGCCATCGGTGACGCGTACGGCTCGTGTAGTAGCAGGCGTGAGAACCTTCCTCAGTCGACGACGGAGGTTAGAACTCATTATGGATACCTGGGCTCCAGTATCTATTAACGCTGTGAAAGGGACACCGTCGACATGAACATCAAGTAAGTTCTGGTTCATCGGGACCGTCAATGGAGGATTTCGACACGATGAAGATAATGCAGCAATATTCTTCTTAGTTGTTAGTGTAAATAATGGCACCGATTTAATCGCCATCCTTTAGTTCTTTGTTTTAATACATGATTATTTTCCTTCAGCTATAACACCCATGTAACACTATAGAACTATTCTGCCGCACTGTTGTTGAACAAATGTTCACAAAATCTCGCTACCAGCTTGCTACTGGTGGAGCTACTGTATACCGTGTGCTCCAGCTAACGAGAGCCAAGCTGTTCAAAAAGTTTTAATATAAACACGGTGCAAGATACAGTTTTGGGGGCTACGGTGTTCTGTTGTCAGGGGTACAAACTTTCCGGTATCTTCCTGCAGCAATTGTTCGGGAATCACCTGCGCAGGCGAGAAAACTGCAAACCCGGATAGAAATCGCGTGCTCACTAGCGCGCACGAGCTCGCAATAGCTGACACGACGAAAATAATCAAGCGACATGCTAATTCGTCAAAAGTTTGCCGCGTATATTTACTGCCCGATACGACAGCGAACTTAATTAACACGACCCCAGCTACCGCAAGAGCCGGAATACGCATGGCCGTGTCTCATTCATGTGGCGCGCGTACGCCCGCCTGACAGCTCACAAAATTCGGTCGCAGGAGTTGGCATGATTGCGCGCTTGATATTTTGGTGAATGCCGTGACAGAAGAACTGTGGTTGCAGGAATAACACTGGGGTGGAACAAAATCACTGCTGAAGTTAACTTTGCTCACAATCTGCCTTGCGTGTGTGCTCGTGCGTATGTGTGTCTTGAACGACACGATATTGTAGCGCAGTAAAAAAAAAAAACGAAAAGAAAGATTCACGGCAACAGACAGAAGAGCTGTGATTCTTTTTTTTTTTTTTTTTTTTGCGCTACAAAACACACCAACCCGCTCTGGAAAACGTTATTGTGTGTATGTGTGTGTGCGAGTGTGTTTGTGAGCGCGCGTGTGCGTGCATGCGTGTGTGTGCGTGGTGACGATTTTATTCGTTTCACGAACACAACTTTCGATTTGCGGCAGCTTTGCCTTTCCGGGTCTTTCTATGCATATCTTGACGCAGTGTGTATCTGCGGTTGTACCGGGACAAAACAGGAAGCAAACGAACACGACACTGAAAAACAGTCAGCGCCATGTTCGTGAACTCCTAATCGTTTCGTCCCCTCTGATATAGCACTGTTTTCACTCAACCACAACTCTAACACACAGCGTTGTCGGCAATTCCGTTAGGCAAGGCAAAATACTTCGTAAAGGTTCACAAGGCTACTCCCAGACATAGCCGACAGAGCAGCTAGTATGACTCCCCGTGGCGAGAGTAAATAAAAACATACAGGAAAGTAAAGACTGAAAAGTAAGATAAAGCTTAAGCGGTAAAATATCGAACACCAAACCGACGTGGCCTTTCACGTTTTCCTTGCCATCGGGTCAACAGGCAGTGTCGTCAGATTGCAAGGGTAAAGTAAAGTAAGAAAGGAGAGAAAAAAAATTATTGTAGCGTTCCGCAAGGCACGCTCGCAAACACGCACACATGTCGGCATGCATAAAAAAAAAGGAGGCGGTAAAGTAGAGCTACAGCAAATCAGGAGCAGGGTCCGTAAAAAAAGATTTTCAAAAACACTTGGCAGTGCACGCACGCGCTGCGTCTGATGATCTTACTCGGGAACGCTTCGAGGGGAGTCCACGAAGGCGCGAGATATCTTGCATGTCAAGGAGCCTCCAATCTCGAGCTTCGTCGAACTTGTTGACCTTATCGGACGAAGCCCGCTATTTGTGCAAGCATGCTTATGGGGACACGCGGCTAAATGAAGTGTTCTTGCTTAAGATACAAAGGAGATACAATTCAGCACGGGATATGTAAATTTAAGAGGAATACAGATAGAGAGAGAGAGAGAGAGAGAGAGATGAAAAGATAGGACTGGATTGAAGTTCACAGTGCAAAAAGATCGCCATAGCACCAACACCATAGCAGCAGCAGAAGCTTAATGTATGCTAGTGTCGGAGGCATACATTCATTCATTCGTTCATTGATTGATTGAATGATTGATCAAACGTATTATTGCACAATCACGTGGTACATTGAACAGGTACTTTGCATTATAATTGCCCTCTTCCCCTTCCCCCAACGCCGACTATCTGGCTAGAGGAATTTACCTCAGGCCGACCTCTCTGCATTTCGTATCATTAAACTTCTCTCTCTCTCTCTCTCTCTCTGAAACTGAAGCGACAGCTATATCTTTCGAAACGAGGAGGGTGGGGGCATAAAGTCTAAAGCTGCCTTAGAATGTTTATATATAATGCAGAAAAACAGCATTCGTTTGAGCGATCTCTTCTCTATGTATGAATATACTTTTCTATTTTTATATTTTAGGCAGGGTTGTATATATTAAACGTTACATTTTGTATAAACAAAGAGATATCTGAAATCGCATTCCTATGGAGCTCAAAGCGGATGTTGAGAACTTTTTTTTTTTACGTACACCTCTACATCTACGTCTTGGTTTAGGAGCAGAAGTTTTGCTAATGCGAGTAGGAGCAAATTACGGCACTCAACCATTAAAATGCCACGTTCATAATTTGCTAAACGTTCATTCTTCGTTCACTGACGTCATAAAACAAGCTTTATCGTTCAGGAGACAATGAAAATTGTATTTTCTGGATTGTTTTTAATGTTAGGTTCTGTGTGGGCTCACGTTTTTGTATATATGACGCAGTTCACTATAGTACACGTTGCTTCATATACTGAATGTATATGTGTAGTTTATTCTAGGCACCTAAAATCGTGTTATTCAATGTTTTATTGCATGCAAAGTAATATGTACCATTGGCCAAGTGTCATGTTTACGGCACCTTTTTTTTCGTATTTCTGGCGGTGCTCTGTGTCGCCATGGCGCTAGTAGCCAAGTCATGCAGCAACAATCCTTCTAGCGGCGGCATCTTGTGAAGCAGTGTCTAGCTAGAGGGCTGGTCAAACTAATACTGCAGTGGCCTAGATATTCTACTTCACTGATTGTGTAAAGCGCTCTAGTAGCGACATAATCATTAAAGTGCTGTACCTTTATGGTATTGTTTTCGACGATAACACTCACGGGACACAAAAGAAGAATTCAAAAACATTTTAGTTTTAAAAAACGCCACGAGATGGTGCTATCATCCTTGCAAGGTTCACGGCTCTGGCAACCCGGTGCTTCGCAAACGTTAAGAAGTTTACGGAAAAATTAAACTCACTAACATGTCGGCTCTCACAGTGAAGTTGATAGAACCGGTTCAACCTCTGTGCTGGTGGTGACGTTGCATGTCTTACTTAACTCTGGCAGTGCTGTATTAAAATTATGTTATCCCGACAACCCCTAACGAAAGCCCAAATAAATCTCACATTGAAGTCGTCATGAACTTGGCAAGTCACTTTCAATCTGAGCACCTATGTTCTAGAGAGAGTTATATATACATTTATTGTGATAGAAAAGCTGTGAAGTCGGTCTGATTCAAAGTTCTGACCTACTACTCAGCATTGGTGAAGGGGAGTGAAAAGAGAGAGAGTGAGAAGTGTTGATGATGAGGACGAAAGTGGCCGTATGAATGAACGTGAACAGGGAGTTCTCTTCAGAGTCTCAGATCCAGACCACTATAGCTCTCTTGCAAGAATTTCATGAGAGCATTTAGAGAATATTACGTCGACGACAAGGGCCCAGGCCAAGGTCCCAATAACTCCTTTCCAGGCACAGGTTGATTGACTAACTTGGACAATTGTGGTGCTTTAAAAATGCGAAGCACGGTGGATATGAAAAAATGCGCTAAAAAAGATAAAAAATAAAATAAAGAAATCGAGAAGTGCGCCGAAAACAAATAACTGATGAAGCAATATTTTTTTTTCACCCGGAGCAAGTCGTATACAACAGCCTATGAGCTGTGCGAAAAATTCCAGGCCTTACAATCCCGCTGCATTAAAAACAGCAACATACAGCTCATCTATGAACGCGCCTTGGCCCCGTCACGCGGTAACGCTATTGAGAGGATTACCCCGAGGTCTCTGACCTTGCGTCAGAGCCACGCGAGAGAATTTCTCCGATTGCAGGGAGGACTGGATGTGCAGCCGAGTGTGAACGAAAACAGGGCAGCTCGCTTTCTCGGGTGACTGCTGCCCCGTCAACAGACGCTTTATTTCTTGTATGTGTTCTACTCCTTATCTTATCACCCTCGTCTTCTTGTCGTCTATATAGACAGCGCGATCACAATATAGAGCTATCCCGGTTCGAGCATACTGCTCGGAATTGTTTCGGCATTCCCTGTCGGTGTGCAGTCTGGAAGTATATTCTTAAATTAAAGGCACTCAATGACTACATTATGGTGACAGCTTGCCTTAATCTTCACTTCATTTGCATTGACTCTGCATTATTATGAGACGAGTGCTGGGCGATGATTAAAAAACAAGTAGTTTTCTTTGCTTCGTTTATTCGCGCAGACGTCCCCAACGAGCTATGCATGTAAAAAAATCAGCGAAAAATAATTATGAATGTCTCAATTAGTGGTGTAAGGTGCATATATTGTTGTAATAAATTACGGTGTAACTTTTCAGTCACTTTTTTTTTCTTCTCATCCACAACGGGTTCTGCATTATTTCATTTAGCAGGGCGAAGAATAGTTTTAAAAAATTCGAGAATTCTTTAAACAAAATTTCATTTAATGGTGTGAAAATATATTACGGTGTAACTCCGCATTTATTTTACGTCATTGACCTACGACCAGCTAAGAATTACTCTAAGATTAAGGAGCGGGTGCTTGAGAGAAACTGATTAAAAGAAAACTGGCATTTTTCTCCCGAATAATTGACAGCTATAACAAGGTTTAGTGTTGTGCTTGGGCTCCTCGGACGGGGTTTCAAATTGTTCGCGGGTGCTGCAAGTTGCCTGGACGCATAGAGTTTCTCACTACAACGCCTAGAGGGTAATCTGGCGCCACCGTCTATGCGAGTTTCTTAAAGGGCGCTGTGCCGTCATGTGAATGACGGGATATGTGTCTGCGAGTCTTGTGGTGGCTCGTGTGTTGGCCTGTGATTGGAAGCACAATTATGTGAAACATAAAAAAAGTGTCGACGCACCGCCGAAGTTGGAGGACAGACGACAAGGTTCGCGCCCGCTTTGCGACAGTGTGTCGTCTGTTCGTGCTTTTATTCGCTTGAGTACGCACTAGCGGGTGAGTAAACTTCATTGAAAGATTTAGTGTGGGTGAATGAAAACATTCCGTGAAGACTTCATTGTATGAACGCATTATCTGTGCAGCCATATCCACGTTTTAGACGAAGCCTCGCGCAACACCAGCCAGCACAAGACTCGCACACTCATATACCGTCACGACGGCGCAGCGCCCGTTAGGACACTCCCATAGACGGTGGCGGTAATAACTAGGTAATATTGTGAGAAACTATGTTGTCCTTGGTGTCACTGTTTGTTGGCTTCTTTTGATATTATTAATAAAATCGGGCCTCTCGGTTCCCTTTCTTCTCGTTCATTATATGACGAGGGCTCGAATCCGGGAACATTGATGCCTTCAGGTAGCATATGTGGATTTATTGACAAGTTGCCATCACCCAAAAAGATCTCGTGCTCGTGATGCCAGTGGCAGAAAGGATGTTCCACATCCGCCGCTTAGGTTCGTGAGTGGTGGCGCTGGCTAACACTCCCATGGTTAGGTCTAGTTGTAAAACATAAATACCTCAGAAAGTGGATGGGAAAACGGCTCCGCGGTAGCTCAATGGTAAGAGCATCGCACGCGTAATGCGAAGACGTGGGATCATTCCCCACCCGTGGACAGTTGCTTGTTCATTCATTTTCATCTCCATTAATTTATCATTTCTTTAATTCAATTAGTAAGCACAAGTAATTTCCCCTATGTTGTCCTTGGTGTCATTGTTTGTTGGCTGCTTATGATATGATTAATAAAAATCGAACCCCTTGGTTCCCTTTCTTCTCGTATATATATATATATATATATATATATATATATTCGGAAAATCGCGGCGACGCTGCAGACGACGGCCAAAATGAGCCTGCAGTGACGATATATAGTTGCTACCTCAATTAAAACTCACATTTTCCGCTGGTTTTCTAACATTTGAAATTGTCATCTGTAGTCATCCAGCCAAAAAATCATGGAATCCAAGCATTAATACTTCCGTATTATATCTTATTTTACAGTGCAGTCTACCCAGTATATAACTAAGCCTTTCGCAAGGTTACCTGGTCTACGAAGACTACTGAGCTGCTGGCTCAAATGACCGAATGGTAGAGCCCGATGCAATATGACGTGATAGCGCCATATTAACTATTAACCTATTAATTGATAGCGCGATAAAGTTCAGAATGCTGAGCGCCATTGTCAAAGAGCCGCTACACAGGCTTCACTATAGGGCGGCGACCCAGTACAAATGGCAGATACCACCAATAAAGCCCCTTTGGTCAACACGTATCACTTTCCACGCTTTTAAAGTGAAGCTTTCTTTCCTTTATAGTATAATGATGCAACGCTGAACGGAAGGTTGAAGAAGAGCACGATCTTTGGCTGAAGATGGCGAATGGATTTTCCTGATCTGCCATTGTCCTGTATATAACCTGCAAATAGATTTCCCTGTTTCTTCACTCCTTGCGCCACAATTTATAACACACGCACATACACACGCACGCACACTTGCTATCTCTTCCACACACTCACAAAGAATTCTGCGCGGAATACGTACAGTTCCGGCAATTTGATAGCATCGCAAAATAGATAAGTGTGTCAATTGCCTGAAACTCAAAATAATCACGTAAATAAAGGGACGCGGCAGCCATATTCATTAAGTGAGCTGAGGATAGCTATTTGCTGATTGACTTTTTTTTAATTAGATGTATTTAAGGAGAGGTTGGTGCCTATATGTGGCGCCGGCTACTCCTCTTCTCTTGCATGATAGTTGTCCTCAGAATGTTGTCAAAACTCACAAAACTGGACTAATAACCACATGTACGAACGTTCACGTAGAAAATCCTAACTGAAATATAAATAAATGTTCGCACTACAGAAGAGTTCACATAATATAAATACTCACAAAACTGAAGTGTTCACACACAACACATGAGTTCACAAAGCATAAATGTTCTCAAAACCAAGTTCACAAAGATGATGTTGGGCACTTGCGAATTAGGTCCCTCTTGAATGCCGTGCTCTAAATTGCTGATTGACTGGTTTGGCCTGGGGGTGAACCAAAACGACATTATTTAAATGAGGGCAAAGGAGGGGGAATGCGTAAGATATACTTTTTGAAACCTAATTTAGAGTTCGTCAAATCCTATCCATTTCTTGTTATCGGTATTACTGAGCCGTCTATCTGGACGACAATCAGGGCAAGGCCGATGGATGCCGCCCGGTGCCAAAGAGCGAAAATAATCTAATATCGAAAGAATCCTTACAAAACACAGCCCCAGATGAAAAAAAAAAAGGAAAACATGACCATGATATCCTCCTCACACCCCTTGTAGATAATATTACACATTACCTTCAGTCCTTCTCAACATTAGGTCAGAAGCGATTACACAACATATTCACCCTGAAAGACGTCATGGGCATGCGTAACTGTATGAAAGTGGTTTATTCGTATTCTCGCCGGCCAGTTCTCGATAAAAATGGGCACTTAATTTGATATAGCCCGTCTTTGTCGTCGCCGACGACGAAAAGCAGCCACGAAGTGCGTTTCGAGTACGCGTGAAATGGTATGCAGTGCCAATATGGCAACGCACTGCGCGATGTTGCATCTTCGTAATTTTTTTACACAATAAAAGCAGTTTTTACTGTAAGAAATCAGAGGAGAAACTTACTTCACCCATTCGTATGTTCTTAACGTACCAGTCGGTTAATATGAACCGACTTGAAAAGCGAATAAATCTCTGAGCTGTCTTCAAATCACAGGAGGATGGTGTAATATAGTGAAACGTTAGAAGTGAACTACACGTACATCAAAGTAGAGATTAAAGAAGGCGAGACCATCGACGGCTTGCCTTACAAATGCAATCTCGAAAAGTTTTGCGTCGAACTGCACTAAAGTTTGACTGCTGATAAAAGCAGAAGCTTAGCTCTTTCCCTACCATGGGAAAAAATGTTTTTTGGATGTTACAGCGGATATTTTTTTCTGAAGAAACTACTGCACTCAATATTTGATGTAATGCATACACAGAAAGCAAAGTGAATGCAATTTTCTCGCATAAAGGTTTTATTAACGAGATATATGTCATAAAAAAGATATAAATTGTTAAAATCATGAATGTGCGATAAAATTGAACAAAGTTTGTAAAGACACGCTTGTATCTACTAAGGAAAAAAATGTTACCAAAAGTATGAGATATACAAAATGTATTGCCACATATTATGCACTATCTCCGAAAAAATCAAAGTTTTTCATTGAACAGGTATTTCGCTACAAAAATTCCACTGCAAGCACTACAGTTAGGCGTGCCAGGGCTGCGGCCGGCGATGTTCCGGGCTGGTTTGCGTCGTCGTCGCTTTCAAACTCAAAGTCCGACGAAAAGTCAGCGTCCTCTGACTCGCTGCTATTCGGTGTATCCATAAGATCAGCCGCAGAGCCAGCGGAATTGCGATATCTGCGATTTCCCGAAGCGCGCGCGCCGTTTCCGGAGCCGAAAATTTTTGCGTTCCGCTTTAATGATCGCGAAACTTTGGAGCGCGTTTAAATATCACCGCTTGGCAGGAAGAACTGCTTAGAAAACAAAAAAAATTGAGGACGCTTAAGCTTCGCGTTTAAGAGTAGAACGCGATAGCGTTATCGGGACCCGTTCGCATCACATCGTTCGCATACGGCAAGTAGGCTTCATTCACTGCAACACGGAACGCGGGAAAGCCATCTTACAAATACCAAGCTTACACCGATCCCCTTAATGCCGGCTTCACTTTTAAATAGAAATGCATTGCAGGAAAGACGTTTTTCCAGGGGCAACATAAGTGGTCATATATTAAAATGTGAAGGCCCTAGCACCTTTATTTATGATTTTATTAATTGTTTGCTATTGCCCCGACGCGCGCGCGTGTCCAAAACGAATTAGCAGGTGCAGTCCCAATTTGACCTGCCTAGGATGCGAGCGCCACCTGGATATCATTTTCGCAAGTAAAGTACCCGAACGCGAGGCTGTAGGTCTGGTAGAAATGCTGGAAACGGGGTTTATGTTTGAGTTTCCTCATAGCAGAATTAGGTTTTCTCGTACATTCAAATTACAATCCGACGCCGATTGGTAAACAATCCGACGGCGAATCCGACGCCGAATGGTAAAGTCGTACTTTACCATTTTAGATGCGAGAGCATCTTATGCTCGGGGCAGTGTCCGTTCTGCGGCATCCGCACCCATACTGCGCATGCGCAACTCTCCCTCATTCTCCTCTCCTACGCAGGTGTGCGCTCTCCTCCTCCTCTCTCCCCGTCTCCGCCACAAGGGCGGCGCAGCAAATCATTGCATATAACTCTCTCTCTGACTCTCTCCCTCTCTCTCTAAGGGTACGCTGGCAGACGGCGCAAGTGTCGCGGCGCAGTATAAAGCGCGCGTTCGCTGTGCTTCCGTCATTCTCTCTCTGTGCAACGATGTGCGAAACGCCATGAACAACGTCAACGTCGGCGCTAGTTGCAGCGGCAGCGCCACCGCCGCGGAGCAGAGGGAGAGAGACAACTTTATTCGTCAGGGTGGGGAGCTAGTTCACGGGCTCCTCAATAAGGCCAGATGACCGCCAGGCGATGCGTGACGGCGACCTCTTCGGCTCGCTCCACGGCTCGGAGTTGCACGTCCGGACTGGAGCTAAGCAGCACTTCCTTCCATGATGAAGGTGAGGGAGAGGCCAGGAGATCGGGTTGAGGGGGACCGCGGAGGAGAGGAAGGCTCGGGAAGCCGAACGTAAACGTCAGCGTCGGCAAGCGGACCCCGAACTTCGGGCCAGGAAAGCCGAACGTAAACGTCAACGTCGGCGGGAAACTTCTACGGAATCAACACGGGCTCGGCACGCCGGAGTGGAACGTTAGCGTTATCAAGCCGACCCCGAACTCCGGGCTCGGAAAGTCGAAGCTCAACGGCAGCGTCGAGCGGCAGCTCCCGATCTTGAAGCGACGAGGCAACGCGAGTCTGCGACCAGAGCAGCAACACGTTCGAGGCCATTACAACGCCCGGGCTTCGACGGTGCTGACGCGCGGTTCAAGCGCGTCAACACCACTTTACCTCGCAAGGAGCATGGTAGAGTACACCAAGACCTACAGACACGCGCCCTTCATACTCGCAGGGGACTTCAACGTAGACATACTGACAACCGATTGGCTTGTGCAGCATATGAAAGACGTATACTCTTTGCGATGCATTTCCCAAGATCACAAGCAACCCACCACCATCAGGGGAACGTGCATAGACCTCGTCTTCGCAAATTTCAAACTCGACCCTCTGCAGCAAGACCCATTGATGCTACACTTCACCGACCACAAAGCCATCGTCTTCAAGATACCGCGCGCACCGACGCTAGGAATCACGTACGATCTCTCAATAAAGACGCAACAACCCCGTACAAACGTATCCTCTCTTCTCAATGCATTATCTCACTCTAACTTTCATTGGGTTGTGTTGCCAAGTGAAACGAAACGGAAACTCGATGAGCACCCCCCGCGATGCCGCATCCCACCATGGCTGCCCGTAGGGTGAGATTATGTGATTTTTTTTCTGACGGATTTCACTGTGAGAAATTCAATTTTCGTTCACCAAAACCTTGCAACACTTGGAGGGCCTGTGCTGTCGGGGTGGTTGGATTATTTTCTCCGCCACCTGCCGACATCTCACGCCGACGCCGGTTGCCGACGCCGGATTTTCTGCGACGCGGGGCCCTTAACGCTATCGCATTAAAAATATAGTTTCTCCGCTTTCCCATCCGATGGCGCAGTGTGTCCGTGCGCGGCGCGGTAGGTCTCGAAAGCGGCGTTTCAAACCATCGATAGCGGACTACCATGTTTTCGTTCTCCTTTGACGATCGCGAAACTTCGGAGCGCGTTTAAAGATCACCGCCTCGCGGGAAAAAAAACCGAACTGCTCAGAAAACTAAAATATAGTTCTCCTCCTTCACGTCCGATAGCGCAGTATGTCCGTGAGTGGCGCGGAAGGTCTCGAAAGCGGCATTTCAAACCATCGATAGAGAGCTAACCATGTCCAATAGGCGCGGTGCGGAAAGAGTTAGAGAGGCGCGAACGATGCGCGTGAATTCCTTTGTTCTTGCTTCTAAACTAGATCGCTAATTCTCTGAGAATGATGTAATTATCCTGGCGAAACTGCCCACAACAACGAAGAGGGGACACACACAGAGCGCTACAACCATCCTCTAAGCCATCTAAATCATCTAAACTAACGAAATTTTTCATTATATTATGCTAATTCTCACGGAATGTGGCAGCGCAATTTCGTGAGGGTGTTTTCCAACTTACGTGTGCGACGCCATTGATTGTCTCGTGGGAAAAGCAAATGGTTAAAGTCTCTGATTTGAAATGTCTGTTTTGCTACTCTCTTTCTTTTTAGCGAAATTTCTTTAAATATGGGAAAGCAACACTGGCTTGTTTTCTTCAACTTCAACTTCAAGTGGTTTGCGAGCATGTGAGAATGCTTATTCCAACCGATACCGCACGAAAAAAAATTCTGGGGTTTTACGGGCCAAAACCACGATCTGATTGTGAGGTAGCCGCAGTGGGGGACTCCTTATTAAATTTGACCACCTAGGTTTCATTAACGTGCACCCAATGAACGGTACACGGGCGTTTTTGAATTTCACCCATATCGCAATATGGCCGCCGCTGCCGGGATTTCATCACGTGCCATTGGGCTTAGCAGTGCAACGCTAAAGCCACTACGCGACCACGGCGGGTAACTGCACGAAACAATGCAAGTCTTACCGCGCACAATATGACGTCACCTTGACGTGGGCAGCGCGAAACATAGAGATTAAGTGAAAAAAAAAAAACGCTGACACAGCTCAGGCTATCAATAGAGGAATTTACTGAGAAAAAAAACACAAGCACAACAGCAACACGTGGATTAAGAAGTTGAAAGGAAAGCTTTAAGTCCATACCTCACCCAGAGGCGTTTTAACCACCCTTCTGAAGTATACTACGTCACCTATGGCGTCACTGCTTCGCATTATGAGCGAATCTACTATTTTGAAGGCGAAGCTGAACTTACAAACCCTCCCAGGCTCTGATAACCGTGGCGGCTTCTGTTGTCTAGCCCAATAGCTGACACGCAGAGCAGCATTCGTAAAACGACTCGGTTTATATAGTCACGTTACTGTATATGGCAGGAACTATGAACTTCATTCTACAGGAATCACAGAGTTTCATTGCGACACCTTCACTGAGTGAGAGTGCGTCCTCATCATCGTCGACACCCAGCTCGCTTCGTACGTCGTCCTCAGCTTCCGCCAGAAGCTGCCCCGTCTTGTACTAACCCTGCAGATGTTTCGGTTGCCAGATCCGTCCTCTACGGAATTACGCAGTGAAACGACAAACTGCACCTAAATATATTCAGTGAAACAAACATTCAATAGGCCTTCAAGCGCATATTTTCTTTATTAAAGTGAAGCCATCTCTGCTTTCCCTGTTTTAACAGTGTATGCTTGGCCAGTTTTTCGCCATGCTCCGTCTCGATGATGATGATGATGATGATTTACTGGCATCTCCTTTTGAAACGAGGCGGCGACAAATAGTCACCTAGCCTACTTGATTTAATCAGGTACACTGTACATGTTCTTTATCCAGCATTTTTGTATACCTCTCATTAATCTTTCTTTTTTTTTCTTCGCTAAATTTACCTTGTACCGGTATACATATGATTTTAAGAGATCAGGTCGTATCAATCTTTTCCCTGCTTTTTTTCCACCAGTACTCTAATCGTATCTTGCTTATCTCTACGGCTGATCTGTTGATGTTTCCTTCCACTTTAAACCCAAGCGCTTCGGGAAGTTGTACGTTACCTACGGTTCTCGTTGGGTGAATCCCGTCGCGTTCCATTAGGATGTGCTGAGTGGTTTCTGGATCTTTACTGTGGCATACACATGTCTCATCTAGTTCCGAATATTTGTTCCGATATGTTTTGGTCCTTAGGCAACCGGCTCGAGCCTCAAATAGCAAGGCACTGCCCTTTGTGTTATCGTACAGATTTTCCCTTCTAATTTCTTTCTTCTCATTCTTGTAAATTTCCATGGTCCTTTTTGTTTCCATTCTTTGCATCCAATTCACGGTCTCTATTTCTCTCACTTTCTTTCTGACGGCTCCTGGTTGTCTATTTACAGCTTCGATTATCCTGTACTTGGTTGCCAACTTCCTTGACGTCTTCCTCCATTCTGTGTCCACGCTTTTCATGTACAGATACTTGTGCACTTTAGCCGCCCATTTATTTTCATCCATGTTCCTGAGCCTTTCTTCAAAACTAATTTTGCTCTGTGCTTCTCTGACTTCAAAAGAGGCCCAACCCAAGTCACCCTGCACTGCCTCATTTGTGGTATTACCGTGGGCTCCCAAAGCCAACCGGCCTACTGATCTTTGGTGAACTTCCAACCCCGCCAATATATCCGATTTTAAGCATAGAATGGCATTTGCGAATGTTGGCGCTGGCACCATTACTCCTTTCCACATTCCACGCACCACCTCATACTTATTGTAGCCCCACAGTGCTCTGTGTTTAGTTATTACTGTATTTCGCTTCCCCTTAATTTCAGATTATCTTGGTGGTTGCTTGAGTAATTCTTTCCTTCGTTTATGTGTACGCCGAGGTACGTATATTGCTTCACTATGGGTATTACTTGCTGTTGAATTGACACCTCGAAGTTTCTCTTCATTAAAGATCGTGATTCCTGATTTCACTGTGCTAAACTTAAGGCCTAGATTTGTCGCTGCGTTGCCACAGATATTCGCAGCTATCTGTAAACCTTTTTTTATTGTCCGCTAGTAGCACAATGTCGTCTGCGTACATCAGTCCAGGGACCTTCTGTTGCACCATTTGTCCAATACGCATGTACGATAAATGAAAACCTAATTCGTTGTTTTCCAGTCGTCTTTCTATACCCTTAACGTAAAGCGGGAATAACAATGGAGACAGAGGTCATCTTTCCTTCAATCCTTGGTGAATTCCCACCATTTCATTACCTTTCCGACCTTCCGATACAACTTGTACTCGGTTGTCTCTATAAATCTCCCTAAGCAGCTCCACGAAATCGTCATCTATGCCTTCGTGCTTAAGAATATCCCATAACAATTACCTGTCTCACAAGCCGTTTGCAGCGCCTACCGAAGGTACGAGGCGCACACACGCAGTATCCTTGCGCAGAGGAATATAGTTCCGGGCGTAACCGTATGAATAATGGCGGGATTAGACAATCTTGTTTTTTGTTTGGTACGTCATACGTTACAGCAATCCGTGACATGTTAGGACCTTAGCGCGTGCACATCGTATGCCGCGTATTCAGCAGCCTCTGAGCAGACGACGCGGTGCGGATGAACACATCTAGAGGGGCATTCAGGCTTATTCTTGGCTAAGGAGTCCCGCAGCATCCACGGATCTGCAAACGACTTCTGCGATAGAGTATATTATTATCGACCAATCACGGAGGCAGTGTAATAGTAAACTGGGCCTATCCCCGGAGACAGCTTAGACCCTGGCCACATGGGTCCCGTGGTTCTCGTGGTGGGGTTCTCCATGCCTTGCCGCTTTATACTGGCAAGCTCCCAGTCGGTACATGCTACGGGTTGCGGAAGACCAAGAGCTCTATACCAACTAATTGACCGCTTCACAAAAAGTTCGCTTCACATAGATTCTAACACGTACACCCTTGAGCAAAAGTATACCAACCACACAGGCTCAACGAAAAAAAAAAAGGAATTTATTCGTAATTAAGACGCGCCTTGAAAGACGCGACTGAAAGGTTCGCAATACCCATAGCCTGGACTGCAGTGCTCGATTTCAAGTTACATTCGTAGGTGGCGACGAAAATTGACTTTATTGCGGATTCCCTGGTCCGTATATACCTTTTTCTCAGGGCTTTAGATTGGATCTGCATAAATTTTTAAAGCAGTTCCAAAATTAAAATAATAGAATGACAAGTTGAGTTAGTTAGATTAGATGACTTAGATGGTTTAGAGTTTGAATGTAGCACTCGGTGTATGTCCGCTTTTCATGCGCATCGTTCGCGCCTGTGTAAGTTTATGCTTTTGTCTGCAGTCAAACTTTATCACGGTTCCACGCAATACTTTTCGAGATTGCATTTGTAAGGCAATCCGTCCATAGCCTCACCTTCTTTAATCTCTACTTTGATGTAGTTCACTCCTAACGTATCTCTGTATTACACTATCCTCCTGTGACTTGAAGACAGCTCAGGCAATTATTCGCTTTTCAAGTCGGTTCTTATTACCGACTGGTATGTTATGAACGTAACCCCCTCCCCCCCCCCCCTTTTTTTATGCCAGTGTTAGATGCCAGAATCAGCATCCTCTTGTATGTGGGCGAAGTAAGTTTCTCCTCGTATTTCTGACAGTAAGAACTGATTTCCTTTCTGTAAAAAGTAAATGACGAAGATGCAACACCGCGCAGTGCGTTGCCATACTGGAACTGCATACCATTTCACGCGTACTCGAAACGCACTTCATCGCTGCTTTTCGTCGTCTGCGACGAAAAAGACGGGGGATATCTAATTAAAGGCCAATTTTTATCGAGAGCTGGCCGGCAAGAATAGGAATAAGCCCCTTTCATACAGTTACGCATGCTCATGACATGTTTCAGGCTCAAGATGTTGTGTAATCACCTCTGACCTAACGTTGAAAAGGACTGAAGGTAATGTGTAATATTATCTACAAGGGGTGTGAGGAGGATATCATGGTCATGGTTTCTTTTCTTTATCTGGGGCAGTGTTTTGTAAGGATTCTTTCGATATTCGATTATTTTCGCCCTTCGGCACGGAGCGGCATCCATCGGCCTTGCCCTGACTATCGCCGAGATGGACCGCTTCGCAATATGGATAATAAGAAATGGATAGGATTTCACGAGCTCTTAAAAATAACGTTTCAGTTAAATATCTTACGCATTCCCCTCCTTCACCCTCATATATTTAATGGCGTTTTGGTTTTCTCCCAGGCAATCGTAACAAATCAATCAACAAATAACTATCCTCAGCTCAGTTAATGAATGTGGGCGACGCGTCGCTTTATTTACATAATTATTTTGGTAGCTTTACGCTAGTGCTATAAATTAATTTTGTGCTGTTACGCCAAGTACGTGTGTGTGTGTGTGTGTGTGTGTGTGTGTGTGTGTGTGTGTGTGTGTGTGTGTGTGTGTGTGTGTGTGTGTGTGTGTGTGTGTGTGGTGTGTGTGTGTGTGTGTGTGTGTGTGTGTGTGTGTGTGTGTGCGCGCGCATGCGCGTGCGTATGTGTTTCCGCTTTAATAGGCAAGCCAAATCCTAGGCCTAACAATGTCCACGCCGTTCTTTCTTACGCCCGCCAGGCTTACGCGTTTCCGAATCGCTCCCGCATACATTTGCCTAAGTTTCGCGCGACCTAGGCAATTCAATGCCTGACCGCGTGACCTTTTCCGTCCTCCTGCAGCTTATAGCTGACCTACAGCTGATTCGCGCCTACTTTACGAAGGTTATCGTTGACATATAAATATCATCACGCGTCAAAGCAGCCCGCAATGAAACTCGGAGCTGATGCGAAACGCAGTGTTCGAATTTGAAGAATAAATAACAATTATTGCTGGTTCCTCAAGCCACGAGGTCATGGGTTCGAGTCCGAACGACGGCGGCCGCATTCTGATGACGGAGAAATGCAGAAACGTTCATGTATATCAATACATTCATGTGCACATGAAGAACCTGAAGGGGGTGAAATTATTTCCAAGCTTCCTCACTATGACCTCTTTGTTAGCCAAGGCAAAACCAAGGCGAAGTACCAAACTATCACTACCCCTTACACTCTGTGAAAATGGTCGAACAGCGAAGCTGTGAACGGCGCTACTTGCGGGGGATGGGACGCGTCGGCGTCCACGGGCGACGACGTTCCTAGCGCGTTTCTCACGCTTTATCTTCGACTTTCCCAGACAAGATTCCTTGACCAAAGCTCCGTACATAGAACGAATGCTAACGCGAACTCCTCTCACACCACACTCCTCTGTTGACCTTTTTAACTACACCGCCATTGGTTGGCGCGCCTCACGCTCTCCCCCTCCAACGAGAGTATTGCATGGCGCGACTTACATCAACCCCCCTCCCCGTTCTCCTTTTCATCTGCACCCTCTCACAGCATTCTCGCAGGGTTGAGCTCTTCTTTTCCTCTCCTCTCCCGCTAGGTCACGTGGCCCCTTTTTAGCGAAGTCCGACAACGTCGGCACAGGGTCCGCATGAACAGCTTGGCGGTAAAACGTTCGTGTACTTAGATTCAGGTGCTCGTTAGAGAACGCCAGGGTGTCACAATTAATCCGTAGTCTGTCACTACGGCGTGCCTCATAATCCGATTGTTGTTTTGGCACGCACAGCTCCGTAATTCAATTAAAGTTTAACACTTGTGCCACGATGCGATGTGCCGTGTGAGGGAATGACAATGCTAACCTTATCGGAGGTTATGAACAATGGCGCAGAACAACGCCTCAAGCAAACACGTCTCACTGCGTGTTCTGTGTACTACGAATACAAACATCAGTGGTGCATGCAAGGTAACATTTACCATCAACTCACAACTCTCGTATTGCACTAAACTGTGAAGAAATTAAATATTCGCTGTCAACATCACTGCTAATTATCGTCAACCGAAGCAAACAGCACAGAAAGCTTCGCTTAACCCTACCAAAAAAATCCTATTTAAATTCAAACAGGGTTATACAGGTTTAAACTGGTTTTAACAGAGACCCGTTTGGCAACAAACAGGTGTATACAGGACCCGTTTACACACAAACGGGTATGAACGGGGTCCTGTTTGGCTTGCAAATAGGTTTAAACAGGACCCCCTACAAAGACATAGGTCAAAACAGGGGCCCCGTTTGGCCAACAAACTGGTTCATGCTGAACACCGGCACCAAACAGGGGCCTATTTGGCACGCAAGCAGGTTTAAACAGGAATCTCCGGCACATAAATGGGTCTAAACAGGGGACCCGTTTGGTAGTTAAACCAGTTAAACTGGCCATACTGGTCCCACTGGCACCAAAAAGGTCTACACAGGGGCCTACTCGGCACAAAAACTGGTTAAAACTCGGGACCTTTGTAACTGTTATACTTGATGAAATCAAACCATTCAATTTAATGTTTGAACAGGTTTACGGTAAAATTCTATTTGAAATTGGTAACGGACCGAAATTCAAGGGCTGTCGGCCCCGGATCCGGCTGGCAGCGAGCTCGAACTTTTTTTTTTTTTTTTTTTGATATCCAGACAATTTAACACCTACTAACGTACGGGCCTCTTTTTAAGCTGCATAGAAATTGCGTGTCCAATAGTTGGCATTACGGCTATGGCTCTTAATAAAGCTGTATGCTAGCATGCATTTTCGCAAACCGTGTCCTTTATTAAACTGTACACATTTTCAAAGCGCGACATACTAACGACGCGTATCACACGCGCTCGCTCACGCACACAGGACACAAGCACAGAACGCAAGCAGTGTCCGAAAACGCCGGCCACAAGAAGTACGGACGCTCTCGAGTACCAACAGGTTCACAACAAAGCAAGAAATCAAGCCACCGTGACAGAAGCGTCCGATGCATGCAGGGCATCACTAACGAACCGCACACACCCGCAGAATGACACACAAGAAAAAGCCGAAACAAACTGTGTCGATGACACCACTCCAAATGTATCGTTGATAGCGCGGCAGAAAAGCCTTGGAACATTCGCAAACCAAACAACTATTGCTGCAAATTTCAGGCAGATTTCCCGCTCCTGACAAGTAATTAAAATTATGCGAATCCCGCGCCATGTGGGAGTCGACGTAATTACGTCGATTCCCTCATGGTGTGGTATTCGCATAATTTTAATTAATTATTATACGGCGCATATATCTTAACCTACGAATTGTACCAATGGAATTCGAAAGGCGTATCTACTTGGAACGAATTCTCACGACTGCACCGCTTTCGAGATATGAATTTTCAAAGTGTCCGACGAAATGCATTGGTGTTCCAGTTACTTTTGTGCTTCAATGCATAAAACAACGCCTTTAAAAACGTACCTGATACGCCAATGCATTTGGCGGACACTTTCAAAATTCATATATTGAAACTGGCGCAGTACTGAGAATTTGTTCCCAGTGGACACGCCGTGCGAACTCACCTACTATAATTCGTAGATTGCAATGTGTGCGCTAATGTAATTAATAAAAACGTAAATTAGCATTATTATGTAAATTATTCAATCAAGCAATTTGACTTTTTGTAGAAGTAATGGCATCATCGAGTAATTTAGATCAAGTGTTAGAACTGTGCTATCTGCCACAGGCAATTTTGAAAATTTTGGTGCAGCTAAAAAAACACCCTAAATAATTTCTAGCACAAGTACGCCTTCATGGGCTGTGCGGCCTCATACCTTGTTGTTGTTGTTGTTGTTGTTGTTGTTGTTGTTGTGTTGTTGTTGTTGTTGTTGTTGTTGTTGTTGTTGTTGTTGTTGTTGTTGTTGTTGTTGTTGTGTTGTTGTTGTTGTTGTTGTTGTTGTTGTTGTTGTTGTTGTTGTTGTTGTTGTTGTTGTTGTTGTTGTTGTTGTTGTTGTTGTTGTTGTTGTTGTTGTTGTTGTTGTTGTTGTTGTTGTTAATCGGCTTGTATCCACGAATGGGTGATATTCGCCAAGGAAACTGCAGGAAATGACTCTCGCGGTTAAAAGACAACGGCAGCTTCTTGTTTGCCATTTCGAGACGTGAAGCCTTCGTGCGTGTGCCTCGCGAAGCCCCAAAAATAAAAACAAAAGAAAGCTACGCCATCTATAGGCATGATGGTAGTAGAAAGGAGAAGGGCCGTTGAGGAGGTGCTAGTAGGGGCTTTGCAAACGCAAATCAAAGCGGCCCCGCGCCGAGTGCTGAACAATGGTAATTCGCGCGCATTCCTTTGTTCTCAGGCATGGGACTACGGCCTCCGTCCGCGCGCCCTCGTGGCCTTGTAGTAACCGCCGTCCCTCATTTGAATACGTCGCGTTCGAGCGCCAACCGGAAACGGCCGAGTACGCATAACACGCGCGAGGCCCGCGGTAAACGAAGCAGAAGCGTTTCTTAACGTTTTCTTTGTTCTGTTCTTTCTTCCCCATCAGTGCCGCCTCGTCGGAGGTAATTCTTCCGCGGGCGGCGTCTCAATTTTCCGAGAGGAGCACGTGGACAATTCGAAGACGCTGCGCAGCCGTAGTACTGTGCAGTGTCGGTGAAGGTACGCGAGGCTAGCGCTGATGCGGTCAGTGCGTGCTCCGCGTCAGGAAGTAGTGCGGTGTTTCAACGCGATAGCGTTAATGGCGTCGTACCGCAGAAAATCTGGCGTCTGCGTCAGTGTCGCCGTAAGCGCCGGCGTCGTTAGCGGAAACAATCATGCCGAACCACACCATCCCGAACCACCCCGACCGGGTAGGCCCTTCGCGTGGCGCAAGGTGTTAGTGAATGAAAATTAAATTTCTCAATGTAAAATCCGTCAGAAAAATCGTAAAGTACGACTTAACCACAACCGATAGACTTGATAGAGTCGGATTGTAATTTGAATATACGAGAGAAAAGCCAGGGATCTTTTAATGCTATCGCGTTCCACTCTTAAAGGCGAAGCTTAAGCGTTCTCCAAATTTTTTTAAAGGCCATATGGACTAGACAACTTCGGCCAGGCGGCGCTGCTGCGCCTTGCTAGAAGCGCCCTGTCGGAAAATATTCGCGTCGGCCGTCGCACCGGGGCACTTCGTTGGTGGTTTGGTTGCACTACAGCTGCGTGTTCTGTCTCCCTCTGGTTGCCCGTGGCTCCCGCGCTGTATGTTAAACGGCAGCGCATGAACTGCTTAAGAAACGACAATTCGCAAACCACAGTGCTTATCTGCAGGAACTACGTGACGCCAAGCATCTTTATCGCGATGGAAACAGCAAGAAAGGCGAGCGTATGCTGTGCCTGCCTGCCACTTGCGGCGTCATACGAAATGTCGACATATGACGCAGTTACAAACGTCACGTTTCTGCAACATCAAGCTTGAGGCATAGGCGAATTCATCGCAACAGAAGTCATAGTGCTTGGAGATGCGTGAAGAAAAAAAAAGAACAGTACTCTTTCTTTCTTTCCCATGCCACTTCAAAGCAACAGAAACCACCGCGCTTATAAATGTGTCAAACAAAAATGAGTTCTGTTTATTTCTTTGTGATGTGAAGCACGCTACTACCATCCTTGGTGTCTTGAATGCGATTCGTTTCTCCAGCAGGTGCATCCGTATGCAAACGATCACGTTTTGTGCTACTGTGCCTTAGAAACAGGTGTGCGATGTATTCTGCAACCGATTGCATATGGAGCGCTGGGCTTTGTACACAGTAGTCAAACGTCTCGCGACGTCAGAGCACTTTAAGGAGGTAAATGCATTACAGAAATTTCTATTGCACGAATACTGTGCGTCTTAAGAAAAAAGAGAGGAAAAGAAAGAAAAAAAAAGTGCTTAGTAACTCGTACTTCCGATCTTCTGTATATATATATATATATATATATATATATATATATATATATATATATAGTCAAAAAACGCTTAACATCCCTAAGTAGGTGAATGGCGTATTTAAAAGAATGATGTGTTATCTTCGTTTTGGCGACGGTATTTGCAATTATACGTGCAAAGACTCGCAAAGGCTTATGACATCCGAGTAAACTAAGCACCTAATGGCAAACTGTACGCAACAGCCAATTGTGTACTAACTACGTTTTAAGACACGCGGCTGCCTGACAGGCTCGCCGACCGCGGGTAGAATTCACAGAAATTCCCATGGTGTTTCCCATTTTCATTGTTGCCAAAAGATGCTATCGCAATTGCAGAGTTTCGAAAAGTCCGTATTCTGCACTTAAGTACGACAGTGTTTCTCATCAGCTGGCCCTGTAGGGCAGTTCTTCCTGAAAGAAGCCAGCATTGAGTCAATTGCCCGTATGTAGGAAGCTTTAAAAACTTTATCGCTGTGTGCGTACAATGTCCATTCCATTTACCAAACGACGCGGATAAAAAGAAAGCACGCGAATAAAAAATAAAGATAAATGCCCGATTCGGGGTTGTGCACAGCCCGCCGCTTGTCTAATCAGTTTATTTTCCTTAAATATGCAGTTCCACGGACTGGTCTCAGTGTTTCGTGTTTGCTGGGATGTTGTGGCACTAAGCGACACAAAAACACTGCGTGCCAAGCTAGCGTGATAACAATTCCTATGCCTGCCGTTGTGGTAGCTCGACCAGCGGAAGCACGAGATCTGAACCACCATCTGATTATGAGGCACGCCATGGCGGGAGATTTCGAATTAATTTTGACCGCCTGGGGTTGTGTAACGCGCACCCAATGCACGACATACGGTTGTTGTGGTTGTTGTTTTGTTGTTGTTTTACTTATTTTTTTAATTGGCCCCCACCGAAATGCGGCCGCCTCGGCCGCGATTAGATCCCTCAACCTCGCGCTTAGTAGTGAAACGACATAGCCACTCTAAGCCACCACGGCTGGTGCGTTTACATACTGAATAAATCTTCCGCTTTCTCTACAAGATCCGCCGCAGTGGCTGTGGCAAGCGCTCGTCCCTGCAATCATCAGCGCCTGTCTTTTGGCAATGCCCCCATCTAGCCTTGCTGACTCGTCAAAACGTCGCCTTCGCCAATTTGCCGTTGCGCACCCTCTTATACCCTCCTGTCCTAACGCGACCACACTTACAAGGCACTCGATGGTCTTCACTGTTAGTGTCCACGCTGAGCTCGTCTGCGAGAAAGGGAGCGGAAGTGGAGCCAAGAGCGGAGGAGGAAAGGCACATGAGTGACGTGTCAAGGAACGTCACGGATCACGTGGTAACCAGTAGTTAGGATCAGGACCGCAGTAGTAGTTCACGGGTTCACATAGACAGAGGGGGAAGCTTACGTAAACGTCCATTAGCAGTTGTCGAATGATCGTCATCATCGTCATCATCAGCCTATGTTTATGTCCACTGCAGGACGACCTGCGACCTCCAATTACCCCTTTCATGCGCTAGCTGATTCCTACTTGCGCCTGCAAATTTCCAAACTTCATCACCTCACCTAGTTTCCTGACATCTTCAACTGCGCTTCCCTTCTCTTGGTATCCATTCTGTAACTCTAATGGTCCACCGGTTATCCATTCTACGCATTACATGGCCTGCCCAGCTCCATTTCTTCCTCTTAGTGTCAACTAGAATATCGGCTATCCCCGTTTGTTCTCTGACCCACACCGCTCTCTTCCTGTCTCTTAACGGTAGGCCTAACATTGTCCATTCCATCAATCTTTGTGTGGTCCTTAACTTGTTCTCGAGCTTCTTTGTTACCCTCCAAGTTTCTGCTCTATATGTTAGAACCGGTAGAATGTAATGATTGTACACTTTTCTTTTCGAGCATATATGTCTCTCTGCAAATGTTTCTGTGGTGGTGCAATGACTGCTGATTAAATCTGCGGAAGAAGTCAACTCACTTCTTGTACAAGTAGACAAAATGCTGCCATGCCAAGGCAGTAAAGCCATACATAAATGCTGTCATATGCCAAGCAATAAAACACAATAGCTGGATTTCTCGAAATTGAAACATTAGAATTCGTTAAATATCGCGTAAACACGTTTCTATATACCGTATAACACCGCATTGCAGTATTGCTTTATGCGTGGGAGAAATTCATCTACATCTTTAATTCAATGGCCTAGAGCACCGCGTTTATACCAATAAATGCGACCAATTGCCCCGCTAGAAAATTGACTTGAGCATTTCGTGTTTTCTCTTCATTCTGGCTTTGCCTTCATTGTTAAGAAAGATATTATACGGCGTACATCAAAGCTAAAATCAGAGGCAGCGATGCTATCAAACACGCTGCTCGTCTACACAGCGCAGCCGACGTTGCGCGCTGCTGAACCGTTATACTGTCCGCAGCGCCACTTCCACGTCATGATGCGGAGAAGTCGGTGAACTACGCTCGGTCGGCATCCATCTAGCCTCCATAACCGGGGCCTAGCGGATTGTGAACGTCGAGAAGCCACCGCGTAGCCCTAGTCACGTTGTGTGGTCGGAGGATCTCTTCCCACAGGACGACGCTGTAAATGAACTTCGACTCATAAAGAGTCGAGACGTACGACAATCATATGTGTCTTTAATTGTGTTCGGCTCGTGTTACAACATTTGTAACACTGACTGGCGACAAGCATGCTGCACCTTTAGGAAGTGCATCAAGTGCTCGCATGTGTCGTTGAGGAGGTAGACCTCAAGCGCCACACATGTACTTCACACTGCGGTTCGTTAAGTCTTGCGAGGAGTCTGACCACTCCGATCGTAAAACTTAATGCGTTACCAAGTAAGCAGGAGGCTTTCGCCTTCACGTGTTACAGGACTGTAACATGCTGCCGAACTTTTTCAGTTTTGCAGACGAACGCACAGCACGTCTCTTGAGGCTTTCAGAGCTTGGTAAGGCGAACAGCTGGGCCAGTTCTAAGCTTGAGCGCAAGTACGGGCCGCGCAGGCTTCGCCAATAGCAGGATCGCAACGACGGCGCCGACGGTATACGAACGTGCCTCGAGTGAACTATCGCCAAATAAAAAAAGATACGGTTGATCCCTCTTTCACAGGAATCGGTAGAGCACGAAAGTGAAACGTGTCTTCGCAGAAGCTATTGCATGTTTGCTTCGTGAACTGACGATCCGCTGCGGCGAAAGACGCACGATTTGCGGATCGATGACCGCGTTGCAGGTTTGCTTGGCGCGCGCCGTCCTGCTGCAGGAGTCGCTTCCGCGAAGGCGCGAGGAATTTGGTCTGACTGAACCCTGGCGTTCTCTGGTTAAAAGAAAGAAAAAAAAAAGGAGCCCCAGTGGTGTGCAACCCGTCAATGCTCACCGCCCATGCGTATAGAGCCAGGCCACACGGCGTCGAGAGCCACTACCGCGCGCCACGCTGCTCAGCATTACATGGCAGGGGTGTACAGGTCCGTCAGGAGACGCTGTAGTTTGTCGTGCTCACGAATGTTTCGACGGGAAATGCAGGGCGCAGGCTCCTTTCCCAAGCGTATCACCCCTGATGAAAGCCGAACGCCAGGCCGGGGGACGCTTGTGCCCATTTGAACCGGTGGGTGCCCGGCGGCCGTGGGAATCGAACCCACAGCCTCCCGCAGCCGAGGCGGGCGCTCTACCACTAGGCCACGGCTGCGGTGGTGGCGCACCGTCCCTGAGGTTCCTTTTGTGGCTGTAAGCTTCCGATCCGAGCTGACAGAATGCGCTGGTGTGTCTGCGAGGGTAGGGAGCCTACATGCAAGCGCCCGCATGTAGGCTCCCTATGCAAGGGTAATGCAGGGTTGCCTTCGAACGCGTAGTTTTCGTCTTTCTGGGGTTTTACGTGCAAACGCAGTTCTGGTTATGAGGCACGCCGTAGTGGAGGGCTCCGGATTAATTTTGACCCCCTGGGGTTCTTTAACGTGCACTACAACGCAAGCAGGCGGGTGTTTTTGCAGAACGCGGTAGTTTTAGAGCGATCGGTACACCGAGGAAGAAGAAGCACGTGCTTTCTGCGATAAAATATGGTGATGATGATGATGATAAAAACTATTATTTAAAAAAACTAACCAACGCTTCCCCTACCGGAAAATGGGGGTAAACGAAGCTTGTCCTGGGTGCACCTAAACTAACCATGATTCGACGGCGACGACGGAAAGAACGACGTCACTGACGGTATGACCGCAGTCCGCCGTTGTCGCTTGCGTTCTATGTCTCGAGACATGCTCGGCGGCGTGGATAGCAGCACTCGGGTAGCAGCATAATTAGCGGCAACGCAGCCGCCACCTGGAGGCAGGCGACGACGACGAACGCGGGAGCAGTGGCACGAGCATGTGCCGAGCACGAGCGCAAACCGAGGGGCTCCAACGAGCCAGCTGCGGAAGAAGACGACAATGCTCGAGCCAATGCTGATGATGATAGTTTTTTGCGTACACGGGCACCACCGAAATGTGTGCCTTATAACAAGCTTCGCTTGAAAAACAAGAAGAGCTTGTGTTACGGGAAGGTGGGTCAGGTACATAGTACGGGACAGCGTTGGCAAAAGCCGCTGCCCGTGCTCTTTCAACGAGGGCTCGTTGCTCCTCAAGATCCGAGCTGGACAGGGCCACCTCCCAGCCCTCCCACGTTGGGTGATTCATTATGGCAATGCAGCTATTTTTCGGACGGCTGCGGTGACGGCGCAGCGTCCATGGGGAGCCTTTTCTGGCTAAGCTTCCTATGCGACCCGACAGATGGCGCTGGTGTCTCTGTTGGAAGGCCTTAGAACGCGTGGTTATAAAGCGAAGTATACCAAGGACGAAGAAACCTGTGCTTGATACGGTAAAGATAGGAAAACGATGGAACCCGTTTTATTAGAATGCGAAGACATCTACCCAGTAGTCGGTGTAGGCTCGATCCTCTGGCTTCGGTGAAGCCCTTGAGTAGAGTGTACTTGACAATGGCCGAGTGTGCCGAACGGCGCTCTCCAGCTGAGGCGCCGCGTGTTGAAAAATTGTTCGAGAGCGCTGCGAGCGAACTGGATTTAACTCGATTGGGGCGGAGACGCACTCCGCGGCATATTCAACGTACTTTTGCGGCGGGCGCCGAGGCCGATTGCGCATAGTACGCTCTTACAATAGTGCTTTATTTCAACTGCGCATTTATGGTTACACCATTTTGCCCCACATATATATTTGAGGCATGGATTGCACAACACGACGTCTTCAATATTGCTGTAGTTGTCAAGCGCATCGTCTGCTAGCGAGCGTGCGTTCGCTACGCGGACGCTGGCGGACGCCCAGTTTTTCTCGCAGAACGTCTGTGCAATACATTTTTTTTAGTGCTTTAAATGCTTTGGTGCGCCCATGACTCTTGACGGCCGGTTCCAAATGTAGTTTTAGCCAGGTGAACTGCGTTTTTTGACGCTGTCTTCTAAAAGTAACAGGCGATAAGCCTCATATCTGCAACATCTAGCTGCGTAAGAAAATTTTATTGACATCGTGTCATTTTACGTGCGCTTCTTGTTGGTGGAATATTGATCAGGGACAATGATCGAATAAAATAATGTTAGAGTAAAATAAACCAAGTAAATAAACCAATTAACTGCGGTGCGCAAAGAATGACCAATGCATTTCTAGGTAATTAAATCAAAGGGTACATAGGACATATATATTCATGATAAATACGTAAGGGAAAATGTATCAAATATGCTAAATGCACTAATTGAAAAAGTGAGCACTCCCGGCAGGAATAAGCGCACGTGTTTGCAGTAACAAACACACTTAGTGAATACCTCGCATCAAACTCTCATCCGCAAACTAATATTTACAGCATGCAAAAACACCTCATATATATGCAAGTGCCGAGTAGTCGTTTCCATTCAAATGTAATACATAACAACACTGACAAGGTGAGTGACCGATGAAAGTGAGGACTGTTATTCCGAATGATTGTGCTGCCTGAGAGTCGTGGCTGTTGCATAGAGGTGCAGTTAACATGTTCCTAGATGTCATTCAATAGAAACGCCCCGTTTTGGGGCAGCCTGTAAACCTGATAACTTGATTCAGGCAAGGAAAACATTTTTTTGACAGTCTCACCATGTTTGCAACCCATTAAAAATTGGGTGCCCCATATGGTACTACACATCTTATGCCGTTCCTTTAATTGCTTCATTGTTGTCGTTATGATTACGAAGCCAAGCCGCGAGGGCTATTTAGTAGCAACGCTTCCAATCCGTCATGATAGCTGGAGCTGGTTTATCTCCTCCATCGCAGAAGCATTATCATCTTCGCCTTCGCCTATATTTAGTTGACGATGATGAAGATGGAGCCAGCGATGATTTTTCCTTTGTAGTAGGGATCTACAACCCTGGAAATAATGCAGAAATAAAGGTAATGAATAAAAGGTTTACCTATAGTTCTTGAAGAGAAGGTTTATTTGTGGCGACACTTGGTCCGCATCGACGTTCTATGGATGTGGAGGACTGGTGCCTAACGAGAACTGGCTTGCGAAGCTGGCGCTGGTCGTGCCGTTAATCTCCAGCACTCTAGGCGACGCTTCTAACGTATAACTGCATCTCACCCCTAACACGCAGTGAGGCCAAGCGCCTGTGCTAAAGTGCTGCCCTCTGTGGTAGGAGGCGACAAACGCGCGCACTGTAACACCAGGTGTTCTACAGTCTCTGATCACGTGAGGCTATTGAAGTAGCACGGGCGCTTCAAAAGCGCAATTGCTCTGCGATCACCCAGCACGTTCGGTTGGAGCCAGGCTTCACCTGGCTCCAATATCGAGAGGTTGCCCTCTCGAGATCCAACCGAGTGGGAAAGCGCTACAGGAACCTGTCGAACATAACCATTAGGAAGTCGGCCAGCACTCGAGCATCGGAGAGGAGCTTAGCACTTTAAGCGAGAACCGTAGAAAACGTCCTTTACACTTACTCGATCACACCCTCTATTCGTTCCGCTCGTACCAGTGCATGAGCGTTGTGCGCGCACAACGCTCATTCGGGCGATGGAATTTAGAGCGTTGTCCTGCAGCTCCTGCAGAGCTTGTTGAACGGAGCCTGCTGGTGTGTCCAATTGGCTTCGTCATTTATTGCGACAGCACTGATGTGGACGGACAGTCGAGGTACATTCGCACCGTTGGCGCATCGCTCCACCCCCGTTCTCGTACTGCCCAGCAGTATCAATGGAGCACACGCGGCCGCACATGGAGGCTAACCCCGCATTCAGAAATACATCATGAAGCCCATTCCTGACTTCGTATAAATGACGCCTGCCGTGAACGCGCCCAAGACGCTCATTGCGTTTCCTTTGGTGCGTTCACGACAGGCGTCATTTAAATCAAGTCAAGAGTGGTGGGCTTCAAGTTAGGATGCATATCTGAATGCGGGGTAACATAGGGCCTCCAGAGACGCGCATTGCGAAGGCTGCAACAACGAGGATGCCAAGTGGACGCACCGTCACGCTCTGATCAATTTATTCTGCCGGAGCCAGAGCAGCATTCCGGCTTCCGCTGCTGGCATTGTCGCTGCGCACTCGCAAATTAGCATTCCTATCGAGGAGGCGTGCGCATACCAAACCGTGCAACACGCACTGTTTTCAGCGGAACGAGTAGAAAGGATCGAGCTAACTATATTCTTGGCCGCGCTGAAGCGCACAGCGCTCGCGTTCCAGCCCGATTCATGGTGTAATTCTTTCATTAGGCGCTGACAAAGGCCGACAATTTTCCGTTCGTATCATCTCGTGCACAATCGAGTTGCGACGCATGTAACACCGCTGCCGACGTTTCTGATCGCACCATCGCGGCGTTGATCTTGCTGCGCGGTGAAAGCGGTCTCGAGCGCTGCGTCGCGCCATGACGCTTCGGCGTTTAAGTCATAGAACACCGTGGGAGGAGTTCGAGCGAGAACAACGCTAAAAGCATGCTCTCGCTTCAGTGCTTCGCCTTGGAGCGAAACTACCATTTTTAGAGAGCAGCTCTTTTAGGCGCCCGCTCCTGCGTTGAGCGTCGGCGTCCCTCGGCGTAACCGAGCGAAGGAGCACAGCGATGGAGAAAAGAGCGAACGCGGAGCGCAACGGAGGATGAAAGACGGCGAGAGCGAAGAGAACGCGAGGAGGAAAGCGGTGGGCCGGCCGCTACCAGGCATGCAGCGAGCGCGGAAACAAAGCGTTGGCGTGGGCTTCGGACCCACTGCGCATGTGCTACTACGCTTGTGCCGCCACTAGAGAATGCGTACGTGCGAGTCACACGTTCCCGTGTTCACGCTTTCTTTAAGATCAGTGAGCGACGCAACCGGTGAAAATGCTTCGAATGCCGCGGCTGCTAAACGAGCCGCCCGAGGCTAAGCCCCGCCGCCGAGAGGACCCTGTCGTTCAGAATCACATTATTTCCAGTAATATATCGTGAATCGAAACACCTAAACAGCTGTGCTCAAAATTTGCATTAGGGAGTACCGTAATCGTCGGTGACTTTTTTAGGGGCGAAAGCTCCTTAGGGTGTGGGTCGTTCCCTCCTCTGTAGTAGTAGTAGTATGTAGCCACCTGTAGTTTCATGAAGTGTTCACTAGATGGCGTTCCGGTTCCGGTTCCACTTCCGGTTCCACTTTGCGCGCGTTCGGTGCGAACGCGGGCAAAACGCCGACGGCGTCGACAACAGTTCTGCGCGTTGCTGGTGCTGCTGCATGTCCAAGTTTATACAGCTGATAAAACTACCTTGAGTCGACCCCATGGCTGCTTCGCATACTACTCAGGGTTCCCCTACGGGAAGACGGTGTAATTTTCTCTCTCGTTCCCGACGCGCGCTCTCTTTATCTCTCGTCCGTAGCTGTGGTTTACCCGAATGATCCCCCGGTGCTTCGCCCACTCATCATCATTCACTTCGTGGATATGCTGTGATTTTTTTTTCTTTCTTGCAGCCGAAAGCCCTGCGCATCTCTTTAGGCTTTCAAATGTGAAACATTCGGCCAGTTCTTAGCTTGAGTGCATGTATGGGCCGCGCTTGCGTCGTCAGTAGCAGGACCGCAACGACGGCGCCGACGGTAGGAACGCGCCTCTAGTGAACTATCGCCAAATAGATAGATTTGATTTGTCCCACCTTCATAAGAATCGGTAGAACACGGAAGTGAAAAGTGTCTTCACAGAAGCTATTGCATGTTTGCTTCGTGAACTCACGGTCCGTTGCAGTGAAAGGCGCACGACTTGCGGGTCGATGACCTCGTTGCAGGTTTGCTTGGCGCGCGGCGTCCTGCTGCCGAGTCGTTTTGGCGAAGGTCCGAGCGATTTGGTCCGGCTCCGTATTGGACCAAATTGGGCAGCCAGTTGAGTTGCGACGCGCTCAGCATCAGGAATGTGAGTGGCAGAGTTTGCAGCGTGCGCCGCGAACAAGCGAAGGCGTTCCGCTTCACGCTGGCGTGTCTTTCGCCGGACCAAAGTGAGATTCGTCCGTCGACGTCGTTGCCTCTCTGCGCCGCTTAGAGCAGCAGTTTTCTAGTTGGTGCCATCGCAAGCGAAGCAGTAGGCGATGTGTAAGAACTACTGATGCATGCTGAAGCTGCACTCCGTAGGCGACGAGGCGGCACAGGCTATTCCGACGCGAAAGACAAACAATGTGCGAAAACTGCGTCTTAACCTCACCAAAAGGCCTACAGCGGCTACAACAAGCTACCCAGCGTTGTAGCCTCCGCTGAGCTGAGACTACCGAAGCGCTCTCTGTCAGCACTCGTTAGTGTCACGATGCAGTACTTCTCTTCACCGCTCCTAGATGGCGGCGCCATCCCTGTCAAGATTAGGGTGACCTAGAATGTTATTGTAGGTCACTCTATTCAAGATCCCCATGTCAAGAGATAGCATATTTTACGCGTTCGCTCCGATGTCACAATCGTTACAGGAAGTTGACGGGGGACTCTGTCATAAAAAAAAACTGTCGTGGTTAAAAGATAAAAAAAGGAGCCCCAGTGGTGTGCAACCCGTCAATGCTCACCGCCCATGCGTACTGAGCCAGGCCACACGGCATCGCGAGCCACTACCGCGCGCCACGCTACTCAACCATAACTGGCAGAACTTTCAAGACAGTGTCGCTTGTTTTCTGTCCTCACGAGGGTTTCGACGGGAATTCAGGGCGCAGGCTCCTTTCCCAAGCGTATCACCCCTGAAGGAAGCCGAACGCCAGGCCGGGGGACGCTTGTGCCCATTTGAACCAGTGGGTGCCCGGCGGCGGCGGGAATCGAACCCACAGCCTCCCGCAGCCGAGGCGGGCGCTCTTCCACGAGGCCACGGCTGCGGTGATGGCGCAAGGTCCGCGAGGTGCTTTTTGTGGCTGCGCTTCCGATCTGAAGTAATAGATGGCGCTGGTGTTTCTGCCACGATATTGCAGGGACGCCTTAGAACGCGTAGTTATAAAGCAAGGTACACTAGGGAAGAAGCATGTGCTTGCTGCGGTAAAGATATGATGATGATGATCATCAGCCCTTCCCCTATCGAGAAAATGGGGGTAAGCGAAGCGTCTTGTGTGTACCTTTCCCAACGTTCTTAGGCTACTTCAACGTTGTACCTGGCCTACTACTTTTACTTGCCTTTCCTATCACTTTTCCTTCCCATTCGTGCAACTTTTCCTTCCGTTGCGTTGTACGATTCTCTGCTCGTCGCTGTCGGCGCTTGCGTTCGATGTCTCGAGGTTGCTCGGCGGCGTCGTAAGCAGCATTCGCCCGCCAGTGCCGCTCGTCGCTGCTGGCGCTTGCGTTCGTTGTCTCGAGCTTGCTCGGCGGCGTCGTTAGAAGCATTCGCCCGCCCAGGGCCACTTGCGATTCTTCGAAATTAAATTACTTCAAATTTAAATCTGTCACGTAAGACAATGAATGGCTCATACCCCCTTAAGCAATGGTTCATACCCCCACAAACGCGGCCTCCCCATCACGACGACAGAAGAGAAGTGAACGCTGGAATGATGAGCGGCGCCATCTTTGGAAGAAGACGACGAATGTGGGAACAGTGGCACGAGCGCGTGCCGAGGGGCGCCAACGAGCCAGCTGCGGGAGAAGACGACGACGCTCGAGCCAATGCTGATGATGATAACGCGTACGCACACATCGAGCGCGATACAAGTGAGCCTATAAGGCTTCGCTTAAAAAAACAAGAGCTTGTGTTACGGGAAGACTGGTCAGGTTCCTAGTCAGGGACACCGTTGGCAAAAGCCGCTGGCAGTGCAATTTCGACGAGGGGTCCTTGCTCCTCGAGATCCGAGCTAGACAGGGCCGCCTCCCAGCACTCCCACGTTGGCTCATTTATTATGGCGATACTGCTATTTTTCTGACAAGCCCATGCCATAACGTGTAAGTCTGCCCTCTGGCCACAAAACTTGCACTGAGCCGAAAAAACTCGGGCTCAATGGCGAGAAGCTTAGCTGGATTATTAAATGACAGTTTGTAGCCGACGGACGTGAGACTCTTCCGATTTATTAAGACCCTTAGCAGGTTCCCGCAGAGCCTGTCTCTAAAGGCGCAATACATTAATATATCTCAGCATGTTGTTAACGGACAGGAGGAGTCAGTAACCTAAGTCAGCAAGGGAGGACGTGGAAGGATCCTGAGGAAGAATAGCTCGGTTCGAAGCATGTACACGCTCATTTCCTCAGCCCCTGGTGACCTGGTACCCATATCAGATGCTTCCGTGCTACTCGAGTCTTAGATTGACACAGAATTGGGCATGCCAGCGGCATGATTCTACAACTCATATAGTTCCTATAAGCCGCCTGCGAATCTGAAAATGTATTTTGACGCGGTGTGTGTCGCGGCTAGGGCTATCGCCACTTCCTCCGTAGCCAAGGTTTCCCCGTTACGAACTGAAAGCCCGTCTACAACCTACATTTGGTGCACCCCTTTACAGGGCCCGCAGCCTCCACGAAGAAGGCTCTTTAGGTTCTTGAATAGCACTTGTTCATCATCTTGCTCCTCGCCACTCTTCTGGCTTGATGATGCTCCGTGTGCATGTTTTTGCGAAGCGGAAGCCTTAGGTATTTACTCCTCCAATCCCGAAGAATGTCTTATCACCCAGCCACTTGTTGCGGAAAGCAGATGTTTAAATCTTCCAAGATCCTGCGGCCCGTCTTGGTTGTTGGCAGTCGCATTACTTGGCTTGTAAGACGGGCGCAAATCAATTCATCAGCCGCATTGCGTACTCCCACTTGTAGCAGACGCTCCGTAGATGTTTAATGGGCAGACCGAGTGCCTTCTTATAAGCCGTTCGAATGATAAGGTCCAGGTGGTTTAAATCGCTCTACCTTATCCGAAGGTACGGGGCCACGTAAACTATTCTACATGCAGAGGATAAACGCCCGTACTAGCCTAAGGGTGTCCTTTTCTTGCATACCCCTTTTCTTGGTTGTGATACGTGATACCATGCGGATGAGTGGCTCGCGCACCGTTCGGAGCTTAGTGGTCGCAGCTGCGTTCACGCCCTTGATAATAAGCAGCCCCAAAACCCGTAGTGTCTCCACCTGGGGAATAGGTGTGCCGTGGACCGAGATTTCCAGCGGTGCAGTGTTCCCCTTCCGACGATGGAACATATTTTATTCGAATGTGAAGATTGGTAATAGAGATTAGTGAGAGGCGATTGGTGTTTGGTGGCAGAAAACAGGGGGACCACAAACAACGGAGGCGTAAAATAACGAAGTTCCAAGGAGGGATTCAGAAGGTTTGATGCTGAGAATTCTTCGTGCGTGTGTTGTGTGTGTGTGTGTTGTTGTTGTTGTTGTTGTTGTTGTTGTTGTTGTTGTTGTTGTTGGTGTTGTTGTTGTTGTTGTTGTTGTTGTTGTTGTTGTTGTTGTTGTTGTTGTTGTTGCCACTCCTGTTCAAAGAGGATACCAATAAAGCCCACCATCGGTCGTGCCAAGGTGCAGCGCCATTCATGGCCACTTGGCGGCACCGCTGTATGGGCGCGTCCATGCTGAACCTCGTGGGAGCGTCGCCATGAGTGCCCTTGCGTTCTGAAAGGTCCGTGGAGGGATGACCACATCGCCAGAAACATGATCGGCGTGTAGCTTTATCTGCTGCAGGCTGACTATGCGCTCTGGTAGTGTGTCGCAATGTGCTTATGCGAGCTTTCGATTGCGCGATATGAATCGAAGGGTGGCGGCTGTCGGCACCTCGTACGTTAGTTTATTCTTCAGCATACGTAACTGCCAAAAACTCGCCGCGTCACATGTGCTCATAACGTCGTGTCTTCCTCTTCCGTTGTTTCCAGAACGCGTTCTCTACGTGTCAGTCATCTTCCTTTAATACTTTGTTGCTTGCAGTCAACATGGAAGAGATTCAGAATTTTTTTTTCTTGATGAGTCAGTGTTGTGTGCGTAGCATTTGTAAACACTGAATGACAGGCACCAAGCGCCATTTGTTGGATTACAGCTGGAACACAGGAGGAAGAGATAGGTGAGGGGAAGGGGAAGGGAGGGGGACTGTCAACATATTTATTGAAAGAAAAATATCAATAAGTAAAATTTAAAAATTCAGGGCCCTTGCAACTACTGTCAGGATGGAAGCCAGTGAAGCTGTGACTATGGCAGGTCTGCTGTAGTCAATATTGCCCCCACGATGAGAATAGGCATATCCTCGTTGGCCATCACCCAACCGCCCATGTATATCATGAGCGTTTCGATGTCTTTCGTAGGCATTGCAGGGAGGACGTACTCAGTCGCGATCACCGTACCGTCAAAGCGTTTTATTAAAGACGGCTACGCCAATCGCGGCGCGCACACAAGCTCACGTGGTCGCCAGGGTGACCTACGCCACGTAATGAAGAAGCAAACGCAAGATCCGGCGAAAACCGCGGTATAACGCACATTTTTTTTTACAACCCTAATTTTGAAAACGCCGCCAACCCCCGGCGTTTTCACAGGACTCCAAGAGGTGGCGCCGAGGCGGAGGGTCGCTTGGTGGCGCAACCCACCACCGCGTTTCAAAGGGAACGCTCATAGACTCCATACATCCATTCAGAAAAAAAGGTCACAGTTTCGCCCTAAGGGCGAAGCAATGAATGCGATAGCAACACAGCAATGTCATACGAAGTAAGGTGAGCGGCTTTGGTAGCAACAACACGCAGAACTGTTGTCGACGCCATCGGCGTTTTGCCCGCGTTAGCTCAAAATGCGTGCGGCGTTGGTGACTGTTGCTGGAGCCTCTGATATAAATAGGCACTTGGTAAGTGGTAAGTGGTTCTTGAGGGAAAGGGAAAGGTTGGCGCTATCTTCTGCAGCCCTTGAGGGAGCACGGCTCAGCGCCAACGGGGAGGGGTAAGTGGGAGCGAAAGAAGGGATAGAGTGGAGACGCCATGGCTGGGCAGCAAAACCGGCAGGCATAGGCGGCACGTATCAGGCCGAGATGGAAGGCCTTGGTGTGCTGCAGAGTCTGCAGGGGTGTTGTGCCAGGCCGGTCAGGCCCGGGGTGGAGTGGGAGGCCGTGAGGCCTTCCCGCTTGTAGAAATGTCCTTAGAGGCGTGCGGAGAGCCCTGACGAGTCAAGGAACTCCACGACGCCTCGAAGTGCAGAAAGGTGGTGTCGGCCGGGGAAGAGGAGATCTTCCTCCTTGCCACAGGGGAGGCCCAGGCGGCGGAACTCCTGCAGGAGTGGGCCCCGCTGCTGGAGGTACGCCGGGCAGGCCAGCAGGAGATGTTCGATCGTCTCCGGCTCCCCGCAGGAGCTGCAGGCCGGGGACGTCGCTCGTCCCAGTCGGTAGCTGCGTGCTGCCGTCCAGCTGCAGCCGATGCGGAGCCGGAGAAGAATAGGCACTTGGTGCTTGGTGCCGCAGCTAAACGTCGCCTCCCTTTCCTCCCCCTCCCCCACGGCCTCTCGCGCGTCTGAAGAAGGCGCGTTTGCTCTACATATATGGTGATTGTAAAGGAGAAAAGAGACGCCTACTTCTGCAGCCCTTAAGCGAGCACGGCGCAGAACGCGCGTTTGTTCTCCGCCGTGCGTTCACTCCCCGTGAAAGACGCGCCCCTCGCGCCCTTTCACTCGCACATACAGCGTTCGGCGCGCGGCGACGATTTCATCTCCAAATGACGTCATACGGAACCTCACGGCGACGGCGACGGCGACGGCGACGCCGACGGCAGAAATCTGCTTTTCAGTATCCATATAATTGCTATCGCAATAAAAGGAACGCCGCCGGCCTAGCCTCGCTAGCCTCCCAGCAGGGCTCAACTATAGTAGGGCGCAGCTTCCAGCAGCCTTGCCGCGCTAGCTCCGCAGCCGGGCCCAACTCTACTCAGGAGTTGACGCGGCATAAAAGAAGGTCGACTGGCACAAGCAAAGAAAGAGAGCGGGGGCTCAGCCGGCCGGGAGGGAGGAACCCGTGCGCTCAAAAAGACGACGACGCTCGAACCAATGCTGATGATGATATTTTAACACGAAAGTGTTTTATTCCGGGGTCCACCAAGACTTCACTGACGTATTTCCGTCACGGAAATACGTCAACTTACAATGTACACGAACATAATACAAAGAAAGAAACCAGAAGAAAAAGTTCCACAAACATGCAAAATTTCGAAATCGAACCCACGACCTCTCGGTCCGCGACGATAGATCGCCGAGCGTTTAACCCATTGCGCCACAAACGCATTTGCAGAGAGCTACACAGACGCGCCTTATATATCTAACACTCCTCCGTGTACCCGCGCTCTTGCTCGGGGCGGTGCCGCCGCCTACGAGCAGAAAAGAGAAGTACTGCATTATGACACTAACGCGCACCGACAGTGAACGCTTCGGTGGTCTCAGCACTACGACGCCTCGATGCCAGCATTCGAAGGGACGCTGGCATCAAGAAGCACTACCAACGCCACCTAGGTGGCGTTCACCGTACTCAGCACAGCGGAGCGTGGCCTCCGCAATTAGCTCTGAAAATGTTTCTGAAGTTGATCGCGGAGGCTGCAATTACAACGCGCTGTACTCGCTGATTTGACTCGGTGACGATTCAGTTACGTGCTTTTTCTTGCGCGTTGTATTAGTGTGTCAGTTACGTGCTTCGTCTTTCGCGTTGTGCTAGCGTGTGCAGCGTAGTGCAGCTTCCATATGCACGACAGTTGCTCATGGTCATCGACGTTGGTAGTCGTGATGGAGGAGACGTGCCACCAGGCGTCAGCGTGGGTGCATCAACGCCTAAGGGCGCTTTAGCCACAAAACACCAATAGACATTATATATCAATGTGCAATAAACATTACACTACTTCTGTGAAGACACGTTTCACTTTCGTGTTCTATACCGATTCCTATATAAGAGGGATCAACCACATTTTTTTTCTTCGCGAGGACACGATCCTGAGGAACCTAGCCCTTTACAGCTTTGCTGTAAAATACAGGGTCTCGGGCAGGTGAAGAATGGAAGACGTGGGCGTCAAGTACTGCTATTCAGCTTTAATGCAGCCCCAATTTTTAAACTTTGTCTCCATAGTCGATAAAACCCTCCGGGAAGATCCACTGGTCTAGCAAAGTTGGCATTGGCGTCAGGCAACGTCACACCAGTGAAACGTCATTCAACGCAATGTTGGTAAAGGACGAGGAAGAATAAGTTTCAGAGTAAATCACCCATCAGATCGACTACGAGGAACAAGCTTGACCCGTCAATTGTTTTTGTTGCCCTGCCGAGGAACAACAATTCTATTTTGATAGAACGGTCATACCAGAAAGACCAATGCAAGATACCCGGCCACTGTGGTATCACAGAGGTAGTAATGTATACACACCTCTGTATCCTATCCAGCTAGAATTGCCTGTAAAAAAAATGTGGTTGATCCCTCTTATATAGGAATCGGTATAGAACACGAAAGTGAAACGTGTCTTCACAGAAGTAGTGTAATGTTTATTGCACATTGATATATAATGTCTATTGGTGTTTTGTGGCTAAAGCGCCCTTAGGCGTTGATGCACCCACGCTGACGCCTGGTGGCACGTCTCCTCCATCACGACTACCAACGTCGATGACCATGAGCAACTGTCGTGCATATGGAAGCTGCACTACGCTGCACACGCTAGCACAACGCGAAAGACGAAGCACGTAACTGACACACTAATACAACGCGCAAGACAAAGCACGTAACTGAATCGTCACCGAGTCAAATCAGCGCGTACAGCGCGTCGTAATTGCAGCCTCCGCGATCAACTTCAGAAACATTTTCAGAGCTAATTGCGGAGGCCACGCTCCGCTGTGCTGAGTACGGTGAACGCCACCTAGGTGGCGTTGGTAGTGCTTCTTGATGCCAGCGTCCCTTCGAATGCTGGCATCGAGGCGTCGTAGTGCTGAGACCACCGAAGCGTTCACTGTCGGTGCGCGTTAGTGTCATAATGCAGTACTTCTCTTTTCTGCTCGTAGGCGGCGGCACCGCCCCGAGCAAGAGCGCGGGTACACGGAGGAGTGTTAGATATATAAGGCGCGTCTGTGTAGCTCTCTGCAAATGCGTTTGTGGCGCAATGGGTTAAACGCTCGGCGATCTATTGTCGCGGACCGAGAGGTCGTGGGTTCGATTTCCAAATTTTGCATGTTTGTGGAACTTTTTCTTCTGGTTTCTTTCTTTGTATTATGTTCTATGACGTATTTCCGTGACGGAAATACGTCAGTGAAGTCTTGGTGGACCCCGGCATAAAACACTTTCGTGTTAAAATAAAATCTCCATAAAAGGCTTTCATTCACCCATATCTCAATAAGGTTTACTCACCTACAATGCAGAATCAAGAGAAGAAAAGCAAGAACAGACGAAAAGTTGTTCCAAATAGAGCGAGAAACTTGTCGTCTGTCCCCCAACTTTAGCGGGGAGCTGATACTTTTTACGTTTCATATAATAGTACATCGAATAATAAGTCCTCAAATTTGAACAAAACATGTTTTTGTGTGATAAAAAAAAACTTCAACAGTTTTTTTTTTTTTTACGTACAGTGTTTTCAGCAGGAAATGAATCATTCGGACAGACCGAACGGTGCTAGCCAGGTGGGTCTTCAAGGCGTTCTGGCTCTCCAAGAACGATGCCAATCCTAAGTCACAATATACCGGCATTCCAAAGCATACCACAGCGCAGCAGCGCCAGATTTCCCTCTAGAAAATACAGTGAGAAACTCTCTGCTGGCTTTAGAGGATAAGCTGGACGAAAAAAGTGGCAACCGCAATGATGCCGCCATGTTGCTACCTCTCATTTTTGGACCGATAAACATATTCAAAATATGATTCAAAACAACCATTTGCACGTTGTACGTACGAATGGACGATGGCAACGTTGATTCTGTATATTTGCGAGAGAAATACGATGGCTACTTATTAAAAAATTGTAAAACTTACGGTGCGTACAAGGACGCGTTTTCAGGCGCCTAAACTAGATGGCGCCGCCATACTGAGGGAGGCTCGAGATCGCGTTGGTTGCGCGTCTCGTCCGATTCGTATCTCGTTGTCTGCGCCTGCACTGAGTAGCAACATGGCGGCGCCCTTGCGGTGGCGGTTTCAATGCATGGGCGCTATGCCGAGCTGTTCGTCTAGAACTAGTTAACGATATATATACATATTTTTTATGGGTGCCGCCATATTGCGTAGGCAGTGGCGCCATCTATGTCGGCATGCTGGTTAGGGTGAGCACTCATGTATTGTATGCCAGGTATATGCTCGGCGGCAGTTTCTGGTGGCTGTGATCGCGCTCGCGCGGTTTATTTATTAGGATCTAGCGTCTTCTAAGCGGGAAACAGTTCTGTGAGACGTGCTCAAGTTATAGGACGTACTCAAGCACTAGGAATCTTAGGATGTAGCGCCTCGTGCGTGAGTTTATTCTTCGGCAGACATAATGGCCCAAACCTTGTGGCGCCATATCTGCTCTTGCACGTCCTATTTTTTTATTTTTTTGCAATTTCATATTCCACTGTTTCCAGACCTGCTCGCGCACGTATTCTCCCTCAATACCGATTCTGCACCTCCCCCTGTATGGACGAGTGTTGCACAGAGGTACTACACCATATATATATATATATATATATATATATAGTTTTTTCCTTGCTGAGTTTTGGTTTCGAGTACGGAGTTTCTGCCTAATTGCTTCAGCGAACACTGAATGTCCTGCAGCAAGCGACGTTGCTGTTGTTGAGCTGGGTGGTTGTGGCGCATACCCACATTGGGGGATTGACCATGAATCGGATGGTTATATTCGATTCATAAAAGCAAAGGAATTAACGATTTGAACGTTCTAGCTTAGACAGTAAAATTTTGTGAGAGGAAAAAAAACAATCAATATAAAGCCGCCAATAAAATAAATAATAATAATAATTATTATTATTATTATTATTATTATTATTATTATTATTATTATTATTATTATTATTATTATTATTATTATTATTATTATTATTATTATTATTATTATTGGAAAAATACGTGAATAAAAGCAAACTATCGTGGGGAGCGGGACGATCATTTGATCGATCAGAACAGGAATAACGGAAGAGGAAGACGACGTTTGAGGGGGCCACGTTATTATGAAAGCAAGGAATCATTCAATAAGAAACAAAGCAAGGAATCAACATCAACGCTCACTATCTGTGTGCTCTTCCCTTTCGGCGTCGATTGATTAGCTCATACTAACACTCTTTAACTTGCTAGTTTTTGCCAACCTACGATGCGTTCATTTCGTTTGGGTACCTGGTCATAAAGGTTTCTTTTTGCTAGAGCGCAAATTCGGGCTAGTTGGTTCTTCATGACCATCTAACATGTTTCTTCGTTTTTCAACAAAACCACCGATTCACTGGCAAAGACGTCGCTTTTCGGCCCATGCGCCTTCCTCTTTTACCCCTAACAGCAAACATCACGGCGACTATATAGGTTTCGGATGTGTTCAATTATGAAAGCGTTACGAGGCGCAGTACTCGTTGCGTCTCCAGATTATAAGCACCTGGTATTTATCTGGCGTAGCGAATTCTCCAATACAAGGATTCTCGACGTCTCCCTTACACAATTACGTGCCCAAATTCCTTCCTTGAACTTTTACTTGACTAGGTCACGTTTGGAGCCCTCCGTTCCCTGCTATTTTTTCTAATGAGGAAGATACAATAGATTACTTATTTCTTTCTTGTCGCCACTTTAGTTCTGCAAGAAAAAGAATATTGGAAATACCTCTTCCAAGACTTAGCCTCGACTAAATAAAACCTGATATATTTTTTTTTCGATTGGGGCCTCTATTCTGGGTTTCAACCACAAGGATGTTTGCTACATTCTCCTAGAATTTCATAAGTATCGTTCAACCGAATGCACTGTTAAATTCCATCTGTTCTGATTTTTTTTTCTTTTTTTGCATGTGCTTTTCAATTAATGATTATTATTTATTCCTTTTACTAATGCTCTTACGCGAATCGCATTATAACCATTATAGGTGGCCTGCGGCGGCAGGTGATGCAATGTAATGTGGACGGCAGCTCAAACACTAACACACCGTGGCTTAGTCGTCATCCCGTTGTCGTCGTTTGATCGCTTTGAAGCCATTGTGATCATTCCTTCGTTCTCGTATCGCCGTCATCAGGCCGCAATCTTCGAGCCGTCCTTGTCAAAACGTCATCATCACTCTGTCGCAGTGAGTCCGCCGTCGACATTTCGTTTTCGTTATTCTAGTGTGGTTATTCGAAGTCGCTGCCTGAAGTGTGGTCGGAAGTCACTGCCTCTTCTCGCCTCGCAACGTTTCAATATTAAGTTCCGGTTGTAGATGTGTGGTGACTTCTCTTACGCACTTGCATCGCGTGCAGCAGAAGTGCATGTGAGACTCGGTGTAACTAACACAGCCTCGCTGTTCGACCATCTTCACTAGGGAGCCTACATGCAACGCCGTATGTAGGCTCCCTAATATTCACGGAGTGTAAGGGCGGTAATTTTTGTACGTCAGTCACGTACTTGAATTCTCACCTTCTTTCGGTGCTCATCAAGAGCTTCGATGCCATATAGCTTCCGTTGTATATTTACCCAATATCTGTGACCTTCTTATGAAGGATACAAAGGAAGTACGAAATTTTTGATTATTTCACCTCCCTATTGTTGCAATCTACTCTGCAGTAAATATAATGAGGCCTAGTTTGGCTCAATAGCCAGAGCACGCGTAGTGGCTATTTATGATGACTTATGTTAGGAGTGAGCTCTACATTCGGCTCCATCGACACCTGAGTGGTGACATTGTGGTTTCTTTTTATGTTTTCTAGATTGGACTTTAAAGGAAGCTTGATTGAAACCATCCAAAAGTCTTTCAAGATGCAATGTGATGCTTACATATATTAAATGCGAAGCATTTCTTGGCGAACATTCGCCACTTTGACAGTATCTATCTGTCTATCTAGCCGCCTACGTGTTGGTGTTCTCATGGTCGTATCGTTAACTTGGTAGGTACCAAAATTGGCTTACTATTAAAACAGTATATGATGAACATAAATGATATGTCATGACAAGCGTGTTATGTAGGTCATGAAACAGCCGCCTACGTCTTGGTGCTCTCATGGTTGTTTCGTTAACTTGGCAGGTACCAAAATTGGCGTAGTATGACAGGAGTGTATGACGAACATTGATAGGTCATAACATAAATGTAATGTGACATGCGTGTCATGTAGGTCATGACAATGACCCAGCGAAAAAACATTAACACTCAAAAACCGCTGAAATGGGTTTGGACGTGGGTACTAAGTGAAGGCAACACTAAAGGATAATGGTAGAAGTCATAGTCATGAACATGACTCAGCAAAAATGACAATGACTCAGCGAAAAAAGATTAACACTCAGAAACCACTGAAATGGGTTCTGACGTGGGTACTAAGTGAAGGAAACACTAAAGGATGGTGGTAAAAGTCATAGTCATGAGCATATGACTCGGCAAAAATGACAATGACTCAGCAAAAAAAAGATTAAAACTCTAAAACCAATGCAATGGGTTCGGATGTGGTACTAAGTGAAGGAAAAGGCTAAAGGTCAATGGTTGAAGTCATAGTCATGAGCATGGGTAAGGCTTTCGCCTTAAGGGCTCCTAGGCGTTGCTAAAGGGACTCCTGAGGACTCATGACGGGAATGTCATGAGATGCGTGTCATGCAGGTCATGAAAAAGCTGCCTACCTCTTGGTGCTCTCATTGTCGTTTCGTTAACTTCGTAGGCTCCCCGCACACTCCTTCGCATAACATCGATTCCCACAGGGCGTGGGATCTGCCGGCTTTTGTCAAAGCAAGCTATACAGAAAGCGTTTTCTTTTATATAGATATAGGCAATAAGAGACCATGCTCTTTGGGTCCGATCATGATGAGGATATTGATGTTGATGGTGGTGATTAAGATGATGATTTATTGGTATCCCTTTGAAACGGGGCAGTGACAAATATTCACCCAGCCTGCTTGTGTTACTCAGGTATGGTATACAGGCTTTTGATTCTAGCAGTCCTGTATACATCTCTTCAATCTTTTTTTTTTTTCCTGACAACTTCTCAACCTTGTACATATGCCTGTAACGGGTCCGGTAGTATCAATCTCTTCCCTGCTTTTTTAACGCGAGGTTACCGAGCGCCGATATCCTTCTGGAACATATATCCGTGCTCGCGGCGCGCTTGGACGCGTACGATCCGTCCCACACCATCTGCGCGTGCGTACGCTTGCCGGCGAGCGCACATGTACAGTTTGACCTTTATTAGTTTTGTAGGTTTGCGTGTGAGATGAGCAGGAGCGTGTACATTAACGCGATAGCGTTAATGGCCCCATGTAGCAGAAAGTCCGGCGTTGACGTCGGTGCCGGCATCGGTGTCGGCGTAATCGTCGGCGTCCGAGGCATCCGTGGCGGAAGAATTCACAGGCCCTCCGCATGGCGCAAGGGGTTAGTGAACAAAAATTGCATTTCTCAAAGTAAAATCCGTCAGAAAAATCGGAAAGTCCTTGTTAACTACAACCTCCAGACATGATAGCGTCGGATTGCAATTTGAATATACGAGAAAAAATCCAGATGAGCAGCCAGGGATCTTTGCATGCTATCGCATGCCACTCTTAAAGGCGAAGCTTAAGCGTCCTCCAATTCTGATGGTGTTTCGCTGTACTTTGGTTCTAGGCAACATTGAGGGGAATGTTCAAAACTGTGCGTCATAATCAGAACTGGTTTTTGCACGTAAAACCCCAGAAAGAAGAAGAATGTTGAAAACCGAGCCTTTCTAAATTTTGGACACGAGCGCGCCTCGGCGCAGCAGCAAACAAATAATAAAATAATAAAAACGGTCCTAGGGCTTTCGCATTTTGATATAATACGGCTTAAATCGCTCCTGTAAAAATGTCTTCCCAGCAATGTATTTGTGATTGCAAGTGAAGCCGACTTTAAGGGGGTCGGAGTAAGCTTGGTCTTTGTAAGCTGGCTTTCCCATGCTGGGTGTTGCAGTGAAGCCTACTCATGAAGAAAACTGTCATGCGAACGGAGCCCGATAACGATATATCGCGTTCCACTATTAAAGGCGAAGCTTAAGCGTCCTCCAATTTTTTTACTTCGATGCTGTCTTCGCGAAGCTACGGTGGCTAGCGAAGCGGTCTTCTTTGATGTCTTCGTCATAATTAGAATAAGACTTAAGATGGGAGCTGTCTGCTTAGCCGTCTACTGTGCCGTCTAAGGTGAGCACTGGAAGACAGCGGGAGAAATTGTTTTTTCTGGGCAACTGATTTTGATGAGATTTGCTACATTCAAAAAGAAAAATTTAGAATCTAGGAACTGTATGATGTGAATCTTTTATATAAGGCTTACAATCAATTTTTCTTAAATGAGGAATTATAAAACTTAAGACGTCTCAGGTGTAAAGTTCACAAGTCTCTAACCGAGTAAGGAATGCAATATTACAAAAGTTCTGTAAACTACACGTAGTAATACGTGCAAAGCGCATTAAATTAATGCATACACAGTGCTCTCAACTATACCACTAATTTGTTAGTAGGACTTTTGCAAAACCCTCCTAACTTTTTCGACAACCTTACGCAAACTGTAAATTATTTTATTTCAAATCTGTCTACTTGAGATATTCTAACCGATGCAGCTTACAGAACTGCGGTATCTGCGGTATCTGTTTTTGGTACAGAATTGCGTATTTGTAGACTTCGCGCTTCTACTTATCTGAAAATTAACGACTTCAGTAGTTCTTTATTTTTTTCGTGAATTTTTATCAGCCTACATACGTCAAGGAAAGCGGACAAAAAGACAGCTTCTGCCTCAGCTGAAAGGCGTACCCACATCTTATGCATATGGCAAGCTACCGGGGCAGGCACGTTTCTTTACACATTCTTCGGAAGATTTTCTAAGACAAAAGTTCTTGTACTATACCATAGCAAGGTATTGGCCGCGTATTTGGGCTAGGATAAGCAATACCAAGGCATCCCCAGCAGTTCTACAAGACAGCCCTCGCGGGCTATCTTGTAGTTACGCTTCCAATCCGTCAAGAATTTTGCAACTGTTTTCTCCGCTTCGCAGAAGCAATGCCCTCTTCCGCTTCGCCCTATATCCAGATGATGGTGGTGGCGGCGATGATTTGGTGCTTTTTTTTTTCTTTTGTAGCGCGCGGCTATGTATGTGAAGCCCTGGCAATAAAGTCGAAATAAAAGTAATGATTCAAAAGTTTAACTTTAGTTCAAGAAGAGAAGAAAACATTTATTTGGGCTGACGCTTTCTTCGCATCGACGTTGTAGGGTTGTAGACGAGTGGTCCTTAAAGAGAACTGGTTTCCGGGGCTGGGGCTGGTCGTGTCACCTATCATCAGCACTCTATAGGCAGCGATTCGAACCGATGACTGCATCTCGCCCTTCTCATGCAGCGAAGCCAAACGCCTGTGCTAAAGTGGAGCCCTCTGTGATAGGAGGAGGCCGACGCGCGCAATCTTCGAGTCGCCTTTGTCGCAGGGTCATCATCATTCTGTCGTAATCAGTCCGTCGTCGTCATCCATCTTCGTCGTGCTAGTGACGTCATTGCGTTGTCGTCATTGCGCTGTCGTGACAGAGTCACTGGCATGCCATCGTGGTCATTCCATTCTCGTCATTATGTCGTAGTGATTCCACTGAGCTCACCCAACTGACGTCATGCTTCGCCGTCACACCGTCGTCATCATTGCACCTTCGTCATCCAACTGATGACGCCATCAACACGCCGTTGTCGCCATTCGAGAATGTGATACCATCGTCGTCATTTTTCCGTGGTGACTTAGTGTCGTCATGCCATTGTCACCATTTTATCGTCGTATATGCGTCGTCCACGAACAGTCGACTTCATTTCTTCGTCGTTATGCGCGGCACCTAACGCAACAAGTTTATGTTGAACGAGGCAGTTCCCAGTGGAAATGTGTCCAGCTGGGTCGTGTGGCTTCTACTTGGATACGTTCGCGGAGGAGGAACATCGTTAGTATTCACAAACACCAAAGACAGTTTCGCTAAACCTATTACCACAGTGCGTTGGGTTGCTAGACTTTTGTCGAAGAGGGGTTTTCATGATGGATATCGTGCCATATTTATGCAGCCTGCCCAGCCTATGTCTTAAACCAAAGGGGCTATTTACGTACGCCATCAGCACAATTTTTCGGCTTTATCCAGGGGACGGGGATAGAGCAGACACTCGGAAGATTAATACTATTGTCAAGGTGTTTATTGACAGGATTGAGAGGTCGAATTCGGTGCGGCAGTCAGAGCCCTGCGAGCAGTCAGGACAAGCCCCGTGCGTAAAAGCGCTGGTGATGCGCCTGACTGACCGGCACTTCTTCGTCGTATTTCATACACCGGAGATGCACCTGGCTAACCGGCACTTCTTCCTTACATTTGTCCCCCGGAGAAAAAGACGCCATCCTGGCGATCCAAGCATAGGGTAACATAGAGGGATCGTAGAAGGTATTGAGCCGATCTACGTGAACCGTTTCGCGACCGGGCGCTGATCAGAGGACGGTGACACAGGCTCGACGTCATAATTCACGGGGGAAGTTTGTGCAATTACACGGTAAGGTCCATGATATCTTGGGAGCAGCTTAGAAGAAAGGCCGGGAGCTACAGGTGAAACCCACAGCCAAACCAACGAATCGGAAGGGAAGCTTGGGGGAACGGAGCCACCACGATGGAGCTTCTGTTGTGTCTGATCTGCGGGGGCAAGACAACGGGCGAGTTGTCTGCATTCTTCAGCATGCTGCGCAGCTTGAGATACAGGAACACATTCCGATGAATCAGGCTGATAGGGTAGCATGGTATCGATGGTGCAGGAAGGTTCACGGCCGTACAGTAAGAAAAACCGCCGGAGTGGGGCGTGCGAACCGGTGTCGATGCTGTGCGACACTGTGGTGGTGCGGCCGAGAGAATGTTGATGGCAGTCGAAGGAGGATGGAAATTCGCGTAGCAGGCTGACAAGTTGCGCGCGTTCTGTGGTTGTCAAATCACCGGAGATTGACGGTTGGAAGCACTCCAACGGCGGTCGAGTCGCATTGTCGAGCGCGGCGAGGGATGTCGAATGCGCGGTGTCGGGAGCATCGAAGAGCATTGAAGAATCCACAATTTGAGCGTAACCGAGGCACTCTCCGTGATGCAAAGTAACCAGCAGGAAAGATACATTGCACACACACATCACACCACGGCCAGCACTGATGGCGATGACGGCATAGGGCAGCGGAAGGGAACGGCGACGGGCGAACAAGTCACATGGCGTGAATAAGATGGTTGCGTCACGTGCAGATAAGCAAGATACAGAGACGACGGCGGCGGACTGAGGAGGGATATCGGTAACTTCGGCCACAATCATTTTTGTAGGCGTCACAGGATCTTGGTCCATGGCTGCAGCGGAAGGAAACGACAACTCCACCTCGGCGCGGGCGCAGTCAATAATGGCATTGTTAGACGAAAAGAAATCCCAGCCTAGAATGACATCGTGGGAGCAGGACGGCAGGACAACGAACTCAATCACATGAAGAGATTCCGCGATTACAACACGAGCAGTGCAGGCTCCCCAAGGTTCGACAGGCTGTGCGCTCACAGTACTCAAATACAGTCCGGAAAGCGACGTCGTTACTTTTCCTATCCGTCGGCAAAGTCCTGCGCGTAACACCGAGATTGCTGCGCCCGTATCGACCAGTGCGAATGTTGGAATCCCTTCGACGTACACCTCAATTACGTTGCAGGGGTGATTTCGAGGCCTTGGGTAAAGCGAAGGGGACGCAGTTCTCGCCTCGGGAACTGCGACACTTAGTTTCCCTGATGGAACGGCGGCGCGGGGATGGCGAACGACGAGTAGTGTAGGGAACAGGGGTTTCATCTGGCGGCATGGGGGATTGTAGCTGTCGAGGGACGTAACTGTTCATGGGTCGGCGGTAATCATAAGTAGGCTGCATAAGGCGTCGACAAAAGCGGGCAACGTGTCCCGGAATACCACAATGGTAGCAAATTGGGCGCTTGTCGGCTGTGCGCCAAGGATTTGGCTGGCGTGGTAGCTGTGATGCAGGCGGCGAGAAGGGAATCGGGGGCGGTCGTGCAACAGCTTGGAGAGGTGGAAGTGGAGCGAAGGGCGGCCTTGCAGCGACGTCAGCGTATGTCAAGGGCGCCGCAACTGTAGGCGGTGGAATAGCAGCTGGCAGGCACTCAGCGACTTGCTCCTTGATGACGGTCTGTAACCCCCGTGTCAGTGGGGAGTGTGGTTGCGCGTACGTAAAGGGCACCAGGGAAAGCTGCCGAGCAACTTCTTCTCGCACGAACTCCTTTATCTGGTGCATTAGAGGCGACTCGTCAACACCTAGCGTCAGACCTGAGACAGGGGCGAATTCTGAGGGCGGGTGTCGTGTGACAACTCGCTGCCTTCGAAGTTCGTCGTAACTTTGACACAGCGCAATGACGGCAGACACTGTGGTCGGGTTCCGGGCGACCAACATCTGGCAGGCGTCGTCCTCAATTCCTTTGAGGATATGCCGGATATTATCGGCTTCTGGCATCGTTACGTCGACTCTGTTGCACAGATTAACGACGTCTTCGATATAGCTGGTGAAATTCTCACCTGGTTGCTGGGCGCGTCCGCGCAGGCGTTGTTCGGCCTGAAGTTTACGTACAGCAGGACGACCAAAGATTTCCGTGAAGTTGGTCTTGAACGCCGACCATGTCGAGATGTCGGATTCGTGGTTACGATACCACAAGTGCGCAACGTGGCTCAAGTAGAAAATTACGTTGTTGAGCTTTTCCCTATCGTCCCAGTGGTTGTGCCTGCTGACTCTGTCGTACGAGGCGAGCCAGTCCTCGACGTCCTGATCACCGGTACCCGCAAAAATCGCAGGATCCCGCTGACACTGCACGCCAGGACAGATGACAGTTGGTGCCGTGACTGCAGCTTCTTGGGCTGGATCGTCAGGCATGGTTCGAGAAGACTGGGCTGGATCGTCCGGCATGGGCCGAGATGATTGAAGGGTTCGGCTTCGAAGTTCCAGCGTTGATGGAGTCGTACCCAGCACTCTCCACCAAATGTCAAGGTGTTTATTGACAGGATTGAGAGGTCGAACTCGGTGCGGCAGTCAGAACCCTGCGAGCAGTCAGGACAAGCCCCGTGCGTAGTTGTTGTTGTTGTAGCCTATCACGCCTGTGGCTCCTACCCACGGAGGGGGATTGGCGAAGAAATGGGTGGATTATTCCAAATTAATATGGAGGATACATTTCCGAATATCTATGAAATTAGTATTGAACAGCGTAGAGTTATATGTTAAAGTAAATCAAGAAAGTCATATCGAATGAGTAATCATTAATTTGAAAGTACAAAAAAAGATGGAATTTAGCAGGGTATTCGTTTGGAGTCTGTAAGGAACGTTTGGACGGCGAAGCAAGCATCCCTGTGGCTGAATCCCAAAGTGGACGCCCCGAACGAAAGAATATCAGGTTCTGTTAAGTCCAGGCCAAGCCTTCGAAAAGGTATTTCCAACAATCGTTTTCTTGCCGCAGTAAAGCGGCGACAAGATAGAAGAAAGTGGTGTATCGTCTCTTCCTCATTACAAAACGGGCAGAGGGGGGAGGGAACCAAACCCGACCTGTGTAAGTAGAAATTTAGGGAGGGTATACGGCAACGTAATTTGGTGAGAGAGACCTCAAGCATCTTTGTGTTACAGGATTCGCTACGCCAGGGAAATATCAGGTGCTTATAGTCTGGAGAAGCAGTCAGAACTGGGTTTTATAAGGCTTTTCTAATTGATCGCATCCGAAATCTAGCCGCCGTGATGTGTGCAGTCACTGGTAGAATAGGAAGAACAGGGCCGGAAAGTGAGGTCTTTGCCAGTGAATCGGCAGTTTCATTAAAAAACACCCCTTTATGACCAGGTACCCAAATCAAATGAACACATCGCACATGGGCAGGAACTAGCATGTAAAATAGTTTAACATAGGTGAATCATAAGTGGCGGTAAGGGAAGAGCATACAGAAAGGGAGTCAGTAAGGATAGCAGCTGTTGTAGTCGTTTGGTCTAATTTACGTAAAGCTAGGATTACTGCTAAAAACTCGGCCAGAAAAATAGGCACAAAATCGGGCAATCTTAAAGAAAAAGACCAGTCGAGTGCAGGACAAAATATCCCAATGCCAGTCTTTTCCTCGCTCTGTGATGCATCTGTTGCAATGATAATATTTGTTCCTATGGAGCTTAGGTGGTCTTGTAACATGGCGTTTAAGATGCTGTAAGGTAGTAGTTTTGCGTGGTTTGGGAAAATATCGTCGAACCTGATATCCAGGTAATTTGAATGCGTATTGTTAGGAAGCACATCGCGAATTTGCACATTTAGTGGTTCAAGTAATTTTTGCACAAATATAATCTGTGGTGTATGAAACCTGGGCCAATGAACGGGAAAAAATAATTGTGGATCGGAGATGAAAATTATTTGAGGACGGCTTAATGGTGATTCATATAGTCGTAAGAAAGTCTGAACGGTCAGAAGGTGAAATCGGCATAGAATAGGTGGGATTCTCGCTTCCAGATATAATACGGCATTTGCAACGTATTTTGGAAGGCCTAAGCACAGACGTAGAGCCTCTCGCTCTAATAAAACTAGCGGTCGAAGCTTGTATGATGGAACACCTGAGAATAAAACACAGCCAAATTCTAATACTGGACGAACGTACATTTTATATACCATCAAAAGGGATTTTCTTCGCATACCTGTTCTTCGATTGCTTAACTTGCGCAAAATGCCCATTGTACGAGCTCCTTTTGTTGCAAGATATTCAATATGCGGCCGCCAGTTAAGATTTCCATTATAGATAACTCCAAGGTACTTCAGTGACTCTACTTGTGGGATATCTTCGAGATGATAGTTAAGCGATATGTATACTGGGTCTTTAACGGGGAAAACAAGGATAGCACACTTATTAGCATTCAGGTTTAAGTGTAAGCTATCCAGCCAGGCTTCCAGTTTCTTTAGATAGGACTGCAAAATTTCGTAAAGGGAGTATAGGTCACTAGCCATACCGAAAAAGGCAATGTCGTCAGCATAAACGTAGGTACTGACACTTGGGTGAACGGGGATTCCGCTCAGTAAAATATTAAATAATATTGGAGAAAGTACCGATCCCTGAGCCACACCGCTTGTTTGCTTGTGTTTACCAGATGAATAGCCGCTTCGAAAACAAAAGAATTCCCTGTCTTTCAAGAATTCATACACCCATGCTACAATATATCCTGGAAAGCCATGGCCCTGTAACCGATTTGTTAAAATTGCATGTTCAACGCTGTCATAGGCTTTAGATATATCTAAAGTAACTAACGCCGCATATTGTTTTTTTCTGTCTGGCGATGTTAATGCGACTTTCAAGGTCTACATGCGCGTGCCATATTGAATAGCCAGATCTAAATCCAATTTAACAAGGACTCAACAATTGATTTTCATCAATAAACTTCATTATATGCCCGTGAAGCACTCTTTCAATAAGTTTTGCTATGTTTGATGTCAACGCAATTAGTATGATGTTGTCGATCGTATACCCTGCCCCTTGCTTTTTAAGTAACGGAATAATTTTGGCGATCTTCCATTCATGTGGAATCCATGCATTGCTAATAGAGTAATTTAGCAACATCAGAAGCTCACGTGTGGCTTCTTGGAAGAAAATTTTTAATATTCCATTTGTTATTCCATCCGGGCCAGGCGCTGTAGTTGGTAACCGTACCATGACCTGTGCTAGTTCCGAATAGGATATCTCTTTGTAGTCCGAGAATGTAGGAGTAAGAACAGAATTTTGAAGAGGCGTTGTGAACCGGCTCTCCAATCCTTTAGCCAATAGGTCTAAGGACTCCTGCATTTCCTGTGCGGTATAGACGATCGAGTCTACATTAACGCTCAGTGGGAGTCTGTTGCTAGATCGAAGGAAATAGAATAAAGCACGTTTGTTTTTGGATTCAGATGGATAATCAAAATGTTTTTTATCGTACTCATCTTTTGCGTGTTTGACAGTGCGTTTGAAGGTTGCCGAAATAAATTGATAATCTTTCCAATTTTGTGGGCTCTGATTATGTAGAAGTTTTTTCCAAGCAGCTTTTCTTCTGCGATAAACTCGTGAGCACTCATTGTTCCACCAGGGACTAGATGATGTACGTTTAGCTGTCTGAATTACGAATTCAGACTTTTGTCGGGACATCTGTAACGCTGAACAAATTTTTAAGCCAATTTCTTCGTCATTAGTATTAGTTAATGACGCAATGGAAGAGTGTAAGCAGTCTTTAATTTTTTTGCAATTAACAAATATTCTGTCTTGTCGCTCAACTGATGTTAATGGGCATGCAATTTCAAAGTATACTGGGAGATGATCACATTTTGTAGAGAAATCAATCGTAGTCCAAGATGTCACGGCAATACTTGTGCTAGAAAACGTCAAATCTAACACTGAGCGAGATTGGCCACGGACAAATGTGGGTCGTCTCATATTTATGCATGAAAGATTTTTATCTATGGTCCAGTCCCATAGACGCGTCCCACATGCATCTGTTCTGTAACCCCATGACACGTGATGCGAGTTGAAGTCACCAGTAAGGATGACTTGATTTTTGCAGCTAGCAAGCACACTATCCAATTGGTATGTACTGTGTACGCCCGTAGGGAAATAAGCATTTATAATCGAAAAAGTACGGTAGCCTGGTATGCTAAGGTGTACTGCCAAAATTTCACATTCCGGAGACATTAACTTGAAAGCTATTTTAGCCTTATGACAGAATTTAGATGACAACAAAATTATTAAACCACCTCCTAGTGAAAGGCGATCTAATCGAAAAGGTCGAAAATCTTTAAAATTAAAATTTTTCTCTGGAGTAAGCCAGGTTTCTTGTAAAATTATTACGTCAGGGTTAAGATGTGTTGTTAAGCAATTTAAGTCTACTGAAGCAGAAATCAAGGAACGACAGTTCCACTGTAGCACTTTTAAAGAAGCTATGGTGATGATCTAATTGATATAATTACTTCAGCGACTACCGTTGCAATTTACTTTCTTGGATGCCAGAATGAGAAATAGGATTACCCTTTTTGTTTTTGGAATAGGGACAAGACGCTGTTACTGGAGAACCAGTTCGCTTATGCGGCCTGGTATCATGACCTGTTTCCATGTCATCCTGTGAGTCTGACGCGAAGAACAAGGATCGGATCCAACAAACTTTGGGTCCGATCTGGTATTCGGCGCTAGGACTGAACTGGCTACCTGTTCTGCAGCACAAGCAAGCGATTTGGTGATTGGTGTTGCGGCTGTTTGCAACAGCTGTGTCATCTGAGCGGTAAACACTTGGGAAATGCATTCTGTAACAGTTTGAACAATATGTTGCATAGCCTTTGACATCGCTTTTTCCACTGCTGACTCAATGAGTTTAGACAAGTTGTCTTCATTTAAACTCGACTGCCTCGCAGTGACGCCAGCGTATCCAAAAGCTCTGTCCTTGCCGACTGCAATAGCCTCTTGCCGCGAACATCTTCGCCTGTCAATTACCTCGAGTACCTGCATTTCATTAGCTTTTGCCGAGCAGTTTGCATAGTCAGCCGCATGGTTTCCTCCACACAGGCAGCATGTTTCGGTTTCAGCTGTGCACTCATTAGGGGAATGATCCTCACCACAGACGCGACAGCGTGCATTTGATTTGCAGCCTCCTGCACTATGGCCAAAACGCCAACAGTTCCGACACTGAAGTGGACGGGAAGGGAGAGGATCCACTCTAAAATTAAGTGGCCACACTTTTAGTTCAGATGGGCAGGACATGCCAGCAAACGTAGCAATAACCGATTCAGTGGCAACTTTTTTCCCCGTTTACGAGTCCGTTGCATCGGTATACGGCTATGACACCAGCATCAGGCAACTTCTCCAGAGTCTCAGTTGGGCTCAATCGAGAGTCTACGCCCCGGACAATGCCTTTAGTGCATGCTAGATGGGGAGGAATGAACGCACTCACCGGCCCAGATGCAAAAATCTTACTCTTTAGGAGGTCTGCAACACAGGTCGGATCTGATGACCTACAAACTATCCCACCTCTTCCAAATTGTCGGACATCGCTTATCATTTGGAACTGACGCGTCATGGCTTGGAGCTCGGCCTGGACAGCCTGTGGGTTGTTCAGCCGGATGAATCCACCACTCGAGGGCACCAGCGCGACAGGGATGCTGCGAACACCGCTGCGGAAGAAAGATTCCAAAGGCAAATCATCCGGAGAAAGGGAGGCTGACCAAGGGCTGGGCCCTTGCCCAGGAGAGTTTTTAGACATCAGCGCTGCTTCAAGCACTAGGTAAAAGCACCATGCGTAAAAGCGCTGGTGATGCGCCTGACTGACCGGCACTTCTTCGTCGTATTTCATACACCGGAGATGCACCTGGCTAACCGGCACCTCTTCTTCCTTACACTATGTCTTACTTGACATGCTTTGTCAAACTGCGGTCCGAAAGGGTAACAACGTGGATGCAATCGCCAATGATGCCAGGAAAAGCGTAGAGCTAAATTACTTGTTCTCTTAAAATTGGTATGTACGAAGAACCAGCTAGCGGGACGAAAAAGCGAATGAAAGGACAGCTTCTGCCTCCGCTGAAAATTGAGCCCACATTATATTGCTACCTGGTGTTTTGAGCCACCAAACGGTCAGCATTGCGTGCCCAGCAAAAACACCGAAGAAGACGACGAAGTCAAAGATCCCGCGCCAGATGTAGAACGGTTCCTTCGTGTCTGGCATTTTTCGGGTGGGGCTGCTGTTTTGTTGCTTGATCTTGCCTTACCGCGTGACATACTGATGGAGGTGCGGGGTAAATAATCTATGCACCAAACCAAATAATACTCAAAAGGAATAGAGGCAAGGCGCAAAGCGTTTTCTATCTGAACATTTACAGCAGTCCCAATGACATGAGACATAGCTTTAGAGCACTCTTCAACAAGGCACTTTCGGTTGCCAAAACTGCCCCGCTCATTATTGGAGGGGACTTTAATGCCCCCTATCGCACATGGGGATACAGCTGGAATAAAAAATGGAGAAGGGCTGTGGAGCCTTGCCGTCGATCTAGGACTATGCCTGATCACTGATCCCGCATATCCCACCCGTTGTGGCACATCCACCTGAATGTACTCCACACCTGATCTCACTTTTGTTAGCAACGCAAGAGGAGCTAGTTTGGAAAATTCAAATATGGATCTCGGCAGCGATCATTATATCTTACACATAACCATAGGAATGCCGAGGCAGGAAGCTAGAATCTTCAAGTGCACAGACTGGGATCTTTTCAGGAAAGTCAGAGCGAAAAGTAGGGAAATAAGAATATTAGAGGCTGAGAAAGAACCCTTTCAGATATGGGTCAACCAGCTCAGACAGGACGTCACAGAGGTCACTAAAGAAATTACACGACAGAGGAAAGCGTTGACATTATGGATAGCAGGCTGGCGCACTTGATTGAGTCCAAACAATCTATGGTTCAAAGATGGAGAACGCAAAGACTCAACAGAAGGCTCAGGCAGAAGATAGCGCAACTAAATGAGCAAATTGAGGAGCACTCTAAGGCACTCGCAAAGCAGCAGTGGGACGAGATCTGTGACTCAGCTGATGGTAGAATCAAACACGGGGGTAACTGGAATCTCCTCAAACACTTGCTTAACGAAAATGAAACCAGGGTGAACAAAAGAACAGAAATAGCTAAGTTGGTTCATCAGGAAAGTCGAGATGGAACGCAGGAGAAAATCATGGATCGACTGGCAGCCAAATATCTCCCGCTTAAGTGACCGAACGATGGAGACGAGTGCTATGAATACTCCGGTGGGATATGTGAGGAAATGGACCGCGACTTTACGGAAAGCGAAATAAAGGCAGGTCTCCACAGTCTTCACGGTAGTCGGTGGCTGGATCCGACGGAATAACTAACAGGACCCTTAGGAATCTGGATGATGAATCAATCACTTATCTAACTGACCACTTCAGTGAACTATGGAAAAAACGGCTATATCCGGAGGAATGGAGGGTGGCCAACACTATCATCATACCAAAACCAGGTAAACAGCTCACTCTAGACAACCTTCGTCCTATTTCGCTAACACCATGCCTAGGTAAGGCTATGGAACACGTTATTCTCAATCGACTCACGACACACGTTGAACAAAACGACATCATGCCCTATAACTCAATCCGATCTCGCCCTGGGCTGTCGACTCAGGAC
>NC_051158.1:50973270-51168270 GCF_013339745.2 Dermacentor silvarum | reverse complement strand
CTCGTTCCCGACGCGCGCTCTCTTTATCTCTCGTCCGTAGCTGTGGTTTACCCGAATGATCCCCCGGTGCTTCGCCCACTCATCATCATTCACTTCGTGGATATGCTGTGATTTTATCGATCACGTCACGCAGAGGCAAGCTGACGTCTGCTCCCCTCTCCCCCCCCCCCCAAAAAAAAAAATTTCTGGCTATGCCCCTGCTTCCGCTGTATATTTCCTAATATTTGTGACTTTCTTATAAAGGATAGAAAGGAAGTGCGAAATTTTTGATTATTTCACCTCCATATTGTTGGAATCTACTCTGCAATAAGTATAATGAGGCCTAATTTGGCACGATAGCCACAGCACACGTAGTGGCTATTTATGATGACTTATGTTAGGAGTGAGTTCCACATTCGGCTCCTTCGACAGTATTGCAGTGATATGCAAGTTTTCTGTCTTCTCTAGACTGGACTGTAAAGGAAGCTTGATTCAAACCATCCAAAAGTATTTCAAGATGCAATGTGATGCTTACATATATTTCTTATAGATATAGACAATAAGAGGAACCCTTGGCTCCTGAGCCCAACTCCGATGCCGCCTTTTTAAATACCATATAAAACACTTAAATTTTCCTTACTGCCAGTTTAGTGTAGCAAACTACACGCTTACCTGATAGACGTATCCTTGCATTTCCACTCCTTGGTTTCGCTCGTGTGTGTGTATCTACATTTATTCCTGCGAGTGTTCAAGGGGAAGATGTCAGTTGGGAGGGGGGAGGGCGCCCCCGACTCGGTAATATATTGCGGTGTTTCCCTTTCATTTCCTCTTCCCTTAATGTTTGTACATTTGGATTAAAAAAAGCCACTGATTTTCCGACGTGTTTTCGAGTAGGAAAGAGAAATACCACACCAATCATCAGAATATATTGTCAAAGCCAGCGATGGCCTGTTTCAACCACAAGCGACCACAGGGTCACAAAATTTCTTTTTACAATAAAAGAAAGGAGCCCCAGTGGTGCACTGCCCGTCAGCAAGGCACACCAGCCTATTTGCGCTTCGATCCAGGCCGCACAGAATCGAGAGCCAGTACCACCCGCCACGCTGATCTCGCCATTACTGGCACGTCTTTCCCAAGTCTATACTGGTGAAACTAGTGTCTCAAGGTTGTGCTCACGAGGGTTTCGAGGCCTCAATATATTTATTGCAGAGTAGATTGCAACAATATGGAGGTGAAATAATCCAAAACTTTAATGAATAGAAACAAAATTTGAGAGTCCCATGGTTGGGCCCCCAGTACAGGGCTCCACTCGCGTGAGCGGCTCGCTGGGCTTGGTCCAGGAGAGAAAGTTGGCTATCCTGAACCTCGTGCGCAAGCCGCGCATTCCACTGCCTGTTCAAATCTTGTGTTTTTAGTTGTGTGGAGTTTATATGTGTCGGTCTGTGATGATCCACGTGATGTGTGATAAAGTTGGCGTGTCCCCGCACCACGGGCATTCTCAGTGTGTCGTGTTTGGTGAATACGGCTAAGTGAATGTAGGTTTGGGTACGGTTGTTTGAAGTCGACGCTAATTCTTCGCCAGTTGACTGTTTAACTTTGGTTGAGGGCGTCCATATTGCCTCCGCTCCTGTCGTTGGTGTTCGAGAATGTCGCGCGGTGTACAGGGGGGCTCGTCACGAGGTTGGTCCGCAGCTCCAATGCTTAGTACACGAGCTAGCCGGTCCGCCCTTGTATGCGAGGCTCCAAGTGAGGTTGTGAAATCCGGTAACTTGACTCCCTAGAATGTTTTGTACTAAGTGCGGCGCCGTCCCAGAGACATACAGGCGACTGGAGGTTTGTGAGTCCGTGACTATGGCCGCAGGTACATCCCTAATCTCCGCGTCCCTAATTGCAAGTTCAATCGCTGCGGCTTCTGCTGTGCTGACAGAGTTTGCCCTGACCGATGCAGCTACCATACAATTTTGGTTCGTGGCTACGACCTTATACTTGTCCCTGCCCGTTTGAGTCGGGTCTGTGTAGTACACGTCTGGTTGTGCTCTAAATATCTGGTGCAAGGTTCTCGCTCGGGCCTTCAGGCGCCCCGCATGATATCTGGGACTGATATTTTTCGGAATTGGGGACACCACTATGTGCTTCCTCATTTCCCGTGTCATCTGCACTGTCTCTTCTGCACTGAACTGAGAGCGGAATCCAAAGTCAAGTTAGATATTTATTATGGCCCGACCCTGCGTTGCGGCGCACAGCCGTTCCCTTTGCGCGACCTGAAGAAAGCCGAGTACCAGGACGGGGGAGCGCTTGTGCCCATTTTCGACGAACTGGTGGGCACCTGACGGCAGTGGGAATCGAGCCCACGGCCTTCCGCAGCCGAGGAGGACACTCTACCTCGAAGCCACGGCTACGGTGACGACGCTGCGTCCACAAGGGCTATTTTGTAGCAACGCTTCCAATCCGCCGTGACTAATGGAGCTGGTTTCTCCCCTTCTTCGCAGAAAAATTATCTTCTTCGTCATTGCCCTGTATCCAGATGATGATGATGATGATGATGGTGGCAGCGATCATTTGGTGATTTTTCCTTTGTACCGGGTGGCTATGGATCTGAAACCTTGGAAATAATATAGAAATAAAAGTAATGAATAAAAGGTTTGAATTTACTTCATGAAGGGAAGAAATCATTTTTTTTTTTGTGGCAGTGCTTGGTCCGCATCGACGTTCTATGGTTGTAGAAGATTGGCCTTTAAAGACAACTGGCTTGCGAAGCTGGCGCTGGTCGTGTGGCTATATCTCCAGCACTCTAGGTGGCGCTTTGAAAGCGCAAATGCATCCACACCCTGACATGCAGTGAAGCCAAGCGCCTGTGCTAAAGAGGTACCCTCTATGATAGGAGACAAGGAGGAGACACAGGCGCGCAGTGTAACACCAGTTACTCCAGAGTCTCTGATCACGGATAGACTGCAGTACACGCGCGTACTCTATTCCGGCCGTGCTCATTGGGTCCGATGACGATGATGATAATGTTGTTGATGATGATGATGATTTATTGGCATCCCCTTTGAAACGGGGCAGTGGCAAATAGTCACCTAGCATCCTTGTGTTACTCAGGCATTCTATACATGCTTTTTATTCTAGCATTTTATTGCGATAGCAATTATATGGACACTTCACCAGGATTTCTGCCGTCGGCGTCGCCGTCGCCGTGAGATTCCGTATAGATAAAATCTTCGCCTCGCGCCGTATGCCCGAGCGGAAGCGTGCGGGGTCGCACGCTATCACGGAGAGCGAACGCACTCAATCTCCCATGCGCAAGCAAGGAAGCGGGAAGCCAGCGCCGGAGGGAGCGGGGGGGGGGGGGGGGGGGGGGGGGGGGACACTTCTACTCTGCCAACAACCGCGCTCGTCGCTCACCCGCACCGTCTCTTATCTCCACACGGCTCTGACCTTTGTATGCGCTCCTCATTCGCCGCTCAGTTTCCGTTGAAGCGATAGACCGCACGTACCTTCGCCCGCTGCGGCGTATGCGCTTGCTGCCAGCGTTTTGACAGTCGTTGTCTGCAGTCATTCAGCGTGATCTATTCATGTTTGTTTGTGCGCGCTCACACCACGCTTGTTCATTCAGTTAGTAATAGTCGGGCCACATTTTCCAACGCACGCTACGCCTGCAATGCTGCCCGGATCGGCAGTGCAGCGCTACAGGTGTGTCCCTTCGCACGCGCTGCCCACGGGAAGCGCTTCTCATCAACACCACCGTTTCACACGTGCCTTCTCGTGGTCATCGAGTCTCTCTTAATGTCGGTCTACTTAGGCCGCAGCACACCTGCTTACTTAATCAGCTCATGTTTACTACAATTCATATTGCAACCAAAGCCGCTCACCTTACTTCGTATGACATTGCTGTGTTGCTATCGCATTCATTGCTTCGCCCTTAGGGCGAAACTGTGACATTTTTGTATACATCTCTTCACTATTTTTTCTCTTCCTGAAAACTTGTCTACCTTGTACGTTTACATATGCCTGTAACGGACCCGCTCGTATCAGTCTTCCCTGCTTTTTTAACGCGAGGTTACCAAGCACCGATATCTGTCTGGAACATATATCCGTGCTCGCGGCGCGCTTGGACGCGTACGATCCGTCCCACACCATCTGCGCATGCGTATGCGTGCCGGCGTGAGGTTTCGCGCGCCGGCGAGCGTACATGTATCATCATCATCATCAGCCTATATTTTATGTCCACTGCAGGACGAAGGCCTCTCCCTGCGATCTCCAATTACCCCTGTCTTGCGCTAGCGTATTCCAACTTGCGCCTGCAAATTTCCTAACTTCATCATCGCATCTGGTTTTCTGCCGACCTCGACTGCGCTTCCCTTCTCTTGGTATCCATTCTGTAACCCTAATGGTCCACCGGTTATCCATCCTACGCATTACATGGCCTGCCCAGCTCCATTTCTTCCGCTTAATGTCAACTAGAATATCGGCTATCCCCGTTTGTTCTCTGATCCACACCGCTCTCTTCCTGTCTCTTAACGTTAGTCCTAAGATTTTTCGTTCCATCGCTCTTTGTGCGGACCTTAACTTGTTCTCGAGCTTCTTTGTTAACCTCCAAGTTTCTGCCCCATATGTTAGCACCGGTAGAATGCAATGGTTGTACACTTTTCTTTTCAACGACAGTGGTAAGCTCCCAGTTAGGATTTGGTAATGCCTGCCGTATGCACTCCAACCCAATTTTATTCTTCTGTAAATTTCTTTCTCGTGATTAGGGTCCCCTGTGAGTCCTAAGCCTTTCCAGTCTAAGAGCTTGAACACTTCTTCTAAACATGCAGTGAACAGCATTGGAGAGATTGTGTCTCCTTGCCTGACCCCTTTCTTGATAGGTAACTTTCTACTTTTCTTGTGGAGAACCGAGGTAGCTGTGGAATCCTTGTAGATGTTTGCTAAGATATTCACGTGTGCCTCCTGTACTCCTTGATTACGCAATGCCTCTATGACTGCTGGTATCTCTACTGAATCAAATGCCTTTTAATAATCTATGAAAGCCATGTAGAGAGGTTGATTGTACTCCGCAGATTTCTCGATTACTTGATTTATGACATGGATATGATCCATCGTAGAATATCCCTTCCTGAAGCCAGCCTGTTCTCTTGGTTGGCTGAAGTCAAGTGTTGCCCTGATTCTATTGGAAATTATCTTGGTGAATATTTTATACAATACTGAAAGCAAGCTAATGGGTCTATAATTCTTCAGTTCTTTAACGTCTCCCTTCTTATGGATTAGTATAATGTTGGCGTTCTTCCAGCTCTCTGGTACACATGAAGTTGTGAGGCATTGCGTATAAAGGGCCGCAAGCTTTTCAAGCATGATATCTCCTCCATCTTTGATTAAATCTACTGTTACTCCATCTTCTCCAGCAGCTTTTCCCCTCGTAGTGTCTTTCAAGGCCCTTCTAACTTCAGCGCTAGTTATAGAAGGAGCCTCTGTATCCGGTTCATCAGTATTTTGAATGAAAGTAGCTTGGCTGTTTTGGGCACTGTACAGGTCAGTATAGAATTCTTCCGCTGCTTTTACTATGTCATCGAAATTGATGATGAATTACCATGCTTATCTTTCAGTGCATACATCTTGCCTTGTCCTATGCCAAGCTTTCTTCTTACTGATTTAATGCTGCGTCCATATTTTACGGCTTCCTGAATCTTTCCCACGTTATAATTTCGAATATCCCTTACTTTTTTCTTGTTGATTAGTTTTGACAGTTCAGCGAATTCTATCTGATCTCTTGAGTTGGACATTTTCATCTTCTGTCGTTTCTTTATTAGGTCCTTTGTTTCTTGGGAAAGCTTACCTACCGGTTGCCTTGGTGCCCTACCTCCCACTTCAATTGCTGCTTCTGAGATCAACCTAGTTACGGTTTCATTCATTACCTCTATGTTGTCTTTATCTTCCTTTTCTAAAGCTGCATATTTGTTTGCAAGCACCAGCCTGAATTGGTCTGCTTTTACCCGTACTGCCTCTAGGTTGGCCTGTTTCCTCTTGACTAATTTCACTCTCTCTCTTCAAATTGAGAGAAATCCTAGACCTCACTAACCTATGGTCACTGCACTTTACCTTACCTAACACTTCTACATCCTGCACTATGCTTGGATCGGCAGAGAGTATGAAATCTATTTCATTCCTTGTTTCTCCATTAGGGCTTTTCCAGGTCCACTTCCTGTTGCTGCGCTCCCTGAAGAAGGTATTCATTATTCGGAGCCTATTCCTTTCCGCGAATTCTACTAACATCTCTCCTCTTGCATTCCTAGAATCGATGCCGTAGTTGCCAATTGCTTGCTCACCAACCTGCGTTTTCCCCACTTTTGCATTGAAGTCGCCCATGACTAAAGTATACTGAGTTTGCACCTTTCTCATTGCTAGTTCAACATCTTCATAAAACTGTTCTATTTCTTCATCATCGTGACTAGAGGTTGGGGCATAGGCTTGTACTACCTTCATTTTGTGCCTCCTATTCAGCTTTATTACGACGACTGCTACCCTCTCATTAATGCTGTAGAATTCATCAATGTTGCCCGCTATGTTGTTATGCACAAGAAATTCTACCCCGGATTCTTTCTTATCTGGAAGACCTCTGTAGCAGAGGACGTGGCCGTTAGTCAGCACTGTGTAAGCCTCACCAGTTCTTCTAACCTCAATAAGGCCAATAATATCCCAGGAAATGCCTGATAATTCTTCAAATAGTCCTGCTAAGCTAGTCTCACTCGAGAGGGTGCGCGTGTTGAACGTTGTGAGGTTCAGTTTTCATTGGCGGCCTGTCTTGACCCAGAGATTCTTAGCACCCTCTGCCGCGTAGCAGGTCTGACCGCCGCCTTGGTCAGGTGCTCCGCAGCCACTGGGAACTGAGGGCCACGGGTTAATTGTCGGAGTCATGAGGGAGGTAGTGGCCGAATACTGCACCAGGGAGGCCAATTCCTGTTCTGGTGAGGGAGTGACTTTGGTGAAGCTTAGTGGGCTTTGCTAGTTTGGTTGCACCTGAACTAGTATAGCCCCACTAGCTCTCGGCGATATATTTTTTTTCTTGCCGGTGTCAGGCATGTATATACCAAGGTAAATATACCTGGTAGCGAAGCTTCCATAGAATCCCGTACGTTCAAAACATGGCGGTTCATCTGCGGTTCATGGGGCTTAGCGCCATCTGTGTGAGGAGGGGACACTTCCGGCGGAAGGAAAAATAATTTGACGTCATATCCGTTAAAAATAGAAGTGACGTCAGTTTGTTCTCAAAGGCGCGAAATTTGTTTTCGAAGGCTGGCCATTAGAGCTGTATATTCAAATGCCCCGCCATTCGACTTGATGGGCGCTTCGAGCTTTCAGCGCGGAAAGCGATGCAGGAAAAGTTCAGCCGTACGGGTGTCGAAATCGCATCGCTGCACGTAACATACTTTCTTTGGAGGCCGACGAACGCTTTGTGCGTAGAGTGCTCGCCCTTTCGTCGGACGCCAAGCCCGTCGGCCAGCGCTGTCCTACGAAAACAACTAAAGTAAACAAGTATCTGGCGGTCGCGACTCACTACTTTTGACTAAACAGCTTAAGAAACAATGAAACTACCCGCGTCACCAAATTGAGACAAACGTCGACAAGCAAAGCAACACAACATCTGAGGGGGGCATGAACTTTACGAGCGCGCCTTTCTGTCCACTTCAAGAGCTGCATTGCATTGCAAGTGATAGCGGCGTCAACGCCCGCCGCTATCGCTGGGCGCTCTTACGGTGGGCGCTGAAAAAAGGTATTTATTGATAATGATCAAGTAAAATAGAATTGTTCTTTTTTCGCTATGCGTGCATAAAATTGATTAGGAATTTTATTTTCGTCGAATGAATCTAACTATATATCGCTTTAATCAAAAACGCTTTTTTCTTTCCCGATGTTTGTTCCCTCCAAACAAAGTCGCGCTTCAGTCGCTGCTCCCATAACCACCCTTGCTGATGTCGGTGACAATTCGTTCTGAACCACTTTTCGCCCGAATTTTCGCGACCATTTAGATCGACCTTGTATATACTCCGTTTCAGTAGTTCCGTGCAGCCGATCCAAGGCAACGTGACCATCGAGCGCAGGTTCCTGCAAAGCGAGATGTAGTGCCAGTGTTCGGAACCCGTTGCTTTTATTAACGGCCTTAACAAGTGGTATAGTCGAAACATGTTTACTTGAAGGCTTCTCTGCATGTTAGAGCTGCGATTGTTTTAGGTGATTTTGCTTCGTATAAGAGCTAAATCTCTACTATGCATCGCAAGGTCATTCATCGCGTCGCAATGACCTTGAGCCGCCGGAGCCCGAGCCACCGGAGCGCAAGTAGGGCAGGTATGCGCACTGCCATTTTGCACGCCCAGCGGGAACACTGCGTCCGTAACTCATCAAATATTAAAAAGGCTAATAATTTTACTTGGACGCGATGAGTCGTCAAATACGACTAATACGTATTACGTAATACGTAATACTAATACGTAATACGTAGCGTTGCACCACGTCGAGAGAGCTGGTAAGGGGGAACAGTCTTCGGAGATGTTCCCGCCGCTTCCGCGCAGGCCACTATGCATAGGTTGCACGGACGTCATCGCGGACGCCATATTGGGGTACCAGCAGGTCGAGAAAGGGCGCAAGCAAGGAACATGACAGCATGACAGCAACAAAAAGCGCGTCTTGCGTCGAACGTCAGGGCGATAACAATGATAAACCGGTGAAAAACAATCGCCGTGAAAAAGCAAAACAGTTTGCCCGTGATAATACGTTGCACTGACGTCATCGTAGTCGCCATCTTTGGGTACCATCGCGGTGAGATATGGCTGCGTGACGTCACATGAACACAACCTATAGCAGACGACACGGAGTGGAAGGACACATTTATTATGTTTTCACGCTCCTGATTGGCCGAAGAGGCCTGTACCTTCCACAGTGATGCACGGAGCTACTGAAACATAGTATAGTTTGACCTTTATTAGTTTCAAAGGCTTGAGCATGAGACGAGCAGGAGCGCGTATATTCTTTTGACGCGTCGCGTGCGCCTGGTTTATCGGGTCATAATCGCCGCCGCTATCGATCACCAGGCCGTCTTATCGAGTTCTCGCATTTGACCGCCGTCCGGGTCTAGTTATGACGTTTGCACTACCGAGGTTTCCGCAGAGGATACCTAAGCTTTCGTTGTGGCGTCCGACGGGCTAATATGATGTAGTCGGCGGTGGTGTTTGAGCGACTGGAGACAGCATGCGTAGCGGCTGACTACAGGGTTAAATTCGGCAGTATCTCATATACCGTGTTATCTATTACACTGGAAATGTACATGATGTGAAAACACTTTTTCACTATTCGTCCCTTGAGCGCTCTGATCACGATGTCAAGAATCCTTCGAAGTTCACTCTATAATTAGGTAAATTTATTATTTAGCTTACTTATTTGTTTTCACGTCCATGTTGCAAAAGCAGAATTGTCGTAGGGAGGAACTGGTGACAGGAACAATTCACGCGATTTTGAAAACAATATCTGTTGTTGAGATAATCGTCGAAAAAATCGACCTTTTCGCTTCGATCCCGAAATGTGACACGTAAATAAGGCGAGAAGCGCTGATCACGTTACTCTTGATGCTGTGGTGTCGAAAAGCAGGCGTCGTATGCTGCGACCATCACTTTCGGCGATACTATCGCATCGGCCGTCAGGCGTACGCTGATTGGCTCGTTGAGCGAAACCGAATGAGCTGGTTGGCTGGTTGAGCACTACGTCACGTGAAGGCGATAGTATCGCCGATAGTGATCGTCACAGAATACGTCCCCAGCCCAAAGAGGCGCACTGCGCAGGCTCCCAATCTGTAATTTTAACTGGGATTCATAGCGCTAAAACGACACAAGGACGAGGCAGAACACGGGACGAGCGCTACTGTCCTGGCGCGACGGCAGCGAAAACGACAGTGGGTTGCCAACAGATTAGCTTGCCAGGATTAGATGATAAGAATCGCGTCCAAGGGGTGAACGTAATGGCCACGATGAAACCAAAGATTGCGTGTAGCATCACGTGACCAGCGCTTCCGGTGCACTTCCCACCCCCCAGTTTCCACATCACGGCGCCCCCATTTCCAGTGCAGCTTGCGACAGGGGCACTCTAAACACACCAAAAAAAGTTAAAAGTGCAATATTAGGTTATGAACTACCGGATTTCGACAGCTACTTGACCATATCGTTTCCGCATGTTGAAGGGAGGAATGAATAAAAGCTTACGCATCGGTTTGAAATTCTTTAAAAGTCCTGTTGCATTAAAATTAATAAAGTGTGTTTGTGGTGTGTGCGCAGTGGCACTCGATAATTCGTCACCGATATCCCAACACAGATTTGAAGTCGGGTGTTCTACCTCTACTCCACGCCACCATATGATGATGAGGTTAGGAAACTCGCAGGCGCAAGTTGGAATACGCTAGCACAAGACAGGGGTAATTGGAGATCGCAGGGAGAGGCCTTCGTCCTGCAGTGGACATAAATATAGGCTGATGATGATGATGATGATGATGATCCCAACACAAACTTGTCAACGCCAATTTCATCAGAAATGCTCAATACCAATCATCTTCATCATCATCATCAGCCTATTTTTATGTCCACTGCAGGACGAAGGCCTCTCCCTGCGATCTCCAATTATCCCTGTCTCACGCTAGCTGCTTCCAAGTTGCGCGTGCAAATTTTCTAATCGAATCACCGCGACTAATTATCTGCCATATGCTCGAATCCGGCTTCCTTTCCCATTGGTACCGAATCTGTAACTCTAATTGTCCACCGATTATCTGCTCTACGCATGGCCTGTACTGCTGCATTTCTTCCTCTTAGTGTCAACTCCACACCGCTCTCTTCCAGTCTCTTAAAGTTAAGCCTAACATTTTTCGTTCCATCGCTCTTTGTGCGGTCCTTAACTTGTTCTCGAGCTTCTTTGTTAACCTCCAAGTTTCTGTCCCATCGGTAGAATAATGATTGTACACTTTTCTTTTCAACGATAGTGGCAAGCTCCCAGTCAGGAGTTGGCAATGCCTGCCATACGTACTCCTACCCAATTTTATTCTTCTGTAAATTTCCTACTCATGATCGGGGTCCCCTGTGAGTAACTGACCGGTGAGTAAGGAAAGGGCTATGTACACCGTCCGCACAATTTCCTCCACCTTATAGAGGTGACGCAGAGGGAGCAGACACTCGGTAGATTAAGAATATGTCGTTATTGACGTGCTTAGTAATCGTCTGGAACGAAATAGTTACAAGCACGTAGACGCAACAGACAGCGAAGCCAGGGAAAGCATAGCGGGAAATTAACGCTCGTCTGTCGTCTCGTCTTTGCTGTCGTTGTGCATATCTGCGCTACAATTCACCACTATGCCCGTACCAATTAGGTCAAGCAGCCACATTACGGAAATTTTTTCTTCTCTAAAGATTGGCATGTACCAGCAATAACCTAGTGGGAATGTATTCGACTTATTTCAATAAGACTTAAGATGGCAGCAGTCCGCTTAGCCGTCTACTATCCCGTCTAAGGCGAGTACTGGAACACAGCGGGAGAAATATTTTTCGCGGCAACAGATTTTGATGAGATTTGCTACATTCAAAAAGAAAAATTTAGAATCTAGTAACTGTAGGATGCGAATCTGTTATATAGGGGTTACATTCATTTTTTTAATGATGAATTATAAAAATTAATAAGTCTCAGGTGTAAAGTCCAAACTCTCTAACTGAGCAACGAATGCAATATTGCAAAAGTTCTGCAATCTGCACACGGATTAATTGCAAAGCGGACTAAATTGCTCCATATAGAGTGTTCTCAACTATACCACTAATTTGTTAGTAAATACTTTGGGAATGTCAACGCCCTGAAGAAGAAGGACCAAGAGGAAGGGGGAAGATAACAGCAGGACCTTCTGAAGCGGGGCGCCTCGCTGAGAGATGGCAAGCCGCCCTCCTCAGCGAGGCACCCGAGGACCAGGAGTGGGCCGTCCAGCGGGCCAGGGCCATTGCCGAGGATCTCGAAAGATTTTTCTGCGGCGATGGACCCCTGGCAACCTAGCCCCGGGCACCAACAGCCTTAACCGCTGGTCAAATAAAGTTTATTCCTATCCTATCCTATCCAAAATCAAAAAAGATGGCTGACTAATGGAGTAGCACACGAGGAATAAGGATTATAAACAGGGATAAGGTGCCTCAGAAAGGCTGGCCAACGTTTCGATAGGAGGACCTATCTTGGGCTTTTGCAAAACATTCCTAAATATTTCGACAACCTTACGCAAACTGTATATTACTTTATTTATAATCTGTCTGCTTCAGATTCTCTAAACGATGCAGCTTACAGAACTGCTATATATGTCTTTGGTACAGAATTGCGGATTTGTAAACTGTAAACTTCGTGTTTTACTTTTCTGAAACTTACCGACTTCCGTAATTTTAGAATTTTTTTCGTGAATTTTCGTCGACCTACTTTCGTCAAGGAAAGCGGACGAAAAGACAGTTTCCGGCTCAGCTGAAAGCCGGACCCACATCTTATGCATATGGCAAGATACCGGGGCAGTCACCTTTCTTTACACATTCTTCGGAAGATTTTCTAAGACAAAAGTTCTTGTACTATACCATGGCAAGGTATTGGCCACGTATTTGGGCTAGGGTAAGCACTACCAATTCATCCCCAGCATTTTCCAGCAGTTCCACAAGTCATCCCCAGCAGTTCTACGAGGGCTATCTTGTAACTACGTTTTCGATCCGTCAAGAATTTTGCAACTGTTTTCTCCACTTCGCAAAAACAATGCCCTCTTCGCCTTCGCCCTATATCCAGATGATTGTGGTGGCGGCGATGATTTGGTGCTTTTTTTTTTCTTTTGTAGCGCGCGGATATGTATCTGAAACCCTTGCAATAAAGTCGAAATAAAAGTAATGATTAAAAAGTTGAACTTTAGTTCAAGAAGAGAAGAAAACATTGATTCCAGCTGACGCTTTCTTCGCATCGACGTTGTATGGTTGTAGAAGAGTGGTCCTTAAAGAGAGCTGGATTGCGGGGCTGGGGCTGGTCGTGTCACCTATCATCAGCACTCTATAGGCAGCGATTCGAACCGATGACTGCGTCTCGCCCCTCACATGCAGCGAAGCCAAACGCCTGTGCTAAAGTGGAGCCCTCTGGGATACGAGGAGGCCGACGCGCGCAATCTTAGAGTCGCCTTTGTCGCAGGGTCATCATCATTCTGTCGTAATCAGTCCGTCGTCGTCAGCCATCTTCGTCGTGCTAGTGACGTCATTGCATTGTCGTTATTGCGTTGTCGTGACAGAGTCACTGGCATGCCTTCGTGGTCGTTCCATTCTCGTCATTAGGTCGTAGTGATTCCACTGAGCTCACCCAACTGACGTCATGCTTCGTCGTCATGCCGTCATCATCATTACACCTTCGTCATCCGACTTACCTCATGACGCCGTCAACACGCCGTCAACATGTCGTACGATCGTCGTCATTTTGCCGTGGTGACTCAGTGTCGTCATGCCATTGTCGCCATGTTATCGTCGTATATGCGTCGTCCACATACAGTGGACTGAATTTCTTCGTCGTTATGCGCGGCACCTAACACAACAAGTTTATGTTGAGCGACGCAGTTCCCAGTGGAAATGTGTCCAGCTGGGTTGTGTGACTTCTACTTGGAAACGTTCGCTGAGGAGGACCATCGTTAGCATTGACAAACACCAATGGCAGCTTCGCTAAACCTATTACCACAGTGCATTGGATTGGTAGACTTTTGTCGAAGAGACTTTTGTTGTTTCCCTTTTTTGTTCCCTCTTTTAACAGCGAAGCTGTTCTTAGTCGAGCCTTCACCGTCTGTCCGGCGTCACGCAGGTCACGTGATCAGGAGAGGATGACAGCCGCGCCGGCGGAGGGCAGATCACGTGACCGGATAGAGGAGGAGAGGCGTGCTGGCGGAAGAGGCGACCAATGAGAGGCCACGCTGGGCGCGAGGGGGAGAGGCGATAAGAGAAGGTGTTTCTGTGTGGCGCGCACTTTCGGATAACGCGCAACGCGTAGAGCTGCTACCAACGCCGTCCGCGTTTCTACGCGTTCGCGCCGAACGTGCGCGGTGTGCGTGACTGCAGCCGATGCATCTGGTGGCGGCTCCGCTGTTTCGATCAGAGAACTGGACACTCGTCGAGTAGCGTCGGAAGTCGCTGCCTCTTCTCGCCTCGCAACGTTTCAATATAAGTTCCTGTTGTAGATCTGTGTTAACTTCTGTTGCGCACTTGCTTCATGTGCGACACATGTACATGTAACACTCGGTTTAACTAACACAGTTCGTAACACCGCATGTCAGTCTCGTACTTGAATTCTCACCTTCCTTCACTGCTCATCAAGAACTTCAATGTCAAAGCTTCCGCTGTATATTTAACCAATATTTGTGATTTCCTAATAAAGGATACAAAGGAAGTACGAAATTTCGGAACATTTCTCCTCCTTATTGTTGCAATCTTCTCTGCAATAAATATAATGAGGCCTAAATTGGTACGATAGCAAGAGAACGCGTAGTGGCTATTTAGGATGACTTATGTTAGGAGTGAGCTCCACATTGGGCTCCGTCGACAGTAGTCTGGTAACGTTCTGGTTTTTTATGTTCTCTAGATTGGACTGTAAAGGAAGCTTGATTCAAACCATCCAAAAGTCTTTCAAGATGCAATGTGATGCTTACATATATCTTTATAGATATAGGCAATAGGAGGAACCCTTAGCTCCTGAACCCAACTCCGATGCCGCCTGTTTAAATACATATAAAGCACTGAAATTTTCCTTGCTGCCAGTGTAGCGTAGCAAACTGCACGCTTACAATAAATAAATATTTCAATAAAATATTCAGTAACATATTCAATAAAAAAGATTACACCATCTTCCCGTAGTAGTATGCGAAGCAGCCATGGGGTCGACTCAAGTTCCCTTTAGTTTTCAGTTCGTCGTTTCCGTTATGTTGAGGTACGTAGTTACCATTATATTTACCGTGCGTTGCGGGAGGAGAATTAGAGGAGCGGAGCGCGTCATTACACCGCGAGCTACAGTGGCGACCCCCAGCGGAGTATGCAGCGCCTACCGTCGCGCCTCTAACCTAAGCTGCTTCGCATTATCGCGCGCGGAGCCGCAGGTGTTGCCATTCGTTACGCAATCCGCAGAGGAAGGAGCGTCGGAGAGGAGAGGAGGAATGCCGAGAGGAGAAGAGATGAGACAAAGAGAGAAGAGGAGGGGGAGGAGGATGCGCATGCGCAGTAGTGGTGTGGACGCCGCACGGCGGATGGATGGATGAATGGAGGGAGGGAGTGACATAGCCCCGACCATAAGCTGCTTGGCATCTAAAAGTGAGCCCCAGTGGTGCGCTGCCCGTCAGGAAGGCACACCAGCCACACGTATGCGCTTCGAGCCAGGCCACACGGCATCGCGAGCCAGTAGCGCACGCCACGCTGCACTCGCTATTACTGGCACGTCTTTCACAAGTCTATACTGGTCAAACTGGTCTCTCATGTTTGCGCTCACCAGGGTTTCGACGGGATTTGAGGGGCACAGGCTCCTTTCCCAAGCACATCAGGAAAGCCGAGTGCCAGGCCGGGGGAGCGCTTGTACCCATTTTCGACGAACCGGTGGGTGACTGGCAGCAGTGGGAATCGCGCCCACGACTTTCCGCAGCCGAGGCGGACACTCTACCACTGAAGCCACGGTTGCGGTGACGATGCTGCGTTCGCGAGGGCTATCTTGTGGCTACGCTTCCAATCCGTCATGACAGATGGAGCTGGTTTCTCTCCTTCTTCGCAGAGCCATTATCCTGTTGACTTAGCCCTATATCAAGAGGATGATGATGGTGATTTACTTGTATTCCCTCTGAAACGGGGCGGTGACATATAGTCACCCAGCCTACTTGAGTTAATCAGGTAGGCTGCGCATGATTTTCATTCTAGCATTTTACTGCAACTCTTAATCTTTTTTGTCTTCCTCAAAACTTATCTGTGTACATTGTAAAGCTACCTATGCCTGTAAGGGATCCGGTCGTATTCGTTTCTTCCCTGCTTTTTTTTCATCAATATTCTAAATGTACGTTGCTTATCTCGACTGATCCCTGGTCGATGCTTCCATGCACTTTAAATATAAGCGCTTCTGGAAGATGTGCGTTACCAACGGGTCTCACTGGGTGAATGCCTACGCTTTCCGAACAACTTAACAAGCCCCGTTGAGAGTGTCCTAAAGGCATGCTTGAGCTGCGAGCAAAATCGTCTCGCGAACATCAACCCCTGTTTTATTGCGATAGCCATTATATGGGCACTCCAGACGAATTTCCGCCGTCGCCGCCCCCGTGATGTTCCATATAAAGTCTAAGTGCGGTAACATCGCGGCCGCGTGCCGTATGCTGGAGGTGTTAGCGAAAGCTTGCGAGGGTGACCCGAGAAGGATGGTGGTTTGATGCTGCAGTGTCTTCTCGCGCTAGCAAGGAAGGAAGGTGGGAACGGTATACGCGCCGTCTTCTAACGCGCACAACGGGAGAAGCAAGGAGATGTATGTGTGAGGAGGGGGGGGAGGGGTAGGGGACTAGGTTAGTGTGCACCTGTTCCAGCTGCGGCAGCTGAGCGTAAATCACCTTTAGCTGAGCGCAGCCGCGCGCGTCCTCTGTTGGAGGCAATGTGCGCTGGGTTCGAAGGCTTGCCGACCGCAGATATCTGATCGCTTCGTGTGCGCTGTGTTCTCACACGCCTAAGTCGCGTTGAAGCGAGAGGTAGCACGAAGGAAAATTCGGGCGCCGCTGCTGCCGCTCTACACCACGCCAGCGTTCTGACAGTGAGTGTCCGCGATCATCCAAAGAGATGTGTTCCTGTTTGCCTGTGTAACGTGCTTGTTGATTTAGTTAGGGAACGTTTACAGCACTTTATGGAGCTGATAAAACGACTAACCTTACTTCGTATAGCTGTCTAATAATTTGCTATCGTAATCAATTCTTCGCCTGTCGGGCGGAACTGTGACTTTTTATTTAGGCTATCGATTCTTATACAAAGGTTATAGTAAATTGCTAAATTAAGAAAATATGCAAAAAAAGAATGTTGAAGCATCATGTTCGCGCCTCTAGCTCAGCAGCAAAAGACAAATTGCATTTCTGTAAGGAGCACATCTTGAGACATCTAAAGGGTACTAAACTGACTGACTACCTGTCGCTCTGGAATACGCCACTTATTTGTGAGAATGACCTTACGGAACTCTCGTAAACATTGCGACAGTTTCATGTAAGCTATAAACTCGTACACCGTCTTTGTCGGCTTCAGATGATTTAACAGACGCAGATTACAGAACTGCGATATCTGCGTTGATGTAGAGTTACGAAGTATATTTCAATTTTAAAAAATCTGAAATCCTAAATAAGAAATTTGCTCCCATCAGTTCGAGGAACGGAGATTTATCTCTAGAATGCAAGAAATTTCATTTATATCGAACCGGTGGTGGTGTATTGAGGTAATTTCTCTGTTTAGCGTGCACTTGAATGGAGAAATCAAAGTTGGTCCCAGAGTAAAGCTTCCTCTTGAAGAGAACTATCGCAGTAACTGACCCGCTAAAGACCCTGCCATAAGTACACAGCGGCTCTGCTAAAGCCGCTCGTCCGGTCCTGTGGCATGCAGGATCTCCACTAACACTTTCGTTGTCGGGTTCACAGTTGTATCATCAGGCCATGGGCCAAAACACACAGACGCCACGCAGAGCTGCTGAGACGCAGCGCAGTGATGTGTTGAGTCTGCTTCTTTCGGGACACCCTGACGTAATACAAGAAGTGCATTACATTCTTCCGCCCAGCCGTAGGCCTCGAAACAATTCCCGTGTAAATAAAGACGCCTTCACAACCAATAGCGTCGCCAGAAATATATTTCGGAGGTGGGGGGGGGGGGGGGGGGGGGTTGGACGCACTTGACCGGGTACTGTGAGGAGCAGGGGCGAGGGACTACACCCCCCCCCCCTTCCCTCGTCTACGCCACTGTTTACAACCACTTGCCATGTCCTTCACTTCGGCTGACGACGCGATACGTACCATCTCCCGACCCATATCCGCCCACTAAAGTACACCTTAGTCCTATTCCCTTTGACCCGGCTTCGCTGGAAACAATGAGAACGTAGATTATGGAGGAGCCCTGCGAAAACAACTGTCCGCGAAAAACAGCCAAGACATCGAGAGTATGCGATCGCTCTACACCGTGCATGGCTGCGCCATAGAATAAAGACCAACCGGCTGCGCGCGCGTATTGGCCTTGTGCAAGAATGATGGCGGCGCTGCGAGCGGATATGTGACGTCACCACTTAAGTCGTCTGCTACACTCCGGGTGCAGCTGTGGCGTTTGCATTGCCTGCTTGACCGACAGGCTATGAGCCTGTCCTTTCTTTAATTGTTTAATTAGTTTACGATCCTCGCCAGTGCCCCTCTCTATAGCTTGAGCCGCTGAGCCTTCCTCTTGACTAAAGTTCATTTTTTCTGCCTTACTTGACCAGTCGCGGTAGCTCAGTGGCTACATCGTTGCGCTGTTGAGGTCAAAGATTCGGTTCCCGGCCCTGACGGCCTCATTCCGGTGAGATCAGAATGCAAAATCGATCGTGTACCTTGCTTTGGGTGTGCGTTGAATAAAGCCAGATGGTCAAAATTAATCCTAAACCCTCCCTAGCTATGGTGTCCCCCATAAACCCATTGGGCAGCTTAAGGACGTTTCAATCAACAATTAAATAAATTAATCGCCCTCACTTCTTTGCTTCTGTTCTCAGTGAATGCACAACTAGCATGGTGCTCTGTAATTACTGCATATATTTTTCCTAGCACCATATTTATGAAAGCCCGTATTATTAACAAACATGCGTCATGCTCCTTAGGACGCTTGTTGGCATTCGATAAACCCAGAGCCTTCGTGGTCACGGAACCCAACCTTGTTCCCGTGGATCAGTCTACGTGGTTCTGAAACCAAAGCATGATTATACAGCTGAGTCACAAAATGGCTCTCTGGGAAGGCCGGTGGCTCAAAATGGACCACCGAACTGGCTGAAACGGACCTATACTGACCCCTTCACAGACTTGTCACTCAAGCCTGAAGCGCAAAAAGTTCCCCCAGCAGTGCGAGGAGTTTCATGGCAACGAAGCGTCCAAGAAAACATGGTCCCAGTGAGAAACACTTGCCGCTACCTTCTTGACACTTTCCTTCCTGCACATGAATTGTGGTTAAATATCGTAAATACACGTTTTTCTACAAAATATTGCTACGAAAGTTATTTCAGTGACCAAGAGCAAGCCCAGCTGTCATGACTGAAAGGACGAAGAGGCACGACGTTTTAACCTGGCACGGGCTGTTCGTTCTAGGCAGAGCAACATGCATCTGGGCAGAGCAACATGCATATGCGCTTGCAAATATACCTGTATATAGTCATTCCCGTGCATCTTTATACGTAACAATATATTCAGCTGATAGTAAGAGCTCGTCTGGCGCTCTTCCGCACCAACTCGCTAATCCGGAGTGGAGGGCTCCGGATTAATTTTGACCACCTGGAGTTCTTTAAGGTGCCCTACAACGCAAAAACGCCCGTGTGCGCTTGCGTTGTAGTGCCCATTAAAGAACCCCAGGTGGTCAAAATTAATCCGAAGCCCTCCACTACGGCGTGCCTCATAATCAGAACTGGTTTTGGCGCATAAAATCACAGAACGCACACCACACTGCCACATTATTTAATCTCCACAGATGACCTTTATACTCGCTGATCTCTGCGCAGGTATCCGGGTGGTTGCAGTGGGAACGCCGAACGCATCTCACAGAAATTGGAGCGCAATGAACCTTCCACGGGACAACCAGGAGTGAAAAGGCTGCTCCTCGATCGTTCCGAGATAAGAGGCACGATAGAGGACAGGACCTATCAATTGTGAAATATGGCGAAGCGCACTGTGGCGAAGCATTGATTGCGATGGCAAAATATTACACAGCTATACGAAGTAAGGTTAGTCGTTTCATCAGCTGCGTAAACTGCTGTAAACATTCGCTTACTAACTAAATTAACATGCACGTTGCCACGTGCGCACAGGCAAACACTAGCACATCTCTCTCGATGGCCGCTGGCACTCGCTGTCAGAACGATGGCGTGATTACGAGTGGCAGCAGCGGCGACCGAATTTACCTTCGTGCTGCCTCTCCCTTCAACGCGAACTAGACGCGCGAGAACACGGCGCACACGAAGCCATCAGCTATCGCGGGTCAGCTATATTTCGAACCCAGCGAAGATTGCTTCCACGATAAGACGCGCGCGGCCACGCTCAGCCGCCGCAGCTGGAGCAGGAGAGGAGATGCGCTCTAACCTGTCCCCTCCCCATCCTATCGAGCGCACATCCCCCTGCTACCTCCCGTTGCATGGTTATGATGACGGCGTGCGCCCTCCCCGCCTTCCTCCCTTGCGAACGCGAGAAGAGATCTCTGCATTAAGCCACCATCCTTCTCCGCTCACCCTCGCAAGATTTCGCTCGCACCTACAGCTATAGAGTGACCTAGAATACCACTACAGCATACGGCACGCGGCCACGATGTTATCGCACTTGGACTTCATACGGAACATCACGGTGACGCCAAGGCAGACGGTGGCGACTACCGCGGAAGTTCGCCCGGAGTGTGCCATATAATTGCTATCGGAATAAAAGAATGACTGATGTTCGCGAGACGATTTCGCTTCCTTTACAAGCTTCCCTTTAGACACTCTAAATGGCACTTTTGAAGTTGTTCGGACCCAAAGAGCACGGTCGGGCTGGACTAAGCGCGCGCGCTCTTGAAGCGCGCATGTGTTCCAGTACAGCCGCGATGAGAGACTGTAGGGCAAGTGGTATTACACTGGGCGCGTTTGTCCCCTCAAATAGAGGGCATGACATTAGCATAGGCTCTTGGCTTCACTGCATGTGAGGGGCGAGGTGCATGTCATCGGTTGAAAGCGCCGCTCAGTGTGGTGATCGGTGACACGACCAGCGCCAGCCCCGCAAGCGAGTTCTCTCTAAGGACAAATCTCCTACAACGTCGATGCCGAGAAATCGTCACCGCAAATAAATGTTTCCTTCTCTTCTTGAACTAAAGCTAATCTTTTTAATCCTTACTTTTATATCGATATTCTTTCAATTGTGTTTCATATTCATGGCCACCCGCTACAAAATAAGAAAAAGCACCAATTCATCGCTACCACCGTCATCATCATCCTTATCATCTGGATATAGGGCGAAGGCGAAGATAATGTTTCTGCAAAGGAGGGGAGAAACCAGCTCCAGCTACCATGACAGATTGGAAGCGTAGCTACAACATAGCCCTCGCGGACGCAGAGTCGTCACCGCGACCAGTGGCTTCGTGGTAGAGTGTCCGCCTCGGCTGCGGTAGGTCGTGTGTTCGAATCCCACTGCCGGCGGGCACCCATCGGTTTGTTCAAAATGGGTACAAGCGCTCCCCCGGCCTGGCACTCGGCTTTCTTCAGGGGTGATGTGCTTGGAAAAGGAGCCCACGCCCCGCAAATCCCGTCAAAACCCTCGTGAGCACAACCTTGAGACACTAGTATGACCAGTATAGACTTGTAAAAGACGTGCCAGTTATTGGCACAGAGCCGTGCTCCCTCAAGGGCTGCAGAAGATAGCGCCAATGGTAATGGCGAGAGCAGCGTGGCGTGCGGTATTGGCTCTCGATGCCGTGTGGTTGGCTCACCAGCTCATGGGCTGGTGTGCCTTGCTGACGAGTCGCGCTACCACCGGGGCTCCTTTTTTTTTTTATCGCAAAGAACATTTTGTGACCCTGTGAGCGCTTGTGGTTGAAATAGGCCATCGCCGTCTTTGACAATCATCTCTGACTGTTAGTCATTCAGTCAAGAACTTTATTGAGACACGCCGGGGTGGCTCAGTCGGCTAAAGCGTTGCGCTGCTGAGCACGAGGTCGCGGGATCGAATCCCGGCCCCGGCGGCCGCATTTCGATGGAAGCGAAATGCAAAAACGCCCGTGTGCTTGCGTTGTAGTGCACGTTAAAGAACCCGGTGGTCAAAATTAATCCGGAGCCCTCCACTACGGCGTGCCTCATAATCAGAACTGGTTTTGGCACGTAAAGCCCCACAAAGAAGAACTTTATTGAGGTCCTGAGGAGCTTTAAGCCGTTGGACATTCCACGCGGGGAGCTCCTCTGGCCGAAGCCGTAGGCGACGCCCAAGTCCGGACGGGACCGTGGTGACGCTCCGCCAGTTCTTGGGCCCTCTGGACGGCCTTGATTTGGAGTTTCAGGTCCGGGCTTTCGAGGGCTTCTTCCCATTCGGGCTCACTGGAGAGAGGGCCCTTTGGTCATAGCATTGTCATAGCATGTGCGAGAGTGAGCAATGAAGTTCTGGGCAGTCTGGGCAATTTGCCGGCATGTCTGAGCTGCAGTGACTTAGTAGGCCTCGTGACGGATACGAGTCCGTTTGTAGCATTCGAAACGCGGCCAGTGCGGCCTTTTTTTTTCCCTACTTGAAAGCATTGGGGGAAATAAGTGTATATTTAATGGGAAAAACAAACAATAAGGTAAGTGGGACTGAAAGTGAAAAAAAAAGAATATTTTTCCAAGATGGCGGATATTTCCCCCGCACTGACGTCTTCCCTAATCAACACTCTCAAGAAGGAACCTGAGTATACTCACACTCGAGCGAAAGCAGCAAGAAGGAAACTAGAGAGACGTCAACCAATTATGCGTGCCGTTTGCTACCCTACACTGGCAATAAAGAAAAGGGGCATAGAAAAAGGAAAGAAGGGAGAAAGTGAGCACTGCCCACTCAAAGAAGGACGTGCAGCAGGACTATAAACGGTCACTCAGGCGTTTGCACTTTAAGAACGGCAGATCCGCCGGAATAGCTTTCAAAGCCAGTGACGGATGGAATCATGGTTCAAGAATTTTTGTCTCAGAATGCGTAAAGGAACGCTACCGCCACAGTAGCTACGCATATGCATAAAATATGGGTTCGACTATCAGCTAAGGCAGAATCTGTGTTTCCATCCGCTTTCCTTTCCCGCTAGGTTATTGCTGGTACATGCCAATTTTTAAAGAAGAAATAATTTCCGTAATTTGGCTGCTTGGGCTGGTTGGTAGGCATAGTGGTGAATTGTTGCGCAGATATACACAGCGAGTACAGCAAAGACGAGACGACAGACGAGCGCTAATTTCCCGCTATGCCTTTCCCTGGCTTCACTCTGTGAATTCAAGTGGTTGCGACTATTTCGAACCGGACTTTTACTAAGCACGTCAATGAAGACATGCTCTTAATCTACCGAGTGTCTGCTCCTCCTCCGTCACCTCAATAAGGCGCTATAAATTGTGCTGACGGTGTAAATAGTCCTTTCATTTTAATTCATATGGCTGCGGAGCCTGCATAAAGGGACGCTTTCATTGGGTGTTTGCGAAGAACGATGTTCCTCCTTAGCGAACATTTCCAAGCGAAGGTCTCACGACCCAGTTGGATGCTTTTTTCTTTGGGAGCTGCCTCGCTTAACATAAACTTGTGGCACTCAATTACGTACATGCCGCGCACTGACGAAGATTAGACTACAGCACGGTGACATGAAGGAGAGCGTACCACGACGACGCCACGACGACAATGGCATGACGTCACTGGGATGACGACACTGGAGTGACGACGATGATGACGTCGCGACAACATGTCGTCGATGCTGCAATTATGCTGATGGTACGACGCGGACAGCACGACGACAAGGTTTTGGTGTGATGACGACGATACGACAACGAAGTGATGGCGGTGGAGTGAGGACGACGGAAGGATGGCGACGACATAAGACATCGAAGGAATAACCACATTGTCCATGAAAGCGATGAAATGACGACGACGGCAGCGCAACGACAGTGTGTTGGTGTTGAAGCTGATGTCCACACTTGGGTGAATCTCCTGCAACCCAGGGCTGCCCCGATTCCCATTATATGCAATGTTTGTTTGCCATATTCCCGGTGGCGCCCAATCGTGGAAGACAGCAGTTAGCGGCCAGTAAGGATGTGATCCACCAGGACATTGAGAACTCTGCGGAGCACAACCAATATGTCTATACGGTTTTCACGGATTATGAAAACGCGTTTGATTAATTAGAGATACCACAGTCATGGAGACATTGCGTAATCAAGGAGTACAGGAAGCATACATGAATATCTTGGCAAATGTCTCCAAGGACTCCACAGCTACCTTCATTGAGAATTCATTGCTTCACAAAGTGGTTAGAAGTTCTGACAAATATGGTTAAAAGTTTTGGACAATATGCGATCAGTTTGTAATAATATCTCGTCGAGTGTCCGAGCTAAAGCGGGTCGGTCATGCAGGCATTGCGAGTGCGCGGGTCGACCACGATCGCTGAAGCCACGACTAGCTCGGCTCCTGCGTACGCGACATGTGGCTTCCTTTCAAATTATTGGTTCACTTTTCGCGCTAGATTGTGGACCTCTGCTTTAAGTTGCATAATCCGGGCAACCACGTCAGCGTCATCGGTTACGATGGATGGGATGCGTAACTATACAAAGGCGCCTAGCGGAATATAATGCACACCATCGCAGCCTCGTCGAAGAGCGCCCGCCTCGACTGTGTCTGGTCGGGGGTTCGATACCCGCTACCAGAGTCCCACGGCCTGGCGCTCGGCTTTCTACAATAAGGGTGACATGCTTGGGGAAGGAGGCTAGGGCCTTTCAAATCCCGTCGCGAACATCGCAGCTATGAGACACCCGAGGAGGTCGAGTGTGGCCTGTGTCTTGTGAAAGACGAGTCTGCAGTAACGAGAGCAGCGTGGCGCACGATTCTGGCTTGCGGCGATGCCTTGCGTCCGGGTTCATCGCACGTGGGCTGGTGTGTAATGCTGATGGGTAGCGCATCACTCAAGCTGCTTTTGTTTTATTGCGAAAGCAATTACATGGACATTCCTGGCGCATTTCTGTCGTCGTCAGCGGCGCCGACGTCGCCGTGATGTTCCATATAAAATTCAAGGGTGATAGCATCGTCGCCGTGAGCCGTATGCTGCATGTGCGAGTGAAAGCGTGGGAGGGTGAGCCGACGATGGAGGCTCAATCTCGTGCGCGCAAGGGAGGAAAGTGGGGAGGAAGCGCGTCGTCTTTCGTTGTACGCAAGGCACCAGGGGCAGGGGAGGAAAGGGTGGGGGGGGGGGGGGGGGGGTCGTACTACTCCGACGGCTGCTGCGTATGGAGCGGCCGCAGGGGCCCTATCTTAAACGCGATCTGCGATGGTGACAGTGCACCGACCTCTGAGAGCTTCGTGTGCGCTGGGTTTTCGCCGCTTAGTCTGCGTTGAAGCGCGACGCAGCACGAGGGTCAATTCGCTCGCTGCTGCTCCCGCGCTTCCCGACTCCAGCGTTTTGACACCAAGTTTCCGCGGTCATCAAGTGAGAGTTGTTCATGTTTGCCTGTGCGCGCGTGATGTCGTGCTTCTTAGTTCAGGTATTAAGCTAATATTTACAAGTTTATACGGCCGATAAAACAATGAACCTTACTTCGTATAGAGACACAGAGTGAGAAAGCTCTTTGCTGAAAAATCCGAGTGTTTAGCTAGCGTAATTTCCCCTACATGCTACTCTGCAGGGAATGGGATGAAGGAGAAGAAATGCCCAAAAAGAAGGTGGGCAGAAGAAAAATAAATGCAAGTCTTGTGATGTTATCGGCTGTAGAATACGTGTCCGATGCCATAAATGTAGATAATTTAGGTAAAACTCGACGTTTACTGCAATATATATAAAAAAACTGTGGCTCCAATCTACGCTGGACAGCGAAGATGTAAACGACACCCACAACGATTACCCATCGTGACGCCACTTGAATTCAGACACGTGGCTCTACAAAGAGTGAAACCAGAGACAAGTAAAATGTAATTAACCACACCCTTTATTACTTCACAACTACATTGTATTCACGCTGTTCTTCTCCCGTCTTTACTTTCCGTGGTCTGCCCAGGGTAGCCTGGAATGAACAGAATAAGTTGCTAGACCATGGTGACGTCACTACGTGATTTCTATGCGGTTGGGCACTTTTCCACTCAGAGTAGCTTACGCAACCGTAATCTTTACCAGGATACATACGCGGGAGAAAAAACGCTGTAAACGACACCCACAACGATTACCCATTGTGACGCCACTTGAATTCACACACGTGGCTCTACAAAGAGTAAAACCAGAGACATTGGTTTCACGAGGGTTTTGAATGACGTCAGCCCCTTTCGAAGCAGCTGCAAACCTAATCTTTACCGGAACGCGTTGGAGGGTGTTCCTCTTGTTCACACGCACCTTATCGTCCATCATGTGGTTTTGATGCTTGTTTTCTGGTTTTTCTTTTGAAAACGAGTGCTGAGCTGTATGATGTATTCCTGATTTCAAAGGAGATATGCTGTTTTTATTCAATTTTTAGCCTGGCGTTTTTTGCTTACACCGATACAAAAATTTCCTTGGCTGGTGGAGGTATACAGCTTCGCTGTACTAATATCACAGTCCTTGATGAGACGATATTTTGACTCAATTGACTGAATATAAAGAAAACAAGAAGCCCGGGGCTTAGCACTGCTTTGATGGGCAAGGCTTGGGACCCAGCATCCGTGGCAATGTCAAGGGGCCTTGGTCGAGCATTTCCATGTTAAGTTTATATCGAAGTCGCTCGTCTCTGTAAGCTGGGCACTCAAGCAATATGTGCTCTAGAGATTCCACGGTGCCGCAGTTGTCGCAACATGGACTTGTGGTCTGGCCATTGTGAAAAAGAAGATTGTTCGTGTATGCAACGTTTATTCGAAGCCGGTGATAGAGGGTCTCCAGATGCCGTGGTAGACATTGTGGTAGCCTTGATTGGAGTTCTGGGTCGATAATGAATAAAAACTTACAATTGCCTGAAGGTGAAGACCATCTCTTCCGTCATTCATTGAGTAAATATCGCTTCGCCAAAAATGAAGCCGCACTTTTAGTGAAAAACACTTTTGTAAATTTTGTAGTAGTAGTAGAAAACTTTATTTTATGTTTTAAGAACGAAGTCCCAGAGGGTGGAGCCCTCAGTCCAGGGCCCCATTTGCTGCTGCTATCCGGCTGGCCCGGTCGATCAGGCATCGCTGGTCGTCGAAGGCTGTGCTGGAAAGAGCGGCTTCCCACTGGGATGGGGAGGGGTTGGGTATTCTAGGTAAGCCGGGTGGTTTGGAGCATTCCCACGTAGAATGGTAGAGGTTTGGGTGACCACCACAGAAAGGACATTTGTCGGGGTACTGGCTAGGGTAAAAAGTGTGGCGGAGAGCAAGGCTGGGGAACGTATTAGTTTGGAGCTGACGCCAAGCGGCTGCATCTGCACGGTTTAGCTTCACGTGTGGTGGGGGGAATATTCTACGGGATAGTCTGTGGTGTTGTAGTATATGCGTGTATGTAAGCGGTATCGTTTCCACCTTGTCTGGGTTGGACTGGTCTTCCACCGGTGCCTGGAGGGTTAGGCCTCGGGCTGCCGCATGAACGCGCTCATTGCCAGGGAGAGACGCATGCCCAGGTGTCCAGACTAGGTGAACTAGTGGAATGTTTTGCTTCTTGTGTAGAATTTTATGAGCGATCGGTGAAATCCGTCCTTGTGCGTAGTTTCGACATGCTTGCTGCGAATCTGTAAGAATATGTATGATCTTATCTGGGGGTTGAGCGCTGATGGCGAGGGCTATGGCACATTCTTCGGCTTCCGTGCAGTTGTCAGTGCGTATTGTGGCTGATAATAGTGCTTCGCCCCTCCAGTCGGCCACCGCTACCACTTTGGCTGTAATGTCAGGGTAGCACGCGGCGTCTGTATAGAAGGTGTCGAGGTCGTTGCAGTATGCTCGGTGCAGTGCCATTGCACGCGCAGTGCGCCTGCCTTTATGGTGTTCGGGGTGCATATTCCGAGGTATGGGGGCCACTGTAATGTTTTCTTTGATGTTTGGGGCGATTGAGAGGGGCTCTCGTGGGGAAAACTCTGATGTTGGGTAACGTAATTGTCTGAGTACGTGCCTTCCTGTCGATGTACGTTTAAGTCGTTCGATCTGCCCGACTTTCTGGGCTTCGATTAATTCGGCCGTGGTGTTATGTAGACCAAGCTGTAATAGTCTGGCTGTTGAGGTGTAGATAGGAAGGCCTGTCGCCGTTTTCACTGCTGTTCGTATGAGTGTGTCTAGCTGGTTTGTTTGGTTTTGGGTGAGTCGGTGGTAAGGTGCGTGATAGGTAATGCGGCTTACGATTAAAGCGTGTATGATGCACATGACGTCGGATTCCTTTAGGCCGTGGCGGCGGTTCGTGACCCGCCGGATCATGTGCACTACTTGATTAATCTGTTTCTTCAGTAGCGTCAGGGTATATGTCGCTTTCGCATTGGCTTGAACATGGAGTCCTAGTAAGCGCAATTTGTTCACCTTATTTACAGGTTCACCCTCGATAGTCACCGTGATGTCAGGTGGTAGGTGATGTTTCCTTTGGAGTTTTTTTACTATAAGCAGTTCTGACTTTTGAGCTGCGCACGTAAGTCCCCCTGCCCGGGCATATTTCTGGGTGACATCGGCTGCTGCTTGTAGTGCGTCCTGTATTTCACCGTCTGAGCCACTGGTGGCCCAGATGGTGATATCATCAGCAAAAGCGCATGCCTAATTCCCGGTATGGCATCTAGTAGTGCAGGTAGTCTGCTCATAGCTATGTTAAATAGCACGGGGGAAAGCACTGACCCTTGTGGCGTGCCTTTTCCCGCAAGAGGGAAAGAGTCCGAACGTATATTTCCGATGCCTATAGTCGCAGTGCGATCTTTAAGAAACGCCCGGACGTAATTGTATAGTCGTCGGCCACACTTTGTTGCCGCTAGATTGGTGAGTATGAGGTCATGAGCTACGTTATCAAACGCGCCTTTCAGGTCTAACGCAAGGATGGCTTTGCTTTGTTGAGTGCTGATATGGTCGATTAGCTCTTCCTTAATTTGCAGTAGTACGTCTTGAGTGGATAGCCCCGGTCGAAAACCGAACATTGTGTGCGGCAATAAGGCTTGCTCTTCTAGGTACGGCTGAAGTCTTGCCAGGACGACGTTTTCAAATAACTTTCCTATGCATGATGTGAGCGAGATGGGTCTCAGTTGGTTTAGAGAGGGCTGCTTTCCTGGTTTTGGCATCATTGTAATATCGGCGTGCCGCCATTCTTGCGGCAGCGTGCCCTCTAGCCAGTGGTACTGAAAATAATCTGTAAGTTCTTTTATCGATCTGTCGTCGAGGTTTTTTAAAAGCCGGTACTGTATTCCGTCTGCTCCCGGGGCGGTGTTGCGTACTATTCGATGCAGTGCCGCTCTAACTTCATGTGGTGTGATTTCTTTGTCTAATTCCGAAGGCTCCGCATGCGGATAATATATGTAAGTTGGTTTGGGGCCTGTACCTATGTAAGTGTCTTTTAGCTGTTGTATTATGGCCGCATCAGTCCCAGGTGTCTGTCTCAAGATTTTTTGAAGGGTTTTGCTGCTCGTTGCTTTGGATTGATTGGGGTCGATGAGATTTCTAAGCAGTACCCACGTTTTGGCGGTGCCCAAGGTACCCTGCATTTGATTACATAGGTTCTTCCAATTGTTTCGCGTTAGCTCGGTTGCGTAACTTTCCGCCTGGGCTGTTAAGGCGGATATTCGCTGCCTGAGCTTGCGATTGTGCTTTTGCTTTTTCCACCTTTTTTGCAGGCAATGTCGAGCCTCCCAAAGGTGTAATAGGTGCCTGTCGACATCGGGATGTTCTGGTGACGTGTCGATGATTTTCGTTGTCGCACGGAAGTCTGTCTGAATTTGTCGGATCCATTCCTGCAGAGTTTCTGGTTTCAAGCTGCCTTCGTAGATTTCGTTGGTGCTTTCTTGCTTGCGCCGCTGTCGGAACTTGTCCCAATCCGTCATTCGTATTTTACGTTCTTTAATTTTTGTTCGCGGTGTTATTAGATGCGTTTCTATTATATTGTGGTCACTACCGAGGGTCTCATCGAGGTTGTGCCATCCCTGGTACCTGATGTCTTTGATCAGTGTAAGGTCGGGGCAGGTGTCTCGACTGACACTGTTGCCTATTCTCGTTGGGTGGGCTGCGTCTGTAAGTAGGGTCAAGCCTAGTTGTGCTATCGTCAGTGCTAGCCGTCGACCCTTTGGATTAGCGGTCTTGTAACCCCACGTTGGGTGTGCTGCGTTGAAGTCCCCTACAATAAGCAAACGTTGCTTTGATTCCTTTAGTGCGTGTTTGAAGAGCCCATCGAAACAGTCTGCCCGCTCTTTAGGGGCACTATAGATGTTGAGGACAAAGAAGCTAGGCTCTTTCCTGTCTACGGGAATGATTTCGATGAGCACGTGCGGTATGCGTTCGGAGCTGAGGGTGTGGTCGATTGCGGTTAACCTCTTTGACACTAATGTCGCTGTTTTAATCGGACCATTGTGGTGTTCTTTGTACGCAAAAGTATTGTATCCAGTCAGTTTAGGTTCAATGTATGTTTCTTGTAGTGCCAATATGTCTGGTGTGTGTGTCTGTGCGTGTATGAACTGCGTTAGATTTCCGCGTTTCCGGCGGAAACTGCGGCAGTTCCATTGCCAAATTTTGATGGGTTGTGTTTGCGCGACATTTTGTTGTCTAGCCATTTTTTATTGTAAGCTGGCCTGAGATGAAGGGCGTGCGTAAGGATGCGCCCGGATATCTTCTCTTGCCTCGAGCGGACTAACACGGGTGCGGTTGGGGGTGGCGTTGTGGACGACCGTCTGAGTAACTTCGTCGCGAATTTGTTGTCTAAATTCTTGGGTTAGCTCAATGAACATCTGTTGCAGGGTGGTTTTGATTTCTTCTTTTATTTCCTGCCTATCTTGCGATAAACTCTCCTTGAGTTCCTGTCTGTCCCGTTGCATTTCGTTGCTCAGGCGCTCTCTATCTTGTTGAAACTCGTGTTTTAACTGGTGTAATTCCTGTCGAAGAGTGATTGCCATTTCGTTTACTAATGTTCGCATCTCTTGCCTAAGTGTTCGGGCTATGTCATTAATCATTTCCTGCACCTGGGCGTTGGTGGTGAAGTTATTTGTGAGAGGCACCTGCCCTGTATGAGTATTGTGTGTGCATGTTGTAAGGGGTGGAAAATTAGTGGCAGTGGGAGAAGGTAAGGGGGAAGGATTTGAAAGCCGCTCAGCCCAGCTCACCTTCGGCGGATTCGTACCAGGGCCCTTCGCGAGCGCTTTCCTCTCGCTCTTCTCCACCATGTCGATGGTTGACCGTGATTCCGCCCCTTGCTCGTTTGTAGCTGCTTCATGCCGTTCATGTCGGGGTGTCTTTGTACGTGGTAGGCTTTGTGATCTGGATGCGGATGCGTCCCTGGATTTATCTCGTTTCTTTGAGTCCGCTGATTTTCGGGGTGATCGGCCTCTGTCTACGTTCGTCTCCGTGGAAGCTGGCGGCGATTTTGACCCGGGAGTTTTTGGTTGATTGGTGCTACTCCCAGGGTTGGTGGTGGTGGGAACGTTGTTGGCGTCACTGGTGTAGCCGGCGTTACGTAAGAAGTGTGATTTGTTGAAGGGCTTGCGCTGCCTGGCTGGACAGCTTGGGTCCGTAACTGGGTGATCGCCTTCACACAGCACACACTTCGGTTGACATTGGTGGTCCTCCGATGGGTTTTCGTGTCCGCAGTTTTTGCACCGGGCACTCTCCGGCGTGGGACAGATGTCCGCCCTGTGCCCGGTTTTCAGGCATATGCTGCATACCTGAGACAGCGGTCGGTAGGGTCGACATAGGAGCTCTCCACCATAATAATAAATTGTTCTTGGGACTTCCAGCCCGTCGAAGGTGATGAGAGCAGCCGTCGACTTTCCGAGCATGCGTGCGAAGAGAATCGGTGCTTGCGGGGAGCGTAGATTAGCCATTAGTTCGTCCGGGTGAGTTTCACTGTCGATCCCAGTGGCAACTCCCTTGCAGGACATGTCGGGGGCTGCCACGTATGCGTATACTTGGTACTCCTTCCCACCAAGTTGAAGGGTAGTGATCCGTCTGATGCGTTCCGCCAGCTCCTCCTTTGGCGTGCTTGCCACTGCCAGGTTCTGTTCGTTGCGGATTCTCAGTGTGAGTGCGTCAGATTCGGTTGCAGTAATGTGGGCAGCCTGACGCACCGCTCGGGCGACGCGATGCGATTGCCATTTGCTGAAGTCGAGGCCGTCTCGTGGACGGAAGACGATCTTGTAGTCAGACGGTGGAAGTGGTGGGAGTCGTGGTTTTCGTTCGTGTGCCTGGTTGGGAGCGCGGTCTGGTTTGGATTGTCCCGTCGTAGTTGTTGGATGGCTGGCATCGCGTCGGCGTTTACGGGCAACCGTAAACCAGTCTCCCCCATTGCCGTCAGTATCGTTGCTTTCACCTTCGATTGCGGCGTTGATTTCCATTCTTTCGGAGGTTTGGGTGTTTTCAGGGTCTGCGTCGACCAGGGCGGTTTTGATGGAGTCCATTTTGGCCTTGCCAAGGATTATCTCTCAACAGATATCTCTCGGCTACAGCGGGCGGCCAGCCGCCGACGCTGAGATCGCTCCCGTTCGGTTAGGCTTGGCCGGGCAGCTGTCACCTTGGATCTTCAAGAGGCGATAATTTGACGTAAAATCGACGCACGGATGTTTTTCGAGTATCGCTGTGATCGCGTTGCGGTAGTAAATCAATTAGTATCACTCACAGCACTTGGCGTGGTGGAAATCTATTCGAAATCCGGCATTGGAGGTCGATACAGCGGGAGCACATGGATCAGAACGGGTCGTCGTCGTCTTCCATCTCTTGTAAATTTTGTGTGATCATGACCTTTGCAGGCTGCCTCATCCGCCTTTTCATTACCTATCATACTGAATGTCCTGGAAGCCGCTGAAATGCTATCGCAAGTCCAGCGTTAGGTGCGGTGTAGGTATGCTATGTCGCGGGCCAAAATAAACTAACTGCTTAATTGAGTGGTTTTCGTGCGAAGGCTCTGCAGGGCTACTTTCGAGTCTGTGAAGATTGTCTATTGTTGCTGAAGCTGCCGTAGAACGTATTCAATCGCCGTTTTCGTCGCATACAACTGAGATAATGTTGATGACGTTACTATGTCTAACCGCCACGAAAATGTCTGGCCTGTGGAAGGAATGAAACTACCACAGGAATAGCTATGTTTTGTAGAGGAGCCGTCAGTAAATATGTCCATCGTAGTGGAATACTTCGCGCTCTGTAGCCCAGTGCTGCCTGCAACATAGCTGAGTGAGGCATGTTCTTCTTGGACTTCTTGGTTCTTCTTCCAGGGATGTACTTTCGAATGTGCAAGCGGGACAGCATCCACGGAAGGAACTGTAATGGCATAATCCGTGGTGCATGTTTGGGGATAGTAAGTCGAATTTCGCCATCAGCTTGCCCGAATACGGAATTGCGTCGCGTTTTGATATTACTAAAGAAATGATTCTGGTTTCAGACTACGTGCCTTATACATATGCGGGTCGTATCCTGAATTCGTAGCAGGTCAACACCTAAAAGTGAGCTTCAGCCACTGTCCCTGTACAAAACGACCCCTTCGGAAGATCGAGACAGACACGCAGACAAGTGTTACGTGCCGCTTCAAAGCTTTTCTTATTAGTTGGGGACAGTCGCTGCAGGATAGGAAGGCTATAGCGCAAGAGGCCCTCAACGTAAGCATTATGAAGCATCACCATCGACTGGCAGTCACTACCCCACCAGGGTCCAGCAAGAAAATTTATAATCTGGGATTCGCCGGAGATTTGCCCCCGTAACATTTTCATTTCAGGTGTCCGGGAGAGATTACGGTCGATAAAGACACCGAGAAAGCGCTGTGTCCATACGTAGGGAAGGGCTCAACCACCAAGTAGCAATGGGTAGTTGCGCTTGCGAGTAAAGGTCATAGCAACGCTCTTCTCAGGTGATAGTTGTAACCCCCTCGATGTAAGATACGATGACACGTTGAAAAGCGCTCGCTGCAGTCGCTGTTTACTAATTTGACATCGCAATCGATGCTTCGCATTTCGGCCGAAACTGCAACATTTGTCTTTACTGAAAACAACAATATTGTGACGCTCTGTAACCGCTTATGACCCAAACAAGCTATCGCTGACTTTGAAAATAATCGTGAAAATAAGCACGCCGTGGTCAGGTGCCACATCCACGAACAGCCAGAACCTACAAGTGCGGGGAGGAAGGAGATAGCTCACCACACAGACGGGTCACTTAAACAAGTTAGGAGAAGGATTTCATGCACAAAGTACCTCCTGAAGCACGAAACGTCTTCCCAGCCGGGCGACGAGTTTCATGACAACGAAGCGTCCAAGAAAACATGTTCCCATTGAGAGACAGTTCCCATTGCCTTCTCGAAACCTGCATCTCTTTTCAGCTGGTAGTAAGAGCTCGTCTAGGTGTTCGTTAGTCATCGCTTTCCCTTCACAATTCAACACACACGACCTTTGAACTCGCTGATCTGTGCGCTGGTATTCAGGCTGGTTGCAGTGGTCGCAAGGAACACCGAGACCATCTCACAGGCATCGGACAGCAATACACATTCCACGGAATAAGGGGGAGTGAAAGGGAAGCTCCTGCTCCAAGATAAGCGGCACCACAGGAGGATAATCACTTGTGGGCTATGGCTAAGCGCAGTGTGGATAAAAGATGGGTTGATGCTCACGAGACGATTTTGCTCGCACATGAAGCTTCCCTTCAGACACTCTAGACAGCGCTTTTGAAGTCTTTTCGGACCCAAAGAGCGCTGTCGGACTGGAGTACGCGCGTGCGCTTTTGTAGCGTGCCTGCATTTCAGTCCACCCGTGATCAGAGACTGTAAAGCGAGTGGTCACACTGAGCGCGTTTGTCTCCTCCTACAACGGAGGGCACCGCTTCAGCACAGGCACTTGACTTCAGTGCAGGTGAGGAGCGACATGCTGTCATCCATACAGTTTCATACAATTACTAGAGAGAACTGTGGCGCTGACGTCTGCGGGATCTGCAAGCAGGGCAGTTCAGCCAGCGTGGGAATGCTGGGTAGTACATGGATTTGCCTAAACTTCGTCCTTCTGGCTTTAAAATGGCTTCGTGACTTGGAAAGTGATAATTTTTTAAAGTAAGTACTGTGTTATAAATAAATAAATGAACAATATTGAAACTGTTTGACATTAGAACACAGGACATCTAGCACAGAAGTCCATTATAGAATCCGTTACGCCACGCGTGCATCGACAAGCAGAACCACTGCAATTAGCAGGAGTTTGCTTGCTTGCAAAGTCTTATTACCTTCTACATTAAAAAAGTATAACTTGCTTTGAAATTTAGTCGAATTTAGTCCAAGTGCAATAAACGAATCCACGATAACGTCTGAAGCCCGAAGCATGAAGATCAGACGGATCCATGTACTACCTACCCATCATTCCCAGAGAGGCTGGACGATCGACGCACCAGAGTTCCCTCTAGTAATTGTAGAAAACTCTATGTAGTATTCCGTTCAAAGCGTCAGCTAGAGTGCTGGAGATAGGCGACACGACCAGCGCCAGCTTCGCAAGCCAGTTCTCGTTAGGCACCAATCTTGTACAAGTCGATGCGGAGCAAACGTGGGTACATCGTATAAGTGTTTCCTTACGCACGCACGCACGCACGCACGCACGCACGCACGCACACACACACACACACACACACACACACACACACACACACACACACACACACACACACACACACACACACACACACACACACACACACACACACACACACACACACACGCACACACACAAAGAATTCTCTCCATAGAACTTTCGAAACCACTCCTGGGAACTTTGTTATTTTACGCCTGCGTTGTTTTTGCTCTCCCTACTTTTCTGCCACCAAACGCCAATCGCCACTCACTAATCTCTATTACTAATCTTCAAATTCTAATAAAACATGTTTCGTCGTTTCCCTAATAACCACGTGGACAACGGAGAGCAGCTTGGGACACAGGGAGGGGTTTCTGCAGGAGGCTGCCACCACAGTTCAAAAGTATGCAGCCGAATGCGGACTGCGCTGTTCCCTGGACAAGTCGGAGCTCTTCGTCTTTTGTCGGAAGGGGGATACTGCACCGCTGTAAATCTCGGTCCACAACACACCTGTTCCCGAGGTGGAGACATACAACGGGTTTCGGGGCTGCTTATTAACAAGGGCGTGAACGCAGCTGCGATTACTAAGGTCCGAATGGTGTGCGAGCAAATCATCCGTATGCTATCTCGTGTCACGAGCAAGAAGAGGGCTACGCAAAAAAAAGGACATCTTTAGGTTAGTACAGGCGTTTATCCTCTGTAGAATAGTGTACGTTGCCCCGTATACCTTCGGATAACGAAGAGCGATTTAAACGACCTGGACGTTACGGCTTATTCGAACGGCTTATAAGAAGGCGCTCGGTTTGCCCATTAAACATCTACGGAGCGTCTGCTACAATTGGGAGTACGCAATATGCGGCTGATGAATTCATTTGCGCCCGTCTTACAAGCCAGGTAATGTGATTGCCAGCAACCAAGACGATCCGCCGGGTCTTGGAGGATTTGAACATCTGCTTTCCGTATAACAAGTGGTTTGGCGACAAGACATTCCTCAGGAGTGGAGGAGAAAATACCTTACGCAAAACATGCACCCGGAGCATCATCAAGCCAGAAGAGTGGCGAGGAGCAACATGATGAACAAGTGCTATTGAAGAACAGAAAGAGCCTTCTTCGTGGACGATGCGGGCCCTGTAAAGGGGATATCGACAATCTCAGTGGTGCACAAAAAAAAATGCACTTTGTAGACGGGCTTCCAATTCGTAACGGGGAAACCTTGGATATATGGCGGAAGTGGCGATAGCCCTATAGCCGCGACACACTCCGCGACCGCGACAAAATACATTGTAACAGATTCGCAGGCGGCATACAGAGACTATGTGCGCGGTATGATAACGCCACTGGCATGCAAAATTCTGAGTCAATCTAATACTCGAGCAGCACGGAAGCAGCTGACATGGGTACCAGGTCCCCAGGGGCTGAGGGAAACGAGCGTGCACATGCTCCGGAGCGAGCTATATTCCCCGGGATCCTTCTGCGTCCTCGCTTGCTGACTTAGGCTCCTCCTGTCCGTTAACAACATGCTGAGAGATATTACTGCGTTTGCGCCTTGAAACGCAGACACGGCCGACGCCTGTTAAAGGTCTCAATAAATCGGAAGAGTCTCGCCTCCATCGGCTGCAAACTATGTTATTTAATAATCCAGCCAAGCTTCACGTCATTGAGCCCGAGTCTTTTTCGGCGCAGTGCAAATTTTGTGGCCAGTAGGCAAGCTTGTACCCTTTGGCATGAGCTAGTCAGAAAAATAGCATCATCATCATCATCATTAGCCCAAATTTATGTCCACTGCAGGACGATCGGAGGCCTCTCCCTGCGACATCCAATTACCCCTCTCTTGCGCTAGATGATTCCAACTTGCGCCTGCGAATTTCCAGACTTCATCACCCCACCTAGTTTTCTGCCGTCCTCGACTGCGCTTCCCTTCTCTTGGTATTCAGTTACGTAACTCTAATGGTCCACTGGTTATTCACCCTACACGTTATATGACCTGCCCAGCTCCATTTTTTTTCTCTTGATGTTAATTAGTATATCGGCTATCCCCTTTTCCTCTCTGATTCACACCGCTCTCTTCCTGTCTCTTAACGTTAAGCCTAACATATTTCGTTCCATCGCTCTTTGTGCGGTCCTCAACGTGTTCTCGAGCTTCTTTATTAACCTCTGTTAATAAAGTTTCTGCCTCATATGTTAGCGCCTCAAAGTTTCTGCCTCATATGTTAGCGCCGGTAGAATGCAATGATTGTACACTTCTTTTCACCGACAGAGGTAAGCTCCCAGTCAGGTGTTGGCAATGGCTGCCGCATGCACTCCAACAAAATGTTATTCTTCTGTAAATTTCCTTTTCGTGATCAGGGTCCCCTGTGAGTACTCCTTTACGTACTCCTTTACAGACTCTACAGGCTGACTGGTGGTCCTGAATTCTTGCTCCCTTGCAAGGCTATTGAAAATTATTTTTGTCTTCTGCATATTAGTCTTAAACCCCACTCTTACACTTTCTCGGTTAAGGTCCTTAATCATTTGTTATTCGTCCCTATTGTTGCTGAATAGGACAATGTCATCTGCAAACTGCAGGTTGCTGAGATATTCGCCGTTGATCCTCACTCCTAAGCCTTAACAGTCTAAGAGCTTGAATACTTCTAAGCATGCAGTGAATAGCATTGGAGAGATTGTGTCTCCTTGCCTGACCGCTTTCTCCATACGTAACTTTCTACTTTTCTTGTGGAGAACCAAGGTAGCTGTGGAATCCTAGTAGATATTTGCCAAGATATGGACGTATGCCTCCTGTACTCCTTGATTATACGGAATGCCTCTATGACTGCTGGTATCTCTACTGATTCATACTGAATCATGAAAAAATTTGTCGGCTCTTCCACTCCGTGAAGATGGTTAACCAGCGAAGCTGAAACATGCGGCCCCGGTGTTTACCACTGGGTTAATCCCGAGGGTTCATTAAAGTATTTCTCAATTATGAGGTTACACACACGTTCGGCTGCGACGGAGAGAATGACGTCACTGGCGGTATGCCCGCAGTCCGCCGTTGTCGCTTGCGTTCGATGTCTCGAGTTTTGTTCCGATTCCATGGCGCGCGTGGATGTAGCGGCCACTCCTCGGACAGATGACAGACGGCTACAACACTATAAATACTTTAGATTTAATGTATGTCAACCATCGTAAAAACGCGGTGCTGCCACAATGATACAACACCAGCGGGACAGACAGCGAAAAAGAGAATGAGAGAAGAGAATGCGGAATTCTGGGCGTACAAGGTTGCTTGGCTAGAAGAGCAAAACCGAAACTTGTAACAGAAACCGACATTGCGGCGGTTTTAACACATGGTTCCGACACACTCCCCGTCTGGTATCACAAGATACGTGCACTATGCGGGCTAAGGAACAGTACATCAGTCCTCGTGCGCTACAAAGAAGGACAGTCTCGGTCACTGGCCGGGAAAATGTCTTCACCACACCACTGCCTCGCCGTGTTCACCTCAACCTTTCGCACTTTCCCATCCGCACTGGGAAACATTTTCACTACACGTGCCATAAGCCACTCATTGCGGTTAACGTTGTTGTCCTTGAGGAGCACTAGGCCACCACACTTGCTGTTCCGTTTTGGGAACTGCCACTTGCGGCGACTCTGCAGCCTGGTCAAGAAGTCACGCCGCCAACGGCACCAGAAAGAGTCGGCGAGCCATTGGACTTAACGCCACAGACGCCTATGCAAATCCTTACAGTCAGACCAGGTGCCAGAGTGTTCGCACCCGTCTTTTGGGTCAGGAGCATTGCGGGAATAAGAATTTCCCAGCACTCGACGTCTGTGGAGACTGAGACTAGAGGCCTTGCGTTTATGATGGTCATAACTTCAGTCAGAAACGTCACGAGTACTTCGTGGGTGAAAGGGCCGGGGTAGTGCTCTAACAACATGGAGTCTAAGATGCGGTGGGCGAGGCCGATCATTCTTTCCCAGACTCCGCCCATATGAGAGGCGTGGGGAGGGTTGAATACCCAAGTGCATCCCAAGTTCGAGAGGAATGTGTGGACTCTTTCAGTGTCCGGACCACCCACATTGAGCTGCAGCTCTGAGCATGCTCCAAATGAAATTTGTGCCACAGTCAGAGCGTAGCTGTTTTGCCGGGCCTCTAATGGCAACGAATCTCCTTAAAGCATTTATAAAACTTGAAGCGTCCATTGATTCCATGACTTCGATATGGACTGCGCGGACGCTCGTGCACGTGAACACAGCCCATCGCTTGCAATCGGCTTCACGACCTCTAGTGCGGCGTGCAATCACCTGCCATGGTCCGAAAACATCCAGACCAACGAAGGCAAAAGGGGGGTCTGTGCTGAGCCGCTCAGTCAGCAGGTTTGCCATTTTCTGCTCTCGCAGCTTGCGGCATATTCCGCATTGTGTATGTACGAGGAGATTGGACGTTTAGCCCCAATGATCTAGAAGCAGGCTGCTCGGATCACTCCCTCGGTAAGGTGTCGACCTTGGTGCTTGACCTCTTCGTGATAGTGGCGTACGAGCAGCATGGCAATATGGTGATGTCCAGGGATGACAATGGGCTTAGACTCGTCTTGGTTCCACTGTGCCTTTCTTAGACGACCGCCGATTTTCAGCAGACCGTTGCCATCGACCCATGGGTCGAGCTTCCACAGTGGGCTCGATTTCGGGAGGGTCTTCTGACCTACGCAATTTAGTTCTTCTGAATATGCCTCACACTGAGCTGAACGGATTGTGACTGTCTTTGCTCGAGCCAGGTGTTTTCCAGATAGTCGAGTCAGATTCGGTGAAACAAGGTCTTGAACAGACTTTCTGTTGCGAAAGTTTCTCGACGCATGTACGAGAACTTCCATCGCATGCGCCAAACTGGTCCAACTCGAGAAGCGCTCGAACCTACCGGTGTCAAGTCCTCTCATGCTCACAGTTGTTGCAAGGCTGGTTGCATGCGGCCGCACGTCGGCGTCAAGATCAGGCCCAATTAGTTCAAACCTGCCTTGCAGAACTTCTGAACACTCTTCGTGGTGCCGTAGAAATTCTGGACCAGTCAGCCAGCACGACTGTCGAAGCTGCGACGCGGGTAAGAACCTGGTGCCGAGATGTGCTGGACTAATGCTAGTCGGAACATGTAGTGCCACTGATTCGGCCGAGTTGATTTTCTGATGCGTTGTACTCGGTTGCTGAGGTACACATAGAACCTCCTTGTCCTTTGTCACGACCTTTGTCACAGTAGAAGTCTACAGAGTTCAACGTGGTATTCATTTTTCTTTCTGTGAGCTCTGCTAACTCCACGGCCAGGACTGCGCCACAGAGCTCGAGCTTAGGAACAGTGTGTTCAGAACGTGACACCAGCTTCAATTTCGCCATGACAAATTCCACATGGCACGTGCCGTCTTGGTCTGTGATTTTCAGATACGCCACAGCGGCGACTGCCTTGTTTGAGGCGTCCGAAAAGATGTGCGCTTCCTTCCGACGGGCCGTAGATAGCGAGGCGGGTACATGCGTACGAGGTACATGCAAATCTTCAAGCGCCTTTCAGGAAATCCTTCCAGTCTTCCCATTCTTTTTTCTTTTCATCGGCGAGTGGGGCGTCCCAATCGCAAGTCTCTGTGATAAGCTCACGGAGAAGAGACCTTCCTTTGATCGTGACGGAAGCCTAGAATCCTAGAGGGTCATACAAGCTGTTAACGGTCGACAAGACCCCACGCCGGGTGAATGGTCTCTCTAGTTTCGGAACCCTGAAGGTAAATACGTCTCCCCTCAAGTCCCAGCAGATTCCCAAACTGCGTTGGATGGGAAGTGTGTCGACACCCAGGTCGAGATCCTTCAGGTCCTTTGTGCGGTCGTCCCTTGGGAACGCCTGCATCACTGCAGTGCTGTTCGAAGCGATTTTGTGCAGCCTAAGGTTCGAAGCTCCTAACATGCGTTGTGTGTGCTTCAACAGACTGACAGCTTCTTCCTCCGTGGGAGGGGACTTCAGTCCATCGTCAACATAAAGGTCTCTTTCCTCAAACTGCTTGGCATCCGTGCCGAATTCCTCTTCCCCTTCGCGTGCTATCCTCTGAAGGGCATAATTTTCTACAGCTGGCGACGGACTATTGCCAAAAACGTGCACCGTCATCCGGTACTCTACAACGTCATTGTGAATGTTGTTGTTGCGGAACCACAGGAATCGTAGGTAGGTTCTATGGTCTTCGCGCACGCCGAAGCAATAGAACATCTCTTGAACATCTGCTGTCACTGCAACAAGCTCCTTCCTGAAACGGCTGAGCACACCTAACAGACTATTCAAGTCTGGTCCAGTGAGCAGAACGCTGTTCAAAGAGGCATTCTCGTACTGCGCACTAGAATCGAACACAACTCTAATTTCGCCTGGCTTCTGTGGATGGCACACGCCAAAGATATGAAGGTACCAGCATTCTTCTCCCTCTTTAAGAGGTGGAGCTTTTCCCGCATGGCCATTTTTGAATATTTTTTCCATGAATGCCACGAAAAGCTTCATTGCTTCTGGTATCTTCTCGAGCGTGCGTTTCAAGGTGGCGAGGCGAACCTGAGCTAGTCTCTTGTTGTTAGGAAGCTGCTGTCTCGGAGAACGAAAAGGGAGGGGCGCCACCCAGTTGCCCGATTCATTCTTGTAGAACTCAGTGCCCATGATTTTTAAAAGCTTCCTGTCCTCCACGGTAGAGAAGGTTGGGTGTCTTCCTTTGTCACGTCGAATAAGGCGTCCGCGACATCATCGCAGCGGTCTTGTATGGCTGAGCGAAGAACAAGCTGGGAAGGCCGCGTGGACTCTGATTTAGCGGAAATGTTTTCTTTAACAAGGAAGTGGCTGGGGCAAGGTTTTTGGAGAGAAGGGCGACCATTTTCAAGTACACTGATTTTGAAGTTTCTGACACAGTCGGACGTGCGCTGGCGGTCAGCGCAAACATCGCCTATTACCCAGCCAAGGTCGAGTTTTTGGGCGAAGGGTGCATCAGCCGGTCCATTCCGTTACTGGCGGACTTTATGGACTCTCAATATGTCTCGGCCGAGCAGAAAAAGAATTTCAGCGTTTGGGTCAAGGCTTCGGATTAGGGATTTGTTGGGCTATAGCCTTGAGGTGAGCGTGATGCCATGCCGCCTCGGACGTATGAATCTCATTCCTGTTGTCCGGCAGCTGATTACACTCTTATGAGAATTGGGAGTGCTAGCCTCTCTCCGCCATGGATGCCTTCAACTAAGAACCCAGAAGTTCTTCTCCCCGAAGTCTCCTCAACTCCCGAGCACGTCTTTAATATGTAGGCAGCACACTGACAATTTATCCCGAAAACATCAAAGAATTATGTTCTTGCGAGTGACTTGTTGCTCGGGTCGTCGAGGATAGCATACATGCCCACCTTCCTTTGAGACTGACTTGCGTGGCTCACGTCTACCAAGCAGATCTTCGAGCAGGACCTGCCAGCATAGCCACTTCCACACACCTCTGTACACGTTGAGGAGACCTCAGGCAGCTGCGGCTCACAGTTCAGCTTGTCACTTTTATCGCTCTGCTTGGAGTCGGGAGACACAGCGTGAGGACACCCCAGGTGGAGTGCTGTAGCATGTTTGCCACTGCCAGTCTTCACACGTGACAATAACCTTACAGTCCTTCGCGAAATGATCTGTAGTCATCCAGCATCTGAAGCACAAGCCAAACTGCTTCAGAAGAGATTTACGCTCATCGAGTGATTTCTCCAAATGCTCGACACTTCTGCAAAGAATGCGGCTTCTTGTGCAAAGGGCAATATTTGGTCGAGTTCGACAGATTCTTTCGTGCTGTGAAAGGTGGTGTTTCCGAGCAAAGGTCCACATCGGTGAGACGAACATAAGTGGGTGCCTTTCTGTTACCTTCATTCATTGCCCATTTGTCGTTCTTGCAGTGCTTTGGGACAGTATACTGCCCGCGGAGCAGAGCATGAAGCTTGGGTCTGTCACAGACCCCGTGGACGAGACGCAGACGCCGGACCAAATTCCAAAGCCGACTTATCAGCTTCCGAAAATAATCCCACGAAAGCAAGGACAATTAAGAATGGGCCCTCTGGTGCGCCAGCCAACTCCGGTTGCTGTCCAAAGACCGAGTCAGAGCCCAGAGTTGTCAAAACACAACAAAATATATCCTTCACACAAGGCAGTTACACAAAAACTTGCACACTTAGGCTAGACACAACACAATACAAATCAGATGGGTATTAACAAACACAAGAAAATAATTCACGACAAGGACTAAGATTCCAACACGTAAAGTACAAAATGAATAGGAACACTAAGTGTCCAATCGTATTGACGAGTGCTGGTCTTGAAGTCAGACGATCTCGAGGCAAATCTCGAAGGAACTTCTTCAGGAAATGCAGACGCTCGATGAACTCGTCGACTAGCTTGCCGGGGAATCCCCTTCTTTACCGGAGCCATCCCTTCTCTGATTCTCGCACAGTGGTTTTATACTCTCCGTCGGGGTTCTCGAACCTTCCTATCGGAGTCGTGATCCGTAGCATGGCCAAAGCCTGGGAACCTTCGTCTTTTCTCGTGCCTTCGACCGCCGCCGTCGGAGCGTCGGCGGGGGGGGGTGATGACTCATCCCGTTGGCGCACGCTCACGCTGTAGCAACCTCTCTCAACTCGCAGGGTGAGAAGGTGTCACGGCGCGCGTGTGTTGTCTCTCTCCGGTTACGGTCGCTTCGTCGATGCTCTTTAGACACCGTTACTAGATTACTTTGCAATCTAGTAACGTTGCTTCTAGACGTCTAGGCGCCGTTGGTCGCGTCGCTCGTTTGAGGCATATGCGCTCTCCCCCTCGGTTGAAGTTGCCGTGGGGCCGGCGTGTTCCTTTGCTGGCTTGCGTGACACGCGGCGCGCGCTTTGATTACGCGCTCTTTTGTGACAGGGTTATTTGTAAGGTTTGCCTGTTCGCGGACAAACTCGGAAAAGAAGGCAAATGGAGGGAAGGCTACGCCATGGTCTTTATACCTTGAAACCTTGGAAATCCACGCTTCCTGAAGACGCAGCGGCAACTTTTCCACAATGGGGGACACCCCTCTGGGGGTATCTAAGTAGCTGAGCCCGGTGAGGTGAGGATCGGCTTTCGCACACTCTAGTTCCAGCATTAGGTCTCCCAGCTCCCGGAGCTTCTTGTGCGTGTCCCTCTCCGTCAACCTGGGAAAGTTTTCGATCCTTATAAAAAAGTTGTCGCAGTTTCATCTCCATTGATGTCATACGGAACCTCACGGCGACGGTGACGGTGACGGCGACGCCGACGGCAGAAATCTGCTTTTGAGTGTCCATATAATTGCTATCGCAATAAAAGGGCGTCCTTTATAACTTACGGTCGGCCGTAACAGTCCTCAAGCCTTTCCCAGACAAGGACTAGACCAGCTTCGGGATTGGCGACATGGACTGACCTGAGCCTTCACGCGTAGCTTCATTCGACTCCCAGCCATTTCACTAGAAGATCAATTTCTTCATCGCTGTTTAAATCCAGGTTTCGCACCATTCCCTGAAACGTTGCCCTCCACGATCTGTAATTCCCTGGGCGATCGTCGAACTTCGTGAGCACCGAGCTAACAAGGTCTCGACGCACTAAATATTTTGCCATACTATCCAGCTCGGCGGGGGGCACTGGTTCCAGCTGTCGGCGGAGGAAGCCGTTGTCTCATCTTGCCTTTCTGTGTTGCGTCGACCACGAGCGCTGCAGTGTTCGGTGGCTATGTCGAGGCGCTCCCCGCCGCGCTGCTCGGTCGTCCGGTCGCGGCGGTGTCAGGTGGAACGCGCCGTATGGCGTGCGTCGAGCGTACCTCTCCAGCGGCCGGGAAATCTAGGCGTTCCTGCTGCTCCGCAGGCTGCGGGTGCGTGACGGTTTGCACTGGATGGAGCTTCGTTAAATAACCACGAAGTTGAGCGTGCGTTGGGCGCGTTCCTCGCGAACCTCAGTAGTGGTTGGGAAAACGAGATGCTCCCCGCCTTGCTGCCCCGGAGGTTCTGGGTGCGACCCGGTTTGCACTGGAGCTTGGTTAAGCGCAAAGCTAAGCGTGCGTTGAGCGCGGTCTTCGGGCCCTTGCAAAGCGGCCCGACCGATGTGATGCTCTTCGCTTTTTTGTGCAACAGCCTCCAGTACGTCGGCTTGCGCTTCGGCGGCGGCTGCTTCTCCCTCCGAGCGCAACACCTCTATTTCAGCGTCCAGTTCTGCCTTTTCTAGTTTCACTGCCGCTTCCGTTTTCGTGAACGCCGCGCAAGTGCGCGCCGCGGCAGCCTCGGCCCTTGCTTTGGCGGCCAGCGTGCTCGCTGTAGTCGCATTTCAGCCTCCGGAACGCGTAGACCAACGCTCGCGTAGACCGCGTCGAGTGTCCTGAACATAAGCGCGTCGGCTGCCTCTTTTCTGCTGCGTCTTCGAAGAGAGAGCGGTCTGGGCTCACCTGAGACGAACCCGGCTTAAGAGCTGATGGCTCCATTTCGATGACGACTACGATGAGAGGCCGCCGGCGCCTGGATCGAGACGAAGGGCAGCGGCGAGGCTTAGCGGCGTCCGATTCGTCCGGGAGCTGCCGATTTGGCGATCATCGCGTTTTCACTGTTCCGATTCCATGGCGCGCGTTGATGTAGTGGCCACTCCTCGGTCAGGTGACAGACGGCGACAACACCATAATCACTTTATATTTAATGTATATCAACCATCGTAAAAACGCGGTGCTGCCACAGCGATACAACGCCGGCGGGACAGACAGCGAAAGAGCTAGAGAGGAAAGAAGAGAACGCGGAATTCTGGGCGTACAAGGTTGCTTGGCTAGAAGAGCGAAACCGGAACTTGTAACAGAAACCGAAATTGTGGCGGTTTTAACACATGGTTCCGACACACTTCCCGTAACCCAACTCTTTTTGTTTTCTTAATTGATATTTTTAACCATCATCATATCTTTACCGCAGCAAGCACATGTTTCTTCTTCGTTGGTGTGTCTCACTTTAAAACGACGCGTTCTAAGGCGTCCCTGCATTATCCCTGCAGAAACACCAGCTCCATCTGTCACCTTGGATCGGAAGCTTTGCCACAAAAGGCACCTCACGGATGTTGCGCCATCACCGCAGCCGTGGCCTAGTGGTAGAACGCCCGCCTCGGCTGCGGGAGGCTGTGGGTTCGATTCTCACCGCCGCCGGGCACCCACTGGTTCAAAAGGGTACAAGCGTACCCCGGCCTGGCGTTCGGCTTCCTTCAGGGGTGATACGCTTGGGAAAGGAGCCTGCGCCCTGAATTCCCGTCGAAACCAACGTGAGCACGTAAATCAAGTGACATGTGTGTCTGTCATGAACCAGCTGTCAGTAATTGTTGAGAGCAGCGTGGCGCGCGGTGTGGCTTGCGATGCCGTGTGGCCTGGCTCAGTACGCCTGGGCTGGTGTGCCTTGACGGGCGGCACACCAATGAGGCTCCTTTTTTTTTTTTTTTTTTCAAAGCACGATTTTATGCCAGAGTCCTCCGCCGACTACCTGTAACGAATGTGACATCGGCGCGAACGCGTAAAATATGCTATCTCTTGACATAAAGTTCCTATATAAGAAAAGTACCGCCATTCTTTGATAAACGCCGCCTCTCTCTCTCCTGTATCTCCGATTGGACGATGATAGCGCGCGCTTTTCACTTTTTTATATTTTCTTTTTTTCCGCCTCAGAGCCATGTTGAAAGTCCTCTACGCAGCCGCAGTCGGCGGCGGCGGCGGCGCGCGCCCGGCCTGAAAGCTTCAATGCAGACTTTCTAGGTGCGCCACCATCGACTTGGCTTTCGCAAGCAAAAAGTAAAGAAAAAAGCAAGCGCTTTAGGAGAGGAGGCGGCGGGGGAAAGAGTAGATGGCGGTACTTTTCTTAATAGGGAGTTTATCTTGACAGGGAGGGCGCCGCCATCTAGGAGCGGTGAACAGAAGTACTACTGCATCGTGACACTAACGAGCGCCGACAGTGAGCGCTTCGGAAGTCTCAGCTCTGGGGAGCAGAGCACTCCACGGACTCGGGCTTACCCGAAAGCCCGGGCCCTGCCCGGCCCACGGGTAGGGCAGTTTTGTCACGGGCTCGGGCCGGGCTTGGGCACAGCATGTGCTTTTTGACCCGGGCCGGGCCGGGCTCGAGTATTTGGACGTGGGCCCGTGCCGGGCTCGGACTTTCTGGTGGTGTGCATGTAACGTGCAGCGAGCTATCCTCACGCGTCTCGACTATGATAAACCTGTTGCCCCGGCGCAGCTGGAAGCTAGCAGTGCTACTCCTATGTACTTCTATTTTCTTCTTCCGTCGTATTTTGCGCTGTTGGAACAGCATGTAAAAGTCCAGAAAGACCGAAGTCGCCTCAAACCGAAGGATGCCATTGTATTCCTTACCTAAATCAGTGTAATTAATGCTTTCAGCGCTGTGCAAGCTCGTTCGCGGCTTGCTGATTCTTCAAAGGCGAATTGGTAAAACGATGACTGGCAAGATAATTCATCACGCGGCTGAAATATGGCACTGCGTCCATCCATGATTGCACGCATGTTCTCAACCGGCCGCCTAGCAGCAGCGCATTACGCTCCACCATGGAGGAACGAGAAGCATTCTTTCTCCATTTACTCCATCCATGCGCTGCGCTCATGACCCGTCGTGGCTGTGCTTCGCATGGTGCTTCGGCTTTAGTGTACTAGAATACGGTTGAGTGGGACGAGCGGCTAGGGCGGCGCATGCTTTGCAGGGAGGCACCCGACGTGGAAAAATACTGTGGCGGCGCTGCGATAGAATTGGATTGGGCCGCATCAAGATCGCGCGTTTGCAAACTGCTGGCGATACTGCTCGGCAGGGTCATTAGTACTATTTCGCGCGTTGGTATTTGCATTCAGACCGCTGAAATGGTGTTCATAATTGCATACGACATGTATTTATGCCTTAAGAACAAATTTATTTTGTTTTTCTTTTTAAATGCCGCTCGGTGATCTTTTCCGGTCTCGGGCCGGGTTCGGGCTGGTTTCCAGCCGGGCTCGGACCGGGCTCGGGCCTAAGGTAAAGGGGTGGCGGGCCGGGCCGGGCGGGTAACGTAGAATACCCGGGCCCGGGTAGCGCCATAAAACTTTTGGTCGGGCTCGGGCGGGTAGCCCAACGTAAAAATGGGCCCGGGCCGGGCCCGGGCTGAAAAAATCGGCCTTTGCAGTGCTCTACTAGGGATCCTTATGCAAGCGCCGTTTGCATCAGCTCAGCGGAAGCTCCAAACGCTCCAACGCTGTGTAGCTTGTTGTAGGCGCTGTACGATTTGTGGGGAGGTGAGGACGCAGTTTCCGCACATTGTTTGTCTTTCGCGTCCGATTAGCCTGTGACGCCTCGTCGCCTAGGAGTGCAGCTTCAGCGTGCATCAGTAATTCTTACACGCCACGTACTGCTTCGCTCGCGATGGCACCAACTAGAAAAATTGAAGGACACTTTGTAACTTCCAAAGTGTGTTCGGCGAAAGCCTGTGCCCATTCGACTGACTACCACCGCATGCGCATTCGCTCATTCTTCTGGCGTTCGGTATCAGGGGAATCCACATTCTTGGGGCGGTTCTCCGAACCGCTTGCCGTGGAATCATCACCGGGCCGCTTGGGAGCCATCCGACTAACTCGACTGCTGCAACGAGACGTCTGACGAAGGAGCGTTGCCGCGCGCGCCGCTGTGCCATCAGGTGATTGCTGAGAGAGTGTAAGAGGGAGAGGCCACAGCTGACACCTTTCCAGGGCACGGACGGACGGTCGGACACCGCGAGCATGAGCCATTAAAGGCTTTCGCCTTCAAACTGCTGATCTAAGCGACGCAGAGAGGCAACGACGTCAACGGGCGGATCTTGCTTTGGTCCGGCGAAAGACACGCCAGCGTGAAGCGGAACGCCTTCACGCGTTCGCGGCGCGCGCGGCGAACTCTGCCACTCGCATTCTTGATGCTGAGCGCGTCGCCACTCTACTGGCTGCCCAAGACACTACGGAGCCGCACCAAATTGCTGGTACCTTCGCCGAAGTGACTGGGCAGCAGGACGCCACTCGCCAACAGGACGCTGCGCGGCAAGCAAACCTGCAACACGGCCTGCGACCCGATAATCGTGGGCCTTTCGCTGCAACGGACCGCGAGTTCGCGGAGCAAACATGGAATTGCTTCTGTGAAGACACGTTTCATTTCCGTGTTCTACCGATTCCTACGAAAAAGGGATAAATCATATCTTTTACAGTGAAGCTGTTTATGGGTAGGGTTCCGTGCATTTTTGTTCTGCGTGTTCAAAAACTCAGGTCCCGCGCGAATGTGCTCGTGCCCCTGCTCGCGAGTTCGTCGTCGTCTTCTTCCTCAGCTGGCTCGTCGGTGTCCCTCGGATATACAGTTTGAGTGTAGTTGTCAATAGGCACCATTTTCAAAATTAGGAGGGTGCCAGATCAGTAGACTGAACAAATGAGAACCAGGAGAGCAGCATGTGAGGCTCCCCACGTACCTGCGCAACAATTGGATGCGTGGGTACGCAGCTGCGGCGTACGCATCACGTACCGTTCGTGATACGTTCTGCACATGCGCACTTTGCAGAACGTAGCGATCTTACGTACGCAACCTACGCAGTACTAAAACTGCCTAATAAAGGTTTCTCAAAGATTTTGCGCCGTGTGACCCGTGTCGGCCATGTCTACGTTCGCGCCGCCCTAACTTTGTCGGCGTTCCAAGCGCTTGTGTATGTGGTTTGCTTTCCTTCTGCTCTCCCGTGGTGGCGGTGCCGTCGAAATGAACGTCACGCGTGTCTAGTTTCCTCCGGCTCCTTGGGGTGGTGGTCCCGTCGTCCACGCGAATGCATATAAAAAAATGTCGCAGTTTCGCCCGAGAGGCGAAGCATCAATTGCGATAGCAAATTAGTAGAGAGCTATTCGGAGTAGGGATAGTAGTTTTATCGGCTGCATAGACTTGGACACATTCGCTTACTAACTAAATTAACAAGCGTGGTGTCAGCGCACACAAGCAAACCTGAATAGATCACACTGAATGACCGCAGACAACGACTGTCAAAACGCTGGCAGCAAGCGCAGCCGCCGCAGCGGGCGAAGGTTCGTGCGGTCTATCGCTTCAACGGAAACTGAGCGGCGAATGCACAGCGCATACAAAGGTCAGAGCCGTGTGGAGATCGCTTTTAAGAGACGGTGCGGGCGACCACCACAGCCGCACAGTTGTTGGCAGAGTAGAAGCTGCCCCCCTCCCTACCGTGCTGCCTTCCCGCTTTCTTGCTTTCGCGTGGGAGATTGAGTGGTCAGTTCCCCATGCCGCCTTTGCAAGATACGCATTTGGTGCCGCAGCACAACGTCGCCCCGCCTCCCTCCCTCCCATACCCCCAAGGCCTTTCGCGCGACGGTCGTGTTTGCTTTCCGCCGTGCGTTCGCTCTCCGTGATAGCGCGCGTTCCCCGCGCGCTTTCACTCACGCATACGGCGCGCGGCGACGATTGTATCGCCCTTGGACTTTATACGTAACCTCACGGCGATGGCGACGCCGACGGCAGAAATCCGGTTGAAGTGGCCATATAATTGCTATCGCAATAAAAACTAGGCAGGCAAGTTGCCGCACTCCGTTTTGAATTTCACTTCTCTTCTGTCGTCGTAATGGGGAGGCCGCGTATAGTCCGGACTCCCGATGAGCCACGCGCTTACTTGCTAAACAGAGTGGAATGGCTGATGATTCTTTTATTGCGATAGCAATTATATGGACACTCCGTGAGGTTCCGTATAAAGTCCAAGGGCGATAAAATCGTCGCCGCGCGCCGTACGTGCGAGAGTGATCCGGCGATCGCGGCTCAATCTCGTGCACTCATCGGAGGGAACCGGGAAGGAAGGGCGCGGTCTTCCGTCGTGCGCAAGGCTCCGGGGGGAGGGTAGGGGGGGGGGGAGGGCGTGTTATGCTGTGGGCGGCTCCGGCGGCCGCGTGCGCCCGCCCGGGCTACTGTATCTTGTGAGCCATCTGCGTCGGGCCACTGTCTGCCGCGTGCTGTGTGTTTGCGGCTTAAGCCCGACCCACATGGAGCGATTTTCTTGCAAAGAACTGGTGAACGGCCGCCGTGCGGACGGCCGCGCACGGCGTCCGCCCGGCGGCCGTCGGCTGTTCGCCTCGATCAAGGCGGGCTAGATATGTTCCCCGGCGCTCAACCGCTCGCCGGAAGCGGCGGATGAAGGCTGTCAGCGCGGACCAATCAGAGCGCGGTCACGTTCGACTTCCTGCGCCACGTTTGACTAGGCTAGCCAGCCAAAGATAGAGCGAATATGGCGACAAAAGCTGCACGCATCGCGTACAATGATCGACTGATCACAGCCGTCCAGGCGCGACCAATATGGTTCAGTTGCAGACACAAAACTATTTTTTCACTGCATTTTACTGGGAGTGGAATCACGTTGTTTCTAGCAACACTGAAATCGTGGCGGCGGCGGCCGCCTGTTTTTCGCCGCATGTGGGTGCAGCACGGCGGCGGCACGCTGGCGTTCCGCCGCGCTGGTGCGGGCCGCACGAAGTTCGCCGTGAAAGTTCGCTCCATGTGGGACGGGCCTTAGCTAGCGTTGATACGAGACGCACCACGAAGGTCAATTTGCTGGCTGCTGCCGCCGCGTTCCTGCGTTTTGACAGCGAGTTTCCGCGCTCATCGAGTGAAGTGTGTTCATGTTTGCTTGTGCGCGCGTGACACCATGCTTGTCCAGTTAGTATGCCTACGTTTACAAGTTTATATGGCCGATAAAACTACTATCCTTACTTCGTATAGCTGTCCACTAATTTGCTATCGCAATCGAAGCTTCGCCTTTCGGGCGAAACTGCGGCTTTTTTTCCCTTTGGCGATAGTTCACTCGAGGCGCTCTCGTACCGTCGGCGCCGTCGTTGCGGTCCTGCTACTGACGAGGCATGCGTGGAGCATATATATGCGCTCAAGCTTAGAACTGGCCCAATGTTTCACCTTACCAAGCTTTGAAAGCCTCAAGAGACACGCAGTCCGTTCGGCTGCAAGACAGAAAATATCACCGACGATTACGGTACTCCCTAAGCGCCAGACGAAGCATTTCCACCGGTTGCGTCGCTCATTGTTCAGAAAGAAAGCGTGAACACGGGAACGCGTGGCTCGCGCGGAGTGCATTCTCTAGCGGCGGCAGCGCAGGGGTAGTAGCGCATGCGCAGTGGGTCTGAAGCCCACGTCAGCGCATTGCTTCCGCGCACCGTTCTTCCCGCTCGCCGCATGCCTGGTTGCCGCCGGCCCTCCTCTTTCCTCCTCACGATTTTGCCATACCCTCCTCCTCCACTTTCCTCCTCGCTCTCTCTTCGCTCTCGCCGTCTTTCATCCCCCGTTGGGCTCCGCGTTTGCTCGTGTTGACGACGCGGTTTTGAAACGGCCTTGTAACGGAGACCTCACGATGAGACATATACAAGGCTTTCGTCCTTAATAACCTGGACTAACTGGCGCTAGCGGAAGCTAACGGGCGCTAAAGTCCCTTGATAATTTTTAAGTACCGCCACTCTTTGAAGTCAGCCAATGCCGCGCAACCTCCTCTCCTCCTCCTCCTCGCCCCTCGCAAGTCCCCTCCACGGCAGCCGGTCTTTCGCCCGTTTTTTCTGCACGACGATTGGTCTCCCTGCCGTTGCCCTTGGAAATGAGCGTATCTCGTGTTTTGCTTTTTCGTTCGCGCCATTTTCCGCCTTAGCTCGGCTGGTTCGGCGTATAAAGAACGTTGTACGCTGTTTCGTGCGCTGTCTGCTAGCGCTGTGCCGTGCTGCTGCGCATATAACTGCAGCAAGAAGCGTGAAGATGGTTATGCAGTTTCACGATACCGCAAGGAAAGCGCGACGGCTGCACAACATTGGCCGAAAGAACTTTGTTCCGAACAAAGAGCAGTGTTTTCGATCTAAGGCGCCTTTCTTATTGCTCGTATGAAAGCATCCCCTAATGCTACATTTTTAAAGTTATTCCGGCCTGCTCATTAGCGTTTTTGCTGCAGCAATTTGTACGTTCCACAAAAATGGGATTCTCCTCAGTATGCTGAATATTTTGCTGGGACCCCATCACCTCGCACGTCGTCAAGTGTTACTCAATCGGAAATGCAGCACTATAGATTCTGCTTTCCACTGAACAATTATGCCCGAAGATACAGTCTCTCGATCGCACTTTTCGTGATTGTTTATCCGTTGCCTGTTTTACTGAAAATCGAAATATCGGCTTGTAGAGGAGCTATTCTTTCCAGCTTACTTCTATGTGTGTGTCAGACACTTAAATACAGTGAATGCAGGGTCTGAGAAAATTAATGGCAAGTATGCCTGTGGTATTGCAGGTGACGAGCGCTAGCTAGTTCACATTTTAAGGCAAAAGCCTTAGTTAGATCTCTGTTTCAAGCTGAGCGGTGTGAGGTACAGAAAGTCACGTGACCTAAGGAAGGCCAGAAGCGAACCAAAGCATCTTCAGCCGTGTAGAATAAATTACTAATGATTAGCAAAGTTAATTAACGTCTGATTAGTGATTGGATAAGGTGGATTAGGATACATTAAGGTAGATTAGAGTGGATTAAGGTGTAATAAGAAGCGTTAGGGTGGATTAAGGTCGATCGATTAAGGCGGATGAAGGAGGATTCAGGTGAACCCAAGATTAATTTTTACCCCTGTCACTCTGGCACTTTGGAGCGCTGTCGAATCCAATCCTGATCGGGTGCTTCTGCACGGGCACTTTCGCGATCGTAGGCTGTCGTCTGCACCGTAATGCTGAGTGAGCTCAACCAACTCGATCCGGATTGTTGGACCATGCAACAGCTACCATTCTTGATCGCGACCAAAAAATTTTATCCTTATCGGGCTTAATTGCGATCGAAAGTGTCCATGTTGCACCGGTTATAAAGAACGACCTGCAGCTTAAGCGATTCATACCATAGGCACTGCCTTCTTCTCGCAACACAACTCGCGGAGTCAAGATGCCACAAAGTATTGACCCTTTTCGCGGTGATCCTGTGGGTGCTGCCATGTTTGATCACGTGGTGACGCCTCCATTGCTTGCCTCAACTGCCTCCGTTGCCTCCTTGTTTACAATGGAAGTGTATGACGCCGGCGCGGCTTAGAAAACCTCTGTTTTCGGAGAAATCGTAGACGGTGACTAGGTGGACGACACGAAGCTTTGATCAGAGCTTCAGAGAACATGGAAAAGCACTTTCGGAGCTGATTAAGCTATGTTCAAACGGCGCAAGCAGCGGATATGGTGCTTGTTCTAAAAGCGGGGCTAAATATGTATTTCAAGCTATCCAAGTTTAGCGATTATGAATTCAGTCAGGATTAGTGTGTTTTGCTCTTTGTTCTTTATTCGGAAAATATTTTGAAGCAGTGGCTAGTCAGTTTCTGACTCCGTCAAGTTCCTCGGTGTGGCCACTATCTGATTATCTTCTGCCTAATCGCTCGCGGGTGTGCTCAGTTCCGATAGATTTGTTCTTGCTGCGCACAAGGCTTGAAACGTAGCTGTTTTGTACATTGTAATACCTTGTAGCAAATATCTATTACAGCTAGTAACTCGCTTACTCTTGTGGACCGTCACGAAACATTCAGCTTCGACCATTCGTGCGCCATAGGTGTAGTCCGTCATTTATTGTGCGTATACAGTGCGCATATATTCAAGTGTGCGCCCATTCACTTATTCTTGATACGTCGGTGATAGAGTGGGCGTAAGTTTTCCTGCCATTTGGGGCAGATGTGTATAGATAACGTGCGCGAAACTTACTATGACAGGAAGCGGCGCTACTCCCTTTGTCATTGTTTACCGAGTGGTACTCACTCTTACCGAAGTCCTGGGGATGAAGCCTTTTCTTTGAAGGTTAGCGATACAAGGCTGGCGGATGAGCAAATTTCTGTATCCTCGAGGAAAGCCGTACATCACGAAGCGCCGGTAACACGTTCGGACAGTTGCAGCAGTGGTCGGCGAACTTGGCCACACATATTCATTCTATTCCTTAACATCCCAGTCACTATTTTTACAACCAACTATTGCACACGTCTTCCATCCACATGATTCAATCTAGCATGACTGGAGCACAGTGTGTTAACGAAAACTCAGTTGCATTTCCGACAGCTGATCGCACCGAAGCAAGGTAGAAGTGGTAATGGTTTCGTACCCGTGCGCGGTCGCTGAGGAGAGGTATGGCGCGTAATGGCGCGCCACCGTGAGCGCCATCTCGTTTATCTAAAACATACTACTCCGCGAAAAGGATCAATACAGTTCACAATCTATTGACAAATGGACCACCTAATCATACGCCGATGCTAAAGCGCTAAACTCCTTACAACTTGGTACTGTATAAATGTTATCGATCAAGTGCGCGCTGTCAAACCAACACGAGAAAGCAAATGTGCGTCGCACGCGCAAATCAGCCGATGCTCAATGAGTAACTCAAAGTGCGTCGAAGTATATAGCTGCAGCGATATCCTAGTCGTCACGAGCAAACTGTCATGACTGAACTACAAGGCGAAGCAACAACGATGCAGGAAATAACAGCAAGCATTAAGTAAAACGGCGAGCTTTCACATTCCGACTTACTTGATTCTGCGTACGGCGGCTACTCATACCGGCCTGCGTTCCTTTTCATAACATTCACCCCGGAAACTGTAGAACTTGACAGACGGATGCAGGCCCCGGGTGTTTTTGTCACTGTTGGGGCAGTTCACCACGCAACAGTACCGGGCACCATGGCTTTCGGACCGCCGAACCATCGCGGAACAACGGCGACGTGAGGAGCAATCTTTCAAAAAAGAGATTATGATGATGATCATTATTATTTATTGGCAGCCCCATCACCTCTGCTTGGGTTAATCAGGTATGCGATACATGCTTTTCATTCTATCTATGCGGGCATCGCGATCGTCTCACGGTGCCGACCAACGTTACTAGATAAGCTAATCTAGTAACGTTGGTGCTGGCGACCTGACACATAGTGCCGCCGCTCTCCGCCATGGAAAAGAGTGGCGCTAGCATCTGTCGGCAGACTTGAGGTTGGGAGCCCTATCGGTGCGATAACTCAACTCATAGTTGGAAGTAAAGAAAATTTTGCGGCACGGGAGATTCGTGAGACGACGTCCGTTAATAGCGAGGTCATTCTATGATTAGCTATATACCTAAAATAGGGATTCAGGGCACCTCTAAGAGGACTTTAGTTCATGGGCTCCCATCTGGAAAAGGAGAAATCGTTTTTCTCGGCACCCACTGCATCGAATTTGATTAGATTTGTTGCATTCAAAAGGAAAGGTTATAATCTAGTGTCTGTTGCAAGCGAAATTATGACTTACGAGAGGAGAAGGCCTTGTTTGACAGGAGAGCATTTGAGAAAACGGTCAATTCGCGTTCCGCTTGTGAGCTCCACGATTCGCGCATTACTGTAAAATTTAGCAGAGATGTTCACAGCAACGTATGCTATCCGCGGATTAGTGTTTTTTTTTTTCAGCCAAGCCTGAGAGGTGGTTCAGGAGCCCTTTACTCTGTTTAGCCATTACAGACTTGTGTTCAACTATTTTAAGCACATCAGTGTTTCCTGCCTTTGAAGAAATTAATATTTCCTTCGAATCTCATGTTAAAAGGAATCAACGCTTCCATGGCACAGCAAGATGAACTGCTTTCTAGATGCTTTTTTTAATGAAGGGAGCTCATAATAATAACCAATAAATAAATAGTCAATCAAAAGTAGATAAGTATTTGGGCCATAAGGCAAAATCAAGAGAAACAGAATAAATAACGCGGCCGACATCAGAAAGCAAATCAAGCTATTCGTACACGTTTGGACTCTGGCAACCGCATGACAGTTCTAATAATAAACTAAGAAAAATTGTGCAGAACGTAAAGTGCAGAATGTAAAGACAAAAATTAGCTGACATATATCTAACACGCACTTCTCTAGCTCTTCCACTCAACTCTTTATTTCACTTCTTTTTTTTTCTTATTTCCTATTCTTAAATGCTTTCTTATGCTGGCCCTAGTGTGCAAAAAAAAAAACTATATTTGCCCTATACTTATGCGGGTTTTGTGCAAATAGAGCTGGTATTTCACTCACTTTCCGTGCACTTTCATTTTTCGCGAGCCTCTGTTGAAACTGTCGGGGTTTGGTTAACCTCGATCCTTTTTACTGCCGATTTCCTCATCAGACAACGTACTAGTACATTTGTGAGACCTGCATATACGGTACAACACGTATGTGCCGAAGCAACACGTGCATATTATAGTACAAGCAAGGAAAAAAAAAAGGCCCACGCCATAATTTCAAAGGGCGTCCTTCGTACCAAGACTGGAGAAAAAAACGTTGAAATGGTGATTGAAAAAACAAACAAAAAAAAAAAAAAACAAACAAAAACAAGCATAGCAAACCGAAACGAACAAGCGGAAAATAAAACAGAGTAAAACAGGGCGCCTACTTTGTACTTTGATCGCGTGCGATCTCTGCAGGTTTCGACACAATTTGAGCGTCTACACGCCTTTATATAGCACTCCCTCTACTCGAGGGAAGCGCCATAGTCGGTACTTTTGCCTTCCTACTTCCTTCATGTGTGGTTGGTTGTGGCTGCTAGTTGAAGGTTGTCTAGTTGCGTGGTGGGCCTGGCGGTGGCGTTCTTGAGCGCAATATGCGATATTTTACACATGCTATATTATATAGCCGCCGTGTGCCGTTTAGAATTCAATGTTTTGTTTTCTTAGGTATAAACATTTTATACTTTTTGGTTTTTCAACCGAATGCGCGACCAGTTTCTATCGCACCCTGCACTCCCCACTATTTTTTTGTTTGCTTGTTTAGTTCCATAGATAAGTAAAGCGTTAGACCGTCTACTTTTGTTTTTTTCCTCGCCGCTATTGATGGTTGTAGCCTGCCCAGTACATGATACATTTTGCTGAATACTGGAAAAGCACACGGGAGATGATGATGGTGATTATGATTGAATTGCCCTTATAAACGGGGCGGTGGCTTATGCTACCACACTCCAGCGTGTACTGTACAGATTCATATGCAACTTTAATATAATTAGATAAGTTTAATTTGAGCTACAAAGCTCTCTACAATAAATGCATGATTACACAATTCGGAGACTTTATATACCAGTTTTCGACATCACTATTCTAAACGTGTCTTGCTTACGTTTACTGCGCTAATGCTTACCCGCTCATTACAGCCTTTAAACCCCAATCCTTCGTGGAGTCGATCTGACCACATTGTCACATTCTGACATTCCAGCGAGACATGTGCAATTGCCTCCGCATGTGCTAGTTTCTGCATACACGCTACGCACAGATCACCTTTTTGGGTAAACGTTCTCTTACAACTTCGCGTTCTTAGGCAGCCTGCCCTAGTTTCGAAAAGACGTGCACTGCCCCTCGTGTTATCGTAGAAAGTGTACTTCTGGATCTCTTTCTTCTCTGTTTTAGTTTTCCATTGTTATCTTATTTGTCATCTTCTCGAACCACTACTCGCACTCTGCCTATCTAACTTAAAGCTTAAGGCTATTTCTAGCGTCGCTGCCTCTTGGACTGCATATATACTTACTAGCCAGTTTTCCTGCTCTTTTCCGCCACTGGGAATTCACGGTTGGTGAATACGAATGCTCAAAAACACCCTTGCTGCCAATCTGCTGTCCTCCAGATGTGTCAGTTTCTTATAACATATTTTACTTTGTGCTTCCCTAAACTCGAAAGATGCCGCATTCCAGGTCTACTTCTACCGCTTTATTAGTAGTATTTTACGTGGGCTCTTGGCGCCTACAGTTATTTGGTCTTCTTCGAGCCCTGACTAATATTTCTTGACTTAGAGATTGCTCAACGCTTGCGCTTGTGAGCCGTGGTACCATTTGCCCCTTTCCACAGTCCCCTGACTACTTCGTACTTATAATACCTCCATAAATGCTCTGTGCTTCAATGTATAGCTGCATCTTTATTGCCCTTTGCTTTAAGTGCGTCGTCGTGGGTTTTCTCAAGTACACTGTTTCCCCATTTATCCACGCTCCCATATATTTGCATTCATTTACTGTAGGTGATTGGAAATCCTGTATTGAAACATCCTGATCTGCATTGCGATTAAAAAAATGCGAGACCCGATCCCCCCCCCCCCCCCCCCATTAATACTTCTCACTTTTCTGGCCACAAATATAAGCAAACCGTCAGAAAAAAAAAAACAAAAAAAACAGAACGGATGTTGTATGTACTGAAACCACGAAGTGACTACGAGACACGTCGTTTTGGCGGACCGGATCCGGATCAATTTTGACCACCTGGGCTCCAATGCACAGTGCAGGAGGCTTTGCTGCGTCTTCCGTCAGGGCCAAGGTCAAACCTGCGGCCAAGGTCGAATCTGCGGCCTCGTTCGCTGCAGCGTAACGCAATAGACACAGAGCTATCGCGGCGGGTCTTAGCATAACAATGTGACAGACGGGGGTAGTTAGTATTCTATGACCAATTTTTTTTTCTTTTTTTGGCGCGCAGAAACCACGGACACAAAAAAAGAATACAGAATTTTGGAGTAGGGGCCCCAAAGAGCTTTGCGGGTGTTAGCGTTGGTGCATGCAGGGGGAAAGAGTTTTAGAATAGGGCTGTGCGTTTGCGAATAGCGTCTTGCGCTTGCAGCGCCACTACGGTGTCAAAGAAATACCATTATAAATATTAAAATAAACTATACCTTTTAATAATAAGAAGAGCAATGCCGACTTTCGTGTTTTTGTGTTGAATTACAATTTAGAGGTTATTCTATTAGCAGCAAGCGATTTGTTGCGCTTAATTTTGAATAACCAACTTTACGTGCCTTCACCAGCCAAGCCAAGCCATGTTAGGCCTACGAGCATGAAATCGACAATGGAATTCGGAATCAGCGGCGTCTAATGAATCAATCGCGCCGCCGTGAAATAGCGTACCCGACGCATAACCTAATAGCAGTTCGCGTCTCGCGCATGCGCAGTGGCTTCGACGCTATTTCTTTGGGGCCCCTATTCTAAAACTGTCTAATAACACAAGCACACGTGCGCTTGTGCTTTGTCTAATTGTATTTTTTGTGTCAGTGATTTCTGGGCGCCGAAAGACTTAAGTCTTAATAGCACGTACGTTGATTGTCAATTTGGCTGTATCGGTTAGTAAAACAATGTCGTTTGCATACACTAAGTGTGGTAGCCATTCTTTTATATATATATATATATATATATATATATATATATATATATATATATATATAGAAACTTTATTTGGCTGGAAAATATTTTAAGTATAGCGGTGGTCGGAGCCCCTCAGCCCAGGGCCCCACTGGCCTCTGCCGCCTGCCTGACCTGGCTAATTAAGGACTTTTGTCCTGCCAAGTCGGAACGGGCGAGCTGTGCCTCCCACTGCTCCATTGAGATATTATTAGTGGGCCTATGAGGGTGTTTACTACACTCCCAGGTCACATGTATTAGTGTAGGTATGCCACCGCACCAAGGGCATGTGGCCCTATAGCGGGTGGGATACATGGCATTTAGCAGTTTTAGATGGGGGAATACCCCGGTCTGTATTTTGCGCCAATCGGCGGCCTCTTCCCCGCTAAGTTGTGGGTGAGGCGGCGGGTATTTTCTGCGGACTCCGCGCTGATGAGCAAGGATGTCTTTTACATTTAAATTGATGGGATTTTGTGAGGGATAGTGTGAGGGGTTTTGGTTCGAAGAGGACGCCATCGCTCGGTTAGTAGACGCTCGAGCTAAAGCGTTAGCCTGTTCGTTCCCCTGTACCCCCGCATGTCCCGGGCACCAGAGTAGGCGATGGCGGTGGTTGAACGATTTGGGGATTATCACGAGGCTAGCCGCAGTCACGTGCCCCTTAAGAAACATGCAACATGTCTCCCGGAAGTCAGTGATCACGACCGAGTCCCTTTCCGAACGCTCCGCGTGAGCGAGCGCGATCGCCACTGCTAACATTTCGGCCGAGGTGGGGGCCGGAGCCCGCCGTGGTCGACGCGGTAATTTGCTGCTGGCTGATCGCGTTCACGACTGCCAGGGCGTACCTCCTTTGGTAGCGCTGCCCGGTAGCCTCTGCATACGCAGCTGCGTCCGTGTAGTACATATTGTACCTAGCGTTATTGGAGTACATCGATTGAATATGTTGTGCGCGTGCTTTGCGCCTTTCCTTGTTGTACTCGGGATGCATATTCTTGGGAATTGGAGCTACTGTAATTTTGAATCTCACCGAAGGAGGGAGAGGTACGGCATCTTCGGTGAGATAAATCGGGTATGCTGGGATATTAAGTCGTGCCAATATTGCCCTACCAGTTTTTGTGAAGCTGAGGCACTCCCTCTGTCGCATCAGAGTGGCCTGCCTCAGTTCGTCGAAAGTATTGTGTACTCCCAAAGCTAGCATGCGCTCCGTGGAGGTAGATTTAGGCAGTCCCAGAGCCGCCTTGAAAGCTGTTCGAATTATCGTGTTGGCCTGCCTCTCCTCTTCCCTGTTCAGGATTTGGTAGGGCAAGCCATATGTCATTCGACTAATCACTAAGGCCTGTACGAGCCTTAGGGTATCGATTTCTCGCATTCCCGCCTTTCTATACGTCACTCGACGTATCATTTGGGCTATGTTGTGGGTTGCGGATTTGATGGTTTTGAGCGTCTGTGCTGCTCTCCCGTCGCTCTGAAGCCACAAACCCAGGACTCGCATCGTAGGTACCTCTCGGACCATTTGGCCCTCAACCACAATGTTAATCGACCCTCTGGATTTGTAGCCTTTCGCGTGTATCCGGATGACCTCGGATTTTTCGGGCGCGCACTTCAGCCCGCTCGTTCGGGAAAATTTCTCCACCGCTAATACCGCGGTTTGGAGCGTGTATTCTTTATCCCCTAGGGAACCTCTGCTCGACCACAGCGTGATATCGTCAGCGTAAAGCGTGTAACCTAGGTCGGGTATCCGATCGAGATCGCGCGCGAGGCGACACATCGCCATGTTGAAGAGCAGAGGAGATATTATCGCTCCTTGAGGGGTTCCTTTGCTCGGCATTTTAAATATCTGCGATGTGATTTGGCCAATACTGATGCTGGCCTCGCGGTTGGAAAGAAATACCCTTATGTAATTGTAGGTGCGCTCACCACAACCCGAGCGTTCGAGTTCCTCGAGTATTGCGCCGTGAGAGACATTGTCGAAGGCTCCTTTGAGGTCTAGTGCTAGGACTAGTCCCTCGTCACCGTACGGCATATTGGTTAGAATTTCGTCCCTTAGTAGGAGGAACACGTCTTGACACGATAAACCTGTGCGAAATCCTATCATGGAGTCTGGGAACCAGCTCCGCTCTTCCAGGTATCGCTGTAGTCTGCTGTGGATCACCCTCTCATAGAGCTTACCGAGGCAGGACGTGAGCGATACCGGCCGGAGATTATCGATCGAGGGATTCTTTTTCGGTTTGGGGATCATGATTATTTTAGCCAATTTCCATTCTTGGGGCAAATCTCCCTTGGCCCAGTACTCGCTTTTGAAAGTCTTTGTTATTTTCGCTAGGGCCATCGAATCCATGTTTCGAATCATTGAATTTGTGATTGTGTCTGGGCCCGGTGCCGAGTTTTTAACTGCGGCTTGCGCCGCTTCGTACACTTCCGCGTACGTTATTTCTTCGTCTAATTTAGGGTTGCCCTCTCCCGCGTATGGTCTCGCCGTGTAGGGTGATCCCGCCGCGGGTGAGGGTCCTATGTATTTGTTCTGAAGGACGTCGACTAGTTCTTGATCTGTACCCTCGAAATTGTCTGCTATAATTTGGAGCTTCTTGTTATTCTCAGCACGTGTGCTCATTGGGTCTAGCATACTCCGGAGTATTCGCCACGTACTGGTCGTTCCCAGTGTCCCAGATAGGTTTCCGCAGAAGGTCGCCCACTCGTTTTTAGCTTTTAGCTTTATTCTTTTTATGTAAGACTTCATAAACACGTCACCAACGCCGCGCGCGTTCGGTGCGAACGCGGGCAAAGCGCCGCCGCCATCGTCAACAGTTCTGCGCGTTGCTGGTGCTGCTACATGTCAAGTTTATACAGCTGCTCAGAATTTGGAGAATGACAGCACATAAACAAATGTCCCGAAAGAAAACACCGGCAGCTCATGCCTTTTATGTTAAATCTTCTCTGACTAAAATATTAAAAGTGCGAAACAAAAAATGATCGAGCCAATGAGAGTTTTTTTCTACACGCGGACACGACCATCGGAGCCCTTAACAGCTTCGCTGTAATAATTGCAACAACCACCTTCTGCTCAAGCGCCGACAATATTAATTATTTGCGTGCAGGTGCTCCCTCTCTCTATCTGTTCTCCGCTTTGCGCCGACAATACTAATGCAACCCTAAAACGATTACATTTTCAAACTCTTGCGGTTAAAGAAAGAGTCACAAGACGGCGCTGCCATTCAGCGCTACTCCATCTGCGTCCCCTGTATTTTCTCACAAATTCACGAATGCAATCGAATAACAAAACTGCAGCCTAAAATTACACTCAAGAAGAACAACAGCAACACAATGCTGTCACACTTGAAAATTTAAAAACAACAAAATTGATATCGCATGCACCTGACTTCGAAGATGCCGCTGCGATGAAGGGCAACAGAACCTCAGGTGGTATAAATTATTCCGGGGTTCCCACTACGACGTGTCTTATGGCGCGTAAAATCCCAGACTTTTTTCACAGCCGAAATAATAATTTATTTACACGGTTTAAATTATCTACGGGGGCAGTATGTGTTTTATTGCCAAGTTGAAAACTTAATTGATGCTTCAGGTTTTCCGAAATTTTTCTATTTTCATCATCGTTCTTACAAAAATTCAGGCCTAAATTTGGCATGCCCTTAGCAGTCACTAGAATTTTCCGTTCAAGCAGTTTTATTCAAGCAGGTCTAGGGCTTGCCTTACACCCGCCGTGGTTGCTTAGTGTGTTGGGCTGCTAAGCCCGGGTCACGGGATCGAATCCCGGCCACGGCGGTCGCATTTCGATGGGGGCGAAATGCGAAAACACCCGTGTACTTAGATTAGGTACACGCTAAAGAACCCCAGGTGGTACAAATTTCCGGAGTCACCCGTTACTGCGTGCCTCATAATTAGATCGTGGTTTTGGAACGTAAAACTTCGAGATCATAATTTAATTTCTTTTGCTTGCCTGACAATATTATATATGTAATATTACAATCATTTACAATTATTTGCTAAGGTAATCCGTCATCTCTTCTTCGCAGTTCCAAACCCAAGGTTGTACTTTTTTTTTCTGTTTTCTTTTAGTAGAGGCACTTGAGAACGTTTAGACAGTCGGGCAGCACCGGTAGAAAATTCTCGCAGCCTGCGAATTTAGTCGCGATGGTCTAACGTCATGCTCTGATAGAAATACATTAAAAAAGAAACAGATATTTAGCAAAAGCGATTGGTCTCCACAGCTAAACTGCTGCGAAATCTTTCGCGCCCTTGAAAAACGGAACGAAAAAGACCGCGCGCGAAGGCAACGAAACCGAAACTAAAAATAGGACACACACATTTGCTTACTATTTCACAGCTACGAAAATTAAATTAATAGCTACAAGACACATCTTTCTAAATGTTGTTTAAATGTTGATGCATTTGCTTAGTCGTAGTTTAATGGCGTTAATTTTTGTCAAGTATCGACTTCCCCTGACACCCGCGAGGGCGCAGCACGGTCGAACGTCGCGCTCTGCGCGTAATGGTGGCCCCGTCGCTCGTTGTTTGTGTGTATGTTCTGTTTCTTTTGACGCGTTCCCCGTTGCCCCAGCCGCGTGCAATGTGACATTGAAGGAAGCGAACGACGGAGAGAGGCCTCCTCCTGCGAGACGGGGCGCCGAGGAGCGAATGCGACTCGCCCGGTAACCTACATAACGCGCACCCAAGAAGCGGCTGCAGGCTCGGCCCACCGACGAAAAAAAAGAGACGGATGCGTACGGGCCCGTGGCTGTACCGTGGCCCAGCAAGGAAGAAGGACTGCGCGTCACCGCTAGCTTTCGGCCGTTGTCGTCGCTTGTTTCGTGCTGAGGCGGCCGGACGGCGCGTCACGCGTGTGTGAGCGCCCGTCCCGTGTGCGTGTTTGTGTGTGTGCGCGCGCTGCTGCGCAGTTTTCTTTTTTTCGCCTCGACGAGCGGTGTTTACCCCGGTCCGACGTAGAGAGGGAACAATGAATTTCGCGCATCCGCTGCCTCGCTGTAGCTGTGGCGATCCTGGCGACGCTGTTTCCGCGGCTCCATCGGTACTCCGTCAACACGTCGTCGTCGTGGTCGGGCCGCACCTTCGAGTAGCGAGCGGCTCGTGTGATTGTGCGCGCTCTGTGGTGCGTGCGTGATCGCCGACTCACCGTCGTCCCCACAACGTCGTAGACCTCCTCTCCGCGCTGTTACACCACCACCAGCTGTTTTTTTTTCTTCTGCCAGCCAGGAAAAGAGTAGGCGGTGGCGACGGTCTTTCTTTCTTTTGTTGTTGTTGTTGTTGAGGGTCAAGCGGGAGTGAGTGGTCGGTCCAGAGCGGACGCCTGTGTAGCAACAACAAACAACTGTGTGTGTGAAACCGCGCGCGCGCGCGCTTGGCAGTGTTTGCCGATCTCTCGAAGGTCGGCGGCGGTTTACCAGTACCGCCCAGCGCAGCGCATATTCGTCGCGTCGTCGGCGCGTTCCTTCGGAGAGCGAGAGCCGACGCCAGCAGGCCGCTTGTCAAGGCAGCCGAACGCGCTCGCGCACCTTCCCATGTCGCTGTCATCGGCGCCGCCGACGACCGCAGCTACTACGCTATGCATTCTTCGAATTCCTCACCGCCTTCGTCGTCGACGCGTCGGCGCAGCGGCGGAGGCAGTCATCACCCGGGATCCTTCTTCACGATTCCACGATGGATGGGTGGCGGTGGCAGCGGCGGCAGCAAGAAGCAGCTGCAGTACCGAAGCCTGCGATCGCTCGAGGACCCGACGCCGACGTCGACGACGACTTCGGGGCGTCGCAAGCGTCCCAGCCTCTTTGATCAGATGGTGAAGCGCTTCTTCACGCCTCACGTCGGTCACCACCAGCGAGGCGGGACGTCGTCGGAGTCGTCGTGGAACGGGGTCGTCAAGTACCCGGCGCCCTCTCGAAGCGGTTCTCTGAGGGACCTCCGGACTCGGGCCGTAGGCGGGGACCCCGGTGGCGGGGATGACACCTTCTTCGCGGGCAACGGAGGCAAGAAACACCAGCCGGACGGCGCCGCCGGATCGGCCCTGTCTCGGACCGCGGTTCCCGCCGTGGCCGGGATTCGGAACGAAGGCAACACCTGCTTCATGAACGCCGTGCTCCAGTGTCTGAGCAACACGGACGCCTTCGCCGAGTACCTAGTCTCCGGCAGCTACCGCGAGGACCTGGCGCGAGCCAAGGGTCGCGGGGGCTTCGCGACGCCGTCGGCGCGCGTCACCGAACAGTTGGCGCACGTATTGGGCGCCCTGTGGTCTTGCCGTACGGAGGGCGACTTCGCGGCCCGCTTCAAGGCTTGCGTCGAGAAGCACGGCAGCCAGTATCAAGGCAGCGAGCAGCACGACGCCCAGGAGTTCCTCATGTGGCTTTTGGATAAAGTTCACGAGGAGTTGCTCGCCGACGACGCGACGACGTCGGGTGGTGGTGGTGGTGGAAGTTCGTCGTCGACGAACACGGGGTCTCGGTCGAGGCGCGGATCGCTGAAGCGTTCCAAGGTACGCTCAGTTTCTCGATTTGGAGCTTGTCTTTTGCGTCTCCAGGTTTGCGTCTTTCTTGGCCGTGGGACAACCCTGTGATGATGTTGCAGTTTGGGTCTGTTGATGTGTCACTGGTACAGATTACGTAGCACATTACGAAACAAGCACAACAGAAAGAAATAACACCGGCATGGCACAATGTGTGTATCATTTGTTTCTTGCTGTTGATTTTGTCTGTAGCGTGCTACGCAATCTGTACTGTGATGAGGTGTCGCGGTTTTCCTGCCTTGTGGCACTGGTTTTCGTTTAATTTATTTGTACTGTCGTTCATGAACAGGCTGTTACAGGAGTGGTTACACATCTAATAAAAGAACAAGTCGATTGGTGGAGAAAAACACTACTGACAAGAGAATCAATGTACTAAATAAACATAAGATGATACATACATTGAAAGTAAGTGAAGGAGAGAGACAAGCAGTACTTGATTTGACAACAAAATTGAAACATAGCATCTGAAGTTATGAGACAGTTTAGAGCTTCTAAGAATGTGCTGGCCGTTTCTGATCTGATAGCTGATTGTGATAACAAATTCCAATGAACAGTGACCATTTCTGATGAACAATGACAAATTCTAATGAAAAAAAAGCTATTTCAAGCGGCCATTACCCATTTCAAAGGAGCTATGCATACCCAACGGCAAAAGGTTACGTAGTGTGAGATTTGACAAAATGCTGAATTCCTTAACGGTTTGTCACCATAGCAAGTCAAGCCGTGCTGTTTACATGTGCTACTAATATTGAAATACCACGGCTGCGATTTTGTAGTGATGCGTTTTCCTGATGCTAATGCTTATGGGCACTTTTTGCAGTTTGTGAGTGCTCAAGCTACGCTTCGCCCTGGGCAGAGCATCGAACGCGGCCACTCACAAATGCAAAAAGCGCGAAAAGGCATCACTACATAATACCAGCCCAGGTTCCAAGGCTGGGGATGTACTTAGCGTTCTCAAAATCCTGTGGTCTGTAAGCTTTCACGGTCTAGTATACTGTCTATTCTGCTATTACTGCAACAGCATCCCTAATTGCACAATCGAATTAACTTGGTGGTGCTGGCACAACAATCAGGTGCTATATTTCTAGCCGAGTAGTTTCCACACTACAGAGCCAATTAGTAGCAACTACAACAGTCTGTAGTTAACGTGATGCAAATGCTCGATGGCGGTTGAGTGCATTGAGAACTAGTGTTAACTGGCTTCAACTCTTTCCTGTCACACTAGAGTACGCGCCTACTGTGTGATCTGCAAGCTGGCAAAGTTTGGTGTTAGCTGGCTTTGTCTGGCCCAAACTGCCATTAATTTTGGCAACAGTAATCGTCATTGTGCACTTGGTAGATGTTGTTTGGCAGGTCACTCTCTCTTTTTAGGGAAGAGAAGACAAAAAGCTTCTGAGCAGTAAATTCCCGCAGCTCTGAACAGTGCCGTTGTGGCCTAAAAGGATCTCACTAACCCTTTTCTTTCAGACCTCGAGAGAGTGCAATGCTTTCCAATGGATCTACCCCCACAGAAATGTTTGAAACGCATCTGATAACAACAGATACACAGCGTGCATTGTTTACTTATCGTCATTCCTTCCTAACATGTTTCCTCTCAGCTGGTGTGGTGCCCACATCAGCGCTGTGCCTATTGCTCCTTTCTCACTTTTGCGAACAGTTCTTGATGCGTTCAAACCAGTTCTCGGTAGCAGGTATTAGGCCGTTTTCGTGGGTCGATCCTGGAAATAGTTCAGTCTAATATGGGGAGGGGGGGGGGGGAGTGCCGCATGTAGCACTTTTGATCACGATCTAGCCCGATGCGGATTGACTTTCTCGGTCAACGATTGGCTTCTCTACTCAATCTGCTGAAGGGAGCCTATTGCGGTTGAGAATTTCAATCCAGATCTGGCTCAAGCGTGATTGAAAATGGCCGTGTGACACCGGCATAAATATGTGGGCCGATCCCAAACGTATTGCAGTCTAAAGTGTGGGCCGTTCTTGATGATATGTGCCACTGGCTATATGCAACTCTTCAATGAACCTGTTTGATGCCAACTTTGGTCACGAGGTATTACCGCAACAAACACAATGTGCTGCACACTGCATCAGTTTGCTATACGTTTGCTGCAGAGCAGTTTAGTTATTCATAAGAACCATTCTCTACCAAACTGTGAATGCTTTGCATTCCGTAGATGTAAAGAAACAAACTCAACTGGAGTTGAGTTTGTTTTTTCTTCTTTCTGCGGTGCATTTTTGCTAATCCTTCAATGTTGGCATCTAAAAAAGACGGCCAAGAGCAACAAAAGAGTAGTGACAGGGAAAATTGGCTTCTCTGTTTGCTAGAAGATTGGAAAGGCACGTATGTGTCTGCGAGATTTTGTTGTGCAGTAACTCGCAGTTGGGAACAAATAATTACCTGGTGGCTAGCGTCTATGGGCTCCTGCGCTGGCCTATGACGTCATAGGCATATCAGAAGGGCCCTTGAAAGCTACAACTTCGTGCAGCAAAATAATATTCAACTCGCATGTTCTTTGCCCCTTTTAGCACTTTTCTCATTGGTTTGGCCTTCACGCCTAAAATGCGAAAAGTCCGAAAATTTTGAATGACCTCGAAGGAACCGTTTCTTTTTCTTTTTCCTTTTTTACACTTTCCACTACAAGTATTTCTAGTGGGGTGATTCTGTATGCAATACCGGTTGAGTAAATGAACAGATTGTCAGTATATATTATTTGCTTGACTAGAAATACAAGATAAAACTGATCTGTTGCAGACAATGTGGCATCAGAACAAATCCTCTACAAACACAGTGTACACATAAAACAAAAACACAAGAATGTAAACAAATAAAGCACGTAAAACGAACTATGCAGATCAACTGAACTGTTTCGGTTTCCTGTATTAGACCTTTTTCCGCACTAAATGTTGTTTACATTTTATGTTGCTGCTTTTGGGGGCTGAAAATTCAGGCCAATTTTTTTTAGGTGCTCAAAAGAAAAACCAGAACAAGACTGCGTTCCCGTAAATTTTTTTTTTTTTCAGCCATTCTCATCTCTACTTCAAGCTGTCTCCTCACATTTATTGCCATTGTAATGCTCACTGAAATATCTTTTGTACGCTTGGATTGGCCTTGTTTCTGCCAGCTCCTGTTTGCATGAAGCTAGCATTCCTGGGGCCGAGTCAGTTGGAAGCACAAATTAGACGCTCTGTGGGATGGCATTCTTTTTGTTCTTTGTTGAGCCAAATTCTCATTTCAGTAGTTGCAATAGCAGCAGGATACCCGAGGTTGTGCAATGATGTTTCGCAATCTTTCGGTGGGAAGCTGCTGTTGGTTTTGACTGGCGTACCAAACAAGGATCATTAGAGCGTAGAACGGTGCAGTTTATTGCACAATTGTCTCTTTCTTGCCTTCCTTGTCAAAAGAAACAGATGAGTATGCAATTATTTCTACCTGTATTAGCATTCATATCTATTCTTCTTGTTTCTTTTTTTTTTTTTTTCAATTTCCACCCAGACACGCTTCCGTTAATTTCAGTGCCAGTTCAAGAAATCTCATTATGTTCCACGCTCTTTGGCTTTCGAGGAATACTCATGTGACATTTCAGATTTGGATTTTTTGTGGATTTGTTTGTTGGTGCTGTTAAATGATAGTACAAAGCCTTTTTATCTCTAAAGAAGAAAGCTGTCAAGCAACTGAACACTCTAAATAAATTACTACAATGCCCGTTTCAGCAAAGCAAATTTAACTTTGGTAATGACGTGGATACGCTATGACATCACGACTCATTGGTTCGCTCTGTTCCTGAAATCGCTTCAGCTGCCACACACACACGTTAAGTCAGAGGAAAGGCACACAGCACTCTTATTAATTTTTTAATGAACATCATATTCAGCATTACTACTACATAAAGTGAAGAAATTTTAGTCTATGTCTTGATGTTACACTAGCGTCGATGATGCCAGGTCTGCCATTTAGAGACCAACTTGGTATTGTGATAACTATCGTATAAGTGTTTCCCAATCAATCACATGTGCTAAGTGTCATACTTTTGCATGCAAGAAGCATGCGGTAGAGTTTCTCAATTTTAGAAATATTTTTCAATACTTAACAAACCTCTCACTGTAAAGCCTTATCGAATGACTTTAGCAACAGCTTTTGCTCATGTTTGTTTCAACAGCACTCGGAAAAACGTCCTTAATTAGCATTCGCGTCCTCGTTACTACCTGCTGCGGTGGGGCTGCCAAGCATGTCATGGATTCAATTTCCAGTCACGACTGGTGCATTTTGATGGGGCCGGGATGCAAAAACACCCGTGTGCATAGACTAATGGTTCATTCAACCAGTTTTTACCGCGAGTCGACTTGGCCTACAGTGATGCGGAGACCTCTCGAGATTAGAGTCATAGAAAGCATATCCAAGCCGAGTGTTCACCTTCAACCCGAGGAATTTCAATAACCTGGTGACCTGAGTTTTGTCAGTTTTCGATCGCGCTGCGAGCGGCTCTGTGCACTCGGAGCAGGAACGGAACACTCTGAAATGAACCCGCCGAATGTAAAGTATACATCCAGAAAGCTCAAAAGGGACCAGTCGAATTAACCATTTCCTTCTGCTGGGAAAGACCATATGGTCTAGATAAATCCATGCTTCCACTTTTGACATCTCTTGATCATAGCGTCATGTGAAGCTTTGGGAATCGAAACCCAATTATTAGACAGTTTTAGTGCCGCGTAGAGCAGCAAATGTGCAAAGAGATAGCGTTTCGTGCTGCACACTGTGCGTGCGTTGTAGGTAAACGGTGCTGGAACTCTTGTGTACGTACGCTATTTTCGAGATTTAGCGTTCAACGCAAACGCACATTAAGTACGGACGCTAAGAAATAGCGTTGTTGAACATGGCGGCATCCATGGCTCCCACTTCACCGTTAATTCTCGTGATGACTACGCTCTCACTCTCGTTGATTGTCAGAAACTGTTGAAATGAGCTTTCGCTTCCTCTAAACTCACCTGAAATGCAAGTTATGAGCGCATAGCGCGTCCAATATCTGAGATCAATCAGCGATTCCGGCGTCCTTAAGCCTGACGAGACGCGTCCGCATAGCAACAACAGAATGGTTGTTAATGGATTGTCTTTGCTTGGATACGTTTGTCATGAAGCACCAGACGGTGCCGTGTCTTTGAACGTTTTCCTTACGTTTGCGTTCCCGTATGTTACACTAAAAGTCTTGGAGGGACGCACACCATAGCGAAGGCCCGGAAAGGTTCGCACGCTAACGCAAGCATTTTATGCTATACTAAAACTGTCTACTTACGTAGCAATTCTTTTTTCTCTCTGTGCTTGCTCAAGCGAAAATTACACACTCGTTTCTTACTCAGCATAAAACACAGATTGTACCATTCTGCAAGGCTGTACCAATTATAACAAAGCCTTGTGAATGAGTAATGCTTTCAGCGTTTCGCTAGCGTCATCAGCAAAAAAAAAAAGAACAGACAGCTGTGGTCATGTGTCATGATTTTGGAAGGTTTCATCGAAGTTGCTCGCCGTTTTGACAGTCATTCGAAACAGCCACCATCGTGCGGCCAGCGTGGTGGGGAGGAGAAGTTATGCCGCATGGGGCAGCCAAGCTTTAATGCTGGCCTGACAGGTGTTAAAGAGAGTGATTCACGCAGCAAATGTTGGAACAGCTGTTGCGAATGGGTGCATTGTGCTCTGTGCCAGGATCTCGTTGGCATTTAGTAAAAGAGCGTCCTTATATGGACAGCTCAGCATGAGCATAACATTCGGAACATACCGAAATACACTAGCCTGTGTTTTTATTCCGACAGCCTAAAAAATTTGTGCAGACACCATCGACGATGAGTGCCAACGCAAGTGAATAGTCGAACACTTTAAGAAAGCCTTATCGAAGGAATGTTGTGCTTCACAATATATGTTTGTTGCAGTGAGGACATTTAGGTAGCATTTGCAGTTTCATTGTATAATTCTGTACAGAACAGCACCTCTTAGTTAACCAGCACATCTCTAGCGGTAGTATAGGTGGATAGCTTGTGCATCTCAAAGAGCTATGACATTTAGCGTTCAGCAACAAATGCACCCCGCAACGTGAGCACAAGCGCCCTTCATGTCGGCGTTGTTCCAACCTCCAACTGCCGGCCACCGACTACAACAGGCGAGAGAGTCGAAGAAAGCTATTCCTGCGTGCTGCTGTATTGCTCCTACTCGAATATATCTTTTGTATATATTTTTGTTGTTGCTGCTGTTTATTTATACTGTCAACCCAATTAAGGGCCTTTACAGGAGTGGAAAAAAATAGAAGAAAAGATCCAAAATTCTGCTACATCTCGAGCAAAAAAAAAAAAAAAATACGAGGCAGTATAATGGCAATATCTATAAAAAGTGACATGCACTGCACAAAGACAAAATACATTGTTTTATGCGCACCAGAAACAAAAATACATGCTAAGATGCATTCATACCAGAGAAGATGACATTCTCTAAACCGGCACTAAAATCACTGACGGATGCAGATGTGACAACTGAATTTGGTAATTCATTCCATACATATCCGGAAAGGTGCCCGCCGAGATAGCGACTGACCCAGCAGCCACGCCAAACCTGGCAAAGCGGACAAAGAAAGCTTCAGTTTGAAAATGTGGGTCACTGTAGGATACGGCTCAAGGAGCTCTTAGCAACTGTGGTTTGTAGTGTGACTCAGTTATGTCACTTCCTGCAGTAACACCAATGAACAATATTGTGACAGGGATTCGAGAAACGATGGCGTCCGATGATGATCCATCACACAATTTTGTGGTAGGTGATTGAAGGTGTAAACTATAGGCCCAATATGTATTTATTTTATTCAAACATTCTGCAGCCCTAGAGAGCTATTGCAGGAGTGGGCACAAGGTACAAAACAAGGTAAAAGTGCACCTAATAATTGGTGCTGAGCAGACAAGAGTTACAAATGCTGTAAAAGAGGCACAACGGAAGCTTGGGACTATGTAATAAGCAGTCCTGCAAGAAACTTTTATAGAAAAAGAGAACAAATATAGCCTGGTAACGAATTCCGAGTAGCTGTAATTGAACAAATCAGTGTGTGCAAGAAAGGGTGTCACGTTGAGTTTGCGGTAACTACGTGTGGGGGGGGGGGGGGGAGACGGCTTGGCGAACATTAGAAAGTTGTGGAATAGGCGACACGATTTGTTAATGATGCAGTGGAGGAACTATGAAGCATCATCTTCAATATCATGACGCGTCAATAAAGAAGTCAAGCTTAAAAAAAAAAGAGCAGGAGAAGGTGAAAATTCTCTGTCATAAATTGACGTGTACTTGGAGCCACAAGTATTTGTTACACTCGTGAATAATAAATGGCTTGAATCACATGACTTTGTTGAGTATGTATGGTGATAATGTCTAAAATTGCTGGAGTGTTTGAAGTCAGTTGAGTTAGTTTCAATTTACATTTGAGCAGTATTACAGTGCAAGTATCATAGAGCACGCTAGTTTAGCATCGACTGATAGGTAGGCCGTACAGAGCTAGTTGGTATGAGTCTGAAGGAAGGCCAAAAAAAAAAAGGGACACAGTTGGCACAAGCGCTTGTGTCATTTTTCGTCTGTTAGCCTCGCTGAATTTTCAACATCTATTATGAGTTCCGTGCCTTTGTGTTTAAGACCTCCATTGGAGCGCCATGCTTTGTTATGAGGATCTGTTGATTGCAGATAACTTTTGTTGAATGGGCACCTCCACACGCATTGACAATAGCAGTAGCAGGGAAACTTGGGCAAGTGGGTGTACGTTTATACTTCTCAAAAACAGTGCTGACCAAGACAAGGACAAAGAAATTAAGGTAGGCTCACAGACAAGCACCGACTCTCAACTTGAAGTTTATTCATTTGTTTGTTTATTTGATGCTGGAGTTTATCATTTATTTGTTTGCTTATTCAATAACTTATTAAAGATATTCTCATCAAAGTTTGTCACATTTTATTACCTTTGCTAGCTAGTTTATCATTGTCAAGTTTGTTTGTTTATCTTTGTCAAGTGTATACATGTTTGGTTTTTCACGAATAAACTTAGATGAGAGTCAGCGCTCGTGTGTGAAGCTATACCTTATTTTCATTCTCCTCATCTTTGTTAGCGCCATTTTTGTCAAGTCTGACACATCAACAACCTTCTGTCACAAGGCACGTGCCCACAATTGGTGACCCCATTCATACCTTGTCTTTTGTTTGCTGCGGGCCAGGGGGTGTCGGTGGAGAGAGATAGGCATTTAGAGATATTGCTGTCAACAGGTTGGAATCTACATTGTGGTGAGATAGTGGCTGCGTCGCACTCGAGCGGGAAACGACCGCGCAGGCTTCTTATCTCGGTGGCGGTGTCTGTGCCATTGAGGTTCGCGTGTGGTGATGCTGTCGTATTTACTGCCAACATCAAAGTCCTAAACGCAGTTTGCTTTGTGTTATTTCATCTTCCTTTTCATGTGTGCAGAGGGCATTTAGCCTAAAGTCTCAAGGGCTGGTACTATGGTAGACCTAAATGAGCAGCTTGGAAAAGGCCTTATAGCTGATCATCAACTCGTAAATTAATTTGTTCTGTGTCATACGCAGGCTATCTTTGTTCATTGGCTGGCTATTCATTGCATTATTACTAGGCATGCTACTGGATTTTCTTTTTCCACAGAAATTGGATCATATTGTTGCTGCAATCTTAAGCTTTATCCCATTTAGCTAACATTACATACAAACTTTTATAATGTATGTAGTAAGACTGTAGCCTGAATCGACCACTTTCAGTGGACACTGATTGGTTAATCCTGCAACAAAAACGCTCGTAGCTACACTGAACCGTCTCACTGGATGCAACATCACGTCATAGTGAGGGTACCCCTGAAATTGATGGCTTGAAGATATGGTTTTTCTTGTATCCAGTTATGTATTCAACATTATTAATGAATGGATAGATTTTATTACTTCCCCTTTAAAATGGCATGATGCCTGGTGCTACCAAACAAATTATTTTTAACCTCATTGCTGCTTTTATTCTCAGCTCTTAACGTACGGGTTTCGTATTAAAAAGCTATCGAACCTTAAAGGAAATTTATTTGTCCGAGAAAGTACTAATAGCTTTTCATTCTATTTGCTCCCCCAATTTAACACCACCAATATTCCAGCTTCTTTTTTTTTCTTTAGCTGGCTTTTACTCTTCTTCATCTCAGATTCATCCACCTTGCACACATTCGTGCAATGCCCTTTGATGATATTTGTGATGGCATCAGACAAAGATGTTTAAGAGTGACAAAGGAGCATTGACATGGTAGCCAGAATGCGTGAACAGCTGTCATGTCGTCTGTTCCTGGAAAATATTGAAAGTTGTGCATGTGTGTGCCCAGTGGCTAGTGTCTATGCGCTGTTGCATCCCATGTAACGTCATCGCCGATGTCATGTGGGGTGGAAAATAAAGTGGGACACTCAAAAGCTGCAGGAGAGAGCAAGCGATCTATGTCAGAAGGTTGTAGGTTGCCTGCTGCATGCAATGAAATAACATTTGGCTCGCACATTTGCAGCAGCGTTGTATACAGATGTGTTTTCTTACCATGTTCAAGAAGTGTTGTCCTTTTAACATGTTCACTGCAGCATGGGTCACGGGTCCTGCCAGTTATTCCCACTGTGCAGCCGTACTGGGCTTTCCTGCAGTGCTTAAATGACATCTTTGCCATATAAATCAGTGGAAAGGAAAACTTGTCGCTTTCAGTCTGACGGATCGTGGTACGATGTCTCTGCACCTTGAGGAAGATTCAAAGGAGCACAACTCCCGGGTGACTAACCAGTGGGTTACGACGCACCAGAGCAATGTGACAGGCGACCCACAGGAATCAAAAGTTCAAACAGTGCCACTGCAGCGAACGTGTTAAATTACTTTTGCTCTTCGTGGTGTGAGTTGTGCTTAGGTTGTCGTACTGCTGTTTCAGAGTCGATCGTCCTCGGTGAAAGGTGCCAGCGCGGCAACACCATGGCAGGGGAGCCCCGTTGCATCGCTGTTTGCCGGTCAGCTTCGTCTTCGGCTGACGTGCCCGCGCTGTGGCCAGCAGAGCAACACGTTCGACCCGTTCGTCTGTCTCTCACTGCCCATACCGGCGGCGAGCCAGTGGCTCTGTCATGTCCACTTTGTCCCGCGCAACTCCCCGCCCGTGAGAGCCAATGTTTTTGTTACCTCCTGCATGCCGCCACTGTTTAGCGCTAACTAGGGCGACAGTGTCCTGTTCTCGGTGTGCAAACCTTTTTCCTTCCTTCAAACAGCATTGCACCCGCTGTGGCTGTGTTGCGTAAAGTTGAGGTGTCCATTCCAGGTGGCCGCGGCCACATTTTGAGAGGAGCAAAATGTAAAAATGCACGTGTCACTTAGGCTTAGTGCGTTTTAAAAAACTCCGAATGGTCAGAATTAATCCCAGGCCTTCCACTACAGCGCCCCTTGTAACCCATTGTGCAGTTTCAAACATTAAAGCTCACAATTTAATTTTATCAAGAGGAGGAACAGTGATACCTGATGGGATGGTGCAAGAAGTAGTGCACGTGACCCAGTGTTGTATCTGCATGCTTCTTGAATCATCCTGTCAGGTTACACTGTGCTTCCTGTAATTAAGAAAAACTACACTGTCGGTCAATCAAAGCCATAGTTATTAGCTTAAAGGTGGGGCAGATCATGTTCATTTGTTTGTTTGTCATGCTTAGGTTTTGTGTATGGCACGACTTCACTTAACAAAAAAGATATCCAAGCAGGTATACCAGGGGTCAAACCAACAATCACTGGGGTTCTGGCCAAGTGCTTTAACCACTACACCACGTCTGCTTTTGTACGACCTGAGCACATAATACTTGTATTGTTAAATTGTTTCCCCGCAGCAGTAGATGTCCCCGTTCAGCAATGTTAATGCTGTCATGAAATTTCTTTTGTGTATGCTTGTGTGAAGCGAAGAGTGTGTATATAGGATACTGCCAGGAATCCTGTCTAGCTAAAATGAAAAATTACATCATATGTGATGTAGGCTTGAAATGTTCAAGAAATGTTCAAGAAAATGTTCAAGATGTGCTGCTGGATGTGTGCCCCTGTGACCACTGGTCCCCGTGACGTTCCGAATATATTATATTTAATAAATTAATATAAATAAAAATGTCGAATATCAAGATTCCAACAGAGGACCTCTAGCACAGCAGCTCAACGCTTTAACCATTAGACCATGAGCGCATGCCACAGCAGGCAGAATGTATTCAACCCCCTTAAGCATTTCCTGCGGGCAATCCAGCGTGTTGAGGAGCTTAGGCATTAATTCCAATATCAATTATATGAATACTCCAATCAGTGTTTCACTGTTGTCGATAATTACACATAAAAATACAGATTTCTTTAGTTCTAATACGTTTTTCGGAAGAACATTACTCACATTAACTATGCTTTCGTTTTGCATCAGAATTTGAACACCGGGTGGCGAAATATGTCTATGCAGGTTTGTGTTCCAATTGCACAGACTGGTGCACAGAAGCAGCTCTATTCTAAGACCCCAGGTTAGACAGCTGTGCTTGCTGGAACGAATTGTAACACAGCTATGCAGACTCTGCCAGCTTGTGCCATGGTTTCCCCACACGCAGTAGTCGTGGTAGTAGTACCTGTCGGTGCAGATTTCTGCAGCAATGCACCGTGTCCCTCACATCACTCAAACATGCCCCCGCATGTCAATTGTCAGAACGTCAGCCGAGTAGCTCCTGTGAAATGTTAATTGCACTGAAGCAAAGGAGGGCCCGCATACGCATCAGTAATTGTGGCACAGAAATGAAAATGCACTGATAAGATGAAAGGTGAACGATCTGCCGAGTTGAACTCAAATGGCAACAATTGTTGCACAGAAATAAAAGTGCACTGTTAAGATTAAGAAAAGCAAATCTTCTGCTGTGTTGAGCTTGAAGTTGCAGTAATTGTTGCGCAGAAGTGAAAATGCACCCATAAGATAAAAAAAGTTGAATTGTCTGCAGAGTTGAGCTCAATGTTGCAACGGTGTTGCAATTTGTTGCCAGCTTGCAACCCTCTTCCTTCACTGCCGACTGTAGCGCACCGCTCGACTTGCCGTTATCATCTTAGTCACCGCTGCTATCTGTGCTTGCTTCCTGAAAAAGTAGTTCAAGCCTGCAGTTGTTTGCCTCCCTTATCCTAAACCGTTACGCCCAGCCTCTTCCTGTTTCTAAAGCCTCTCTGCCCAAATGCTTGGACTGCATGTGATCTGTCGCACTAGGCATTTCGTGTGTGTTTACAACTGTCGTGCTTGATGTGTGATTCCATAAGCTGTTTTACACTTCTCAAAGGACAGGTTGTGTTTCGAGAAGCTAAACGAAAACAACACTGTCTATGGTATTGGGCCACGACATGGTGACTTCAAAACAGAGTCACCATGTCGTGACTCAAAACACCTCAATTAAAATGAAAAATCACTCACTAATGATGATTACGGTAAAACCTCAATAATTCGATCCTCGTTAATTCGGAAAATCTGATAATTCGGACTCGTCCTCTTGTCCCAGCAAACGTATGCACTATTTAATAGCATCCAACTCTCGTTAATCCAGACGCATTTGGCTGCACAACTGTTAATTTGCACAACTCTCCGCACTCGCTGCGGCACTCCGCAGCCAGTGCGGAGCGCCACAAATGTGCGATGCAAAGGAGCAAATGCGGCGCTAGCGTCCAACCTGAAACGAAGCGGCCAAGTCCGCATCGCTATAGTCGTCAGCGGAAATAGTATGTGAACGACAGGAGCGCCAACACATTTCCTGCCTATTTGTGGCTTTATAACCGTTATTCTTGCATATACTGCCATGAATGACATCGCGTTGGCCGCATGCCTTCAGAACTGCAGCTGTCGCCATCCACGATCGGGTCGATAGCGACCAAAGTTTTGTCTGCAGTGATTGCGGTGAGCAGTAGTTTTGTTTTGACTTGTGCAATGCGGTGGAAGCTATCGAGGATGAAGAGTGACTCTACCGCAGCTCGCTCGCTGGCATCAAACCTTCCGGCTAAATTACAATGGACAGACAATCTGTTAGATAAAGGCAGGTTGGTGTAGAAAGCACTTGCTTATAGTTTTCTTAATACCCTCAATGTTTTGACATTCAGGTAATTTGGACATTTTTTTTTCTTTTTTATTTGCTCCCCTGAAATCTGAATTAACAACATTTTACTGTATTAGGGTGACTTAATCAGGATTTTGTCTTTGCTTTAATTGTTCCTAGACTTCTTCTTAATTATTTTTTCCTAATTATAAGCGTAATTTAACAGTAACAATATTCGAATTCACAATATTTTACTGTAATAATCCCAATTAACAAGATTTTACTGTATTATGGTGACTTAATCTGGATTTTGTCTTTGCTTTATTTGTTCCTGGACTTTTTCTTACTTATTTTTTTCTTAATTATAAGCTTAAGTTACCTCTTGCTATGGCGAGTGCGCTGTTGGAATGTGAAAAAAAAAAAAGGAAACGGCCCTGTATTTTCTAAAATGGTGTCAGGATTGCGCTTTTCCTTGAAAAGCAGCTTTGATGCACCGGGATGGCTCACTAATAATCTCTTCAGTATGTTAAGAGCGTGTTCATTTGGGCTGGTTGGCACATCATGTCAAACAACAGTTTTGAGCAGTGCAATGCAGGAGACAGCAAGAGGACCACAGGACAAAGTGCTAACAACCAAATGCTTTATTTCCAGGAGCAGTACTACTTAAAGGCTTGAGGAAGGAATACACATGAAAAGAAAAAAAAGGATCAGCATGATAGGTATTCAAATTTTTTTGTCAATTGGGAGAAGCACAATGTCAAATGCCTCCGAGTTTAAAGGCATTGGATGGTGATAATAAGGCACAGGTTAGCGACAACAGACAGCTAGTAGGAAGTACTCAATATTTCCAAGTTAACATGAGCCAAATACACAGCATTTAGTATAATGGCTTACTAGTCTTAATTTTTTAGCATTGACAACATAACCGCGACGTTCCAACATGTTGAAATAAACCAGCTTGCTAATGCATGTGAATATCTTTATTCGATACTCGATTCAATATTCGAAGCTAAGTATTTGTATTTGATTCGTATTCTAAAATTTTGATATTTGCACATCTCTGTCAAAATATATTGCGAGCAGCAGGCACACAAGATTTTTAAAACATTTACCATCTTCACACGCACCGACATAATGTGTCAGCTCTCCATGCTTCTCCCGTTTGACAAAAAAATTATGTCTATCATGCTGATCCTTTTCTCCTTTTCATGTGTAGCTCCCAGAAATAAAGCATTTGCTTGTTAGTCGGTGCTCTGTCATGTGTTCTTTTTTTCTTTTTTCTTTTTTTTTGCTGTCTCCTGTATCGCACTGATTGAAAATTTTTGTATGTCTTGAGAAGGGTAGCAACAAATGTTCATATATACATATCTCCTTTGGGATAAAATGAGGGCGAGGCATTGACCTTAGCCAAAGTTTCTTGAGGAATTTGAGCACAGCAATTTGCTGGCCGTTTTTGTTACAAGAAAAGCAACAAATTATATCACCTAATACTCTAAAAAGGCAAAGTTGGTCATAAAGGTGACAAAACTAGTTAAATTTAGCAACTTTCTCGCTAAGTTACCAACACTGGCAAGAGTCCTTCTTGTGCTTATGCTCTTTTGAACCCTTGTTTTCATTAATGTGCAAGGATGCTGAATTGCTGCACTGAACTCTTAAGAGGCTTGCGGCTAAAAGTTCCGTATAGTTCAACCTACTCTCCTTTAAAACCAGAAGAATGAGCCTGGGAAATCTGTTCACCTCGTCAGAAGTTCAGCATACATAGCACAACTAGCATCAGGAGACTAATGAAAGGACTCTGAATTCATATAGAATTCATCTTACAATGCACTTTCTGTACTTATGCTACATTAATAGACTTGTTTAGTATATTCTTTTAAGAAAGCGAAATCAGTACTTTTCCCTCATCTGTTCAAATTTCTGTTCACATTTCGTGCACATTTCGTGCACGAAATGTAAGGGAAGCAGACCATAAGTGAAACTCTGCTAAAGATGACCTCAGGTGAGTCGGAACCTTGAGGGCTTGAAGAGCACAGAAGGCAGTGCCCCAATCTCTGGAATCGAATTGTGAGCGAAAGAGAAAGAAATTTGAATGTTCCTTTTTCTTTTCTTTCTTTTCCCGAAGACGAAGCTGGCCTTCCACATGGATTTTGGGGCACCGATGGAGCAAGTGCGACTCCGGATAGCCACAGAGTGCCACATTCCACCCCACCAGGTAGTCCTCTCCGTTGTTTTCGTACTATCGCGCTGGCACGAGACGTGAATGGAAAGAAGCGTACTTATTATGCTTCATCACTGGATATTGCGAACTTCGATCGTGGCGCATAGAGTTTTGCTATCTAGATTACCAGAGAAATCTGGCACTTCAGGGGAGACGCTCCTCAGAAATATTTCTTTTTAAATAATGATGCTGGGTGAATGAAAATTCTACCACTTGTAGAGCTTGATCTCTTCATTCGAAATCTACTTTTAGTTTTAGGATATCTCGATGGTTTCATGTCCTAAGTGCCATGCATAAGTGAGAAGCAGTGCATGTTTGTGCAGCTGGTGGACATAGCAGTTAGCATGATAGAGCAGTGCAAAATTATTTTTCCTATCCCTAACACTCCATTGAGTGCTAATAAGCAAGATAATGTGATTCCCTTTAGAGGCAACCTTCTAGGAAATTTTCGTATCTGGTGCTTCATATTCAGTGGCTGGTGCCCGAGTACGTTAAAAATTTTCATCCTTAAAAAAATAAAGTGATTGCATTAAATTCTAGATAAGTGCATTCTACATATCCTAAAAATTACGCCCATCAAATATGGTCTTGATTGGAACACAATAAGTACATAAAATGTTGTGCACAAACGCCTTGTTTTGCCCAAAATATGAAGTTGAGAAAAATGCGATTGAAAGTTATAAAAGCTGTTTACTTCTGTTAATTATTATTATTACTTCCCGGGGAGATTGTAATGCGGCAAAGCTAACCTTGGAGAGAAAAAGCTTAGGCCTACCACCTTGCATGAGCCCAATGGCGTGCGACACCGCGGTTTGATGCATGTCATTCAATGACCATAGAAATTATAGCACATGGATTTTTCAATCATTTGTCGTAGCTTCCGTTGAGAAATAAATTACAACTTCTTTTTATTGTTCTTCGTTGTTTAGCTGTGTTGTGTGCTAGTTACACAATGTTTCTTTACAGCATTTGAGCGTTTTGCATTGGTAGCTACCTTCATTATCTTCTGTAGTTCCAACTGCATGCATAAGTCCTGATGTTTCGAGTATGCATGTCATATTACTTCATTACATACAAAGCAAGCAATGCTACAAAGACTAGGGCTGCCATCTTGATCGCATTCGAAAAGCCGACGTTTGGTTTCGCATCACGCAATTGGCCTAGATTGGCCTAGGCCGCGGTATCGGCGCGGCCTGGGCAAGCGTATGAGCTGAAACCGAACGTCGGCTTTTCGAACGCATACAAGATAGCGGCCTAGAGGACCTCTCTAACTGCGTGGACTGAAAAGTAGTGTGTCAGGTATGAAAGAAAGATATATTTGTCATACGGAAGGCGTAGCAGATCTGAACCTCTTTACCACAGGACCAGTGGAGTGACACGTTTCTGTGGCCATGGCACACCCCTTAAACTGTGGCCAGAACCTAGTGTGTTGCGCATTGGAAGCACAAAGGTGCACAGATGTTGTGTAATTTGACCTAACCTTAAATACACATGTTATAGTTGTAATAGATGGGAGTAGTTATTTCGTATACAGGTGCTGCAAATTAAAACCAACCGTACTGCAAAACCTGCGCTGTGAGATATGTACGACTACACTTGTGTAGCTTCCGTACTGTCGCCTGCTACAGTTAAACCTCAGGATAACAAAGTCATAAAATAGGAAATTTGCTTCGTTATAATGAAATTCGACCTTTTATGCAAATAAGTTGCCGATAAACTTTTCTTACATGAGGGGCCAAAAAATTTTCTGAATTGTCGGGCAATCGTAAAAATACAAATTTGGATGAGAAAAAAATTTATTTAGTTCAATTTGAGAGTCTGCGACGAAAGATATGGTTTCATGCCATGTCAACGATAAGCAACCACTTTCACGTTGTCCACTTTGCTTTTCCATGCTACGGCTGTTTGCCTTGCTAAAATCTCCACAAAGTAAACTGCAGCAGCTGGAGATGCTTGTACGTAAAAGGTGTGCACAGACTTTAGAACTGTTGGTAGCAACATAGGAGCATGTTATTACTAATACGGAGAGCTATGTATGCTGGTTTCTGAACCCTGAAGTCGCGTCAGTGTACTACATTTCCTCTGAATGGTGGAAAACGGTATACAGAGTACGTTTGTGGAATTTCATTCCTGCATTGTTTGCAAGGCCATATTTTTACTCCTAATGGCTACTTTATAGTGCTGAGAAGAATGGAGTTAAGTTTTGTGTGGTGTTCTGAGGATGATATAATTGTTATTTGTACATAAAATGCAGCTGCTCCTGCTGGAAGAGACCAAAGACGGGTTTGGATTGCTGTTCGAGGGCGACGAGATTGCCAGCGCTCTGTCGGCAAACTCCCGCTTGGTCGCCCTGGAGCTGGCGCCTGCGAGCACGGACCCAGCCGTTCCCAAGGACAGCCAGATTCTCGTCCTGTGTCGGTCAAAGGTCGGCACTTCCGGTCCTTGGTGAGCCAATCCTTTTACTCGGTGAAGGGTGACATTCTTGAAAACCTACTGTGCCCAACCCAAGGACAGTTCAAGCATTTCAAGGAAAATGATAGGAAGACATTCAGTCTGTCCAGACCATTAAATTACGCTTAAAAAAAAGCCTGCAACATTTCTTTCATGTCAGCAAGTGACTCAACCCCTTCCGCAACATAGGCAAGCTGGGTTTGTTTGTGTTTCTTGTAAAATTAGCCAAGCTCATCCACAATTTGTTTTTGTTTTCTTACAATTTGCATTTTCTTGCATAATGCTGTTAAACATAACTTTTGCAATAAATGGTTCAGATTTTGTATGTATAACCAAGTGCCCTTAAAGTATTGTCTACATTGTTTTATAGAAAGGATTTTATTATGGGTTAAGAAACACATTTATTAGAAAGTGGCCAGCCTTCTTGGTTGGCAAAATCGAACTGTCAGCCCCGTGATAGGTGGTTCATAGGCGGGTCAACCGCATTGCCCCTGGTGGCTTTGCAGATGCAGTGCTATCTATGATCACAACAGATTCCGTTGTAAAAAGGAAATTGGCCATTCTTTGTCAGAATTCAGGATAATAGTGGGGGCATGGAAGGGGTTAAGGAGTAACGTCTTGATGAGGGCTAGTTGGTTCATATTTAGAACTGAGGTTTGTCCTTGTCCTTGTTTTATTCGCGCTGTTCGAACCTCAGGGTTAAGGAGATTGCAACAGAAAGAGTGTCACAGCTCTTCCAGAAATAAAGCGCTTTATTTTACACCCATGGCTAATTGTTGTGTAACAGTGCTGGTAAAATTGCGAGAAAGTTGTTAACTTTAGTGAGTTTTTAGTCACCTGAACAACAGCTTTGCCTTTATGTAGTCTAGGTGGCTTTTTAGCGACCTGCACAGCCAGTAAATTGCCCTGGGAAAATTCCTCAAGGAACCTAGGCTAAATTCAATGCTTTGCCCCAATTTTATTCCAAGTAGGGTATATGCCTCCATTTGGCACTGTCTAAAAAACATACCTAAGAGCTTATTAGTGAGCCATCTGTGTGTATCGAAGTTGTTTTTTTTTGGGCCGAGTAAAATCTTGAAATCTGATATTTGGTATAATTTTTTAAGTAATAGGCACCTCTTTTGTCTTGATATTTCAACCACTGACTCTCTAGTGTGAGAGGTAACTTGAAGTTATAGTTTAAAAAATAATAAGGAAGATGTCTACTGCCAACTAAAACATAAGAAAAATAAAACATTTTGAGCAAATCATCAGGATCATCATCATCACTTAGGGACTTTTCGTAAAAATGTACTGTTTTTCGTCGTAACCTTGCCACATTATTACAAAGAAAAGTTACGAACATTGTCGTGTAATGCATCGTTATTGTGCCTGATAATGGTAATATGTTTCTTGCTTTCTGGGTTGTCAGAGCTTGCTTTGACCCCCCCCCCTGGCACAGTTGTGTACCTCGGATAACTGTGCAGTGTGTGCACTGTCAAGCTCGTTTTACCAAAACGGGCTTGACAACTCTATTTCAGCCATTGCTTTCAATTGTAACACGCACTTCTGTGTTCATGTTTCCTACAGCCTGGGTGCCTCGCGAGCAGCCTGGGTGTCCAGGGAAGTCTCGGTTCTGGAGCTGAAGAAGAAGCTGCTCGAGGGCCTCCCCACATCAAGGCAGTCGGCACTGAAAGACCAGGCAAGGATCATTTCACAGCGGTAGCCATTACGGGCTCACTCCCGTGGTCATTTTGATGTCTGCCGGTACCACCGGTGCCCGTTGCTGGAATCCCAGACTGCTTTGTCAGAATCTTGTAAAAAAAGAAGGTTGCAGTGCCCCAGACAGATTCAAACCTTGGAACCACAGATTTGCATTCGAAGATTCCACTCAGCTACTCTTCCGATGCTTAGCAAGGAATGCTATGCCTGTAAATACAGTGACACAATGGTTAACTCGAACTCTGATAGCGGTTACGTCGAAATTCTTTCCTGTCGCGGTGTAATCAACTCCATGTGTTTTTCTCCCCTTATCTCGAAAAGTTCTTGCGCCGGGCTCTGGATATCTCGAAATCACGAGTGCAAAAGTGCGAGGGAAAAGTCACTACGCAAACGTTTTCATGCTTCGTGTGCAGCTGCGATATCACCAAAAAAGTGAGAACAGGGTCGGGACAATGTAATTGTTCTATGCCAATGCCATGCCTTGTTGCGCTTTGTCAGCCGGCCAATAATGGCGGATGATAAGAGCAGCATAGAATCGAGCAAAAGCAATTGCTACCTTACACTGTCCCAGAGTTCTACGGCCACGGCAACTTCCCATTAACGGCGTCAACAAACTTTGCCGTGCGTTTTGTGGCTGCACTGCGTTGCACAACCTCTTGTAGGAGAAGCCTTGACGTCGCTCCACTCCTAGCGAGAGATCGCCCTGCACTTTGCGCCCCGCCGAGCAAGGTTATGCCAGAGGTACAGTCGAACCCACTATAATAATACCGGTTTTAGCAATATCTTGGATATAACAATGAGCAGCCGATGTACAATCAATTTGTATGTATGATAGGTAAAATAAACAGCTTACTACAATACTCCCATGCACCTTATTCGTTATAACAATTAAATCTGGCTACTGGGTGTGTGCACTGAATGAAAAAAAGATTCGCCTTATTGAACTTAATTTGCATGCCAATTTGCGTTTCTTCTATACCACGGTATTTCATAATAATGAATGATTTTCAGTGGCACCGTGAGATTCGTTATACAGTAGACTTCCGTTAGTTCGACTTCGGTTAATTCAATTTTTCGGTATCTTTTTTTTTTTGCATTTGTTTCATTGATGCTGTGAGGAAAGTGTGAGTGAGAAACACGTCGGTGAACCATATGTATATATATGTGTATATTGTATGAACACATATGTGATGCTGCCTCCCTGCAGAAACAAGGGGTTGTAGACACGTCCAGCTGTTCAAGGACAGCTTTTTCTTTTTTTCTAGAGCCCCCCCCCTCCCCCATCTGCAAATGAGATGGCAAATCAACAATTTCCTGAAATTGATCCCCAACCGAAGGTCCCAGCCAGCAACCATACATTTCGATTGGCCCAAACTTCCGTTTTTTTTTAATATCAAAAGTGGCCTTCGCCGGATTATTCGAACTTGACTGACCAGCTTTACTGCAGTACAGTCATGTTATACGGTGGAGCGTTATACGCAAGTTATTGAGGTGAAGCATACCAAAAATGGAAAAGGGCCACTGTCATGGAACATAGTACGCATTTCTCAATTATACAGGTGTGCACGCGCCGTGTCCGATCATAGTATGAGCACCTAGATGCCTAATAAGCATACTGGCAGCCATTTAGAGCTGCTTCTGATGTTGCTGTGGCCATTCGAGCCCTCGTTTCACTTGCCATCTATGTCTCCTATACGAAACTGTTAACGATACCTAGTATGTGGTCCTTAATTATACGTGCACGCAGGCATCGTGCACCAAGAAGGAAAAAAAAACTGTCAGCCCTTCCACTAGGGTGGAAATGGAAGACCGGCGAAGCTGTACTATGGTGGGAATTATGTATTTTTAATTATGACTATTAAGATGTGATGGTGTAATTGGTTATTTGAACTATTAAAGAATGATAAATATATATGATCCAGTGGTTTTCATTTATTTAGTGACCACAGGGACCATGGCCTTATGGTCGCTTCAGTACACCGCCATAGGGCGTACGGCAAAGGTTGGCACGTTCTTCATAAACACGTCACCAACGCCACGCGCATTCAGTGCGAACGCGGGCAAAACGCCGCCGCCATGGACAACAGTTGTACGCATTGTTTGTGTGACCGCACTCAACCGCTGTCAAAATGCTGGCCACGTGACGACCGGCTAAATGCCGTTGTCGACACTGTTAGGGGAGAGGCGGCCGAGAGCCCAGAGAGAGTCGGCGGCAGAGGCCGGCAGGGCTGCGCACATGCGCCGCAGTGGCAGAGGGGGCACGCACACACAGTCTAGCGTGCCTCGATGCCCTCCTCACGCACCGCTCCCCTTCCATTGGGAAGTCGCGTTTGCTATCCGCCGTGCATTCGCTCCCCATGAAAGCGCGTGCCCCTCACCTTCGTGCGCTTTCACTCGCACATACAGCATACGGCCAATGAGAGTTTTTTTCTATTCCCGGATGCGACCATTGAAGAGTGAGCTCTTAACAGCTTTGCTGTAAAAAAAACCATCGGTGTTTTGGGAAAGCTAGTGAAACGGAAGGCGGTGCAATGAAAGAGCTCAGAAAGTCGAGGGGACGTTTAAACAAAAGAGCAGTGGTCGCGCTAAAGCTCTGAAGGCCCGCCATTAAATGTATTAGGCATCTCAGTGCTCGTACTGCGACTGCAGACTGCGCGTGTGCGTGTATAAATAAAGGAGCATGTGCTATGTCCTTTGACAGTGGCGCCTTACATGGCTGTGTCGTGGTGAAGCTAACTTTCAAGGAAATAGTGTCAAGTGAATCAACGATGAATTTCAGCACTTTTTCTGCCTTTTGTTTAATTTGACCCTTCAGATACGTCAACCAGTTATGTCCGTCTCGTCAGAACTGTATTAACGGAAGTCAACTGTATCAAGATTTTATGGTAGCTTTCGCGTTTGGCTGTTCACTTATATTGACAACCCTCGTTGATTATGTCTGCACAATGTTTTTTTTTAAATATGAATATGAAATTTCTAAGTTAGCTAAGATTTAAGGATTTCATTAGGAGCGGTCTTAACTGAAAAAGAAAATGGCCAGCACCACAAGACAGCACAGTAGCCATAACTGTCTACTGCCAGAGTCGGACTTCATGTGCAGTTCACTGTAACGGTGCACCCTTTTGACTGCATTGAATGCATGCAGTGTGGGAACTGTCATTGTTTTTTTCACAGTTCTCCTTTAGCAAGAGGTTGGCAACAATTGCACTGAACATGCGGTGTCAGTACAGTGCAGCCTACAGTGAGCCGTGGTATGTACCAGTCACCCGCAAAAGTTAATGGGACGCAGGATCTGCCAAGAAGCTCAATTCTCGCAAAGCAGGGTCACACAGCCGTAAATTGAATATGTTCCAGCATGGAGTAGCCTTCGCCACCTACACCGTGATTCATTAAATTATAAGTGCCATGCCTTAGCAGTGCAGTAATTCACATTTGTGGGGGAACTGCTTCCCGTAAACCTTTGCGATTGACTGTACGTGGCTGTCACTGGGCATAGGATAATAAATGTGATTTGTTTTGTGTAATTGTTGTTGCTTGCTATAATCATGATGGGGGGGGGGGGCAAGGAAAGTTTCGAGGAAAGTTGACGTCACATTTCCTAACCTTCAGAATTCGGGTGATCGACTTCAAATTGAGGCTGTCATCACCATCTTTTGTAGCAGCAGCAGCGGTGGCCTATCTATTTCCACTGCAGGATGAAGCTGGCATAGATATTAGAGCAAATACAGTATTCAGGTTCAATCGTAGTATGCATTGCACGATTTTACTTCACATTCCTGTCCGAGTTCTCTTGTCTGAGTTCCCTCTGTGTGGTGCAGGACTTGGTGAACAGGCTGGATGTGCTGGTGTGGGACGCCCGCCTGAGCCTTCCGGCGGACGTGGACCACCCGCTCTTCCTGGAGTTCGTGGACTGTCTGCTGGAGTCGTCGAGGGACCTCGCGCCGGCACCCCTGCTCCGAGTGGTCCTTCAGTGGGAGCCACAAGTTGCCGACCGGTGAGTTTGGGTGCTTTCGAACAACTTGTGTTGTTGAGAATTACTCGCGGAACGAAATGCGGCAGGGAAATTTAGAGCAGGGCACTGAATAAGCGGAATTAATCACTACGCATCTGACCGCTAAGTGTAGTGGAAACTTCGATCTAGTAAGTGTATGAGCCAAGATTATGCCTAGGTAACACGAATTCGAGATGGTACAGTAGAAACAAATAGTTACGCCTATTAGTTAGCCCTAAACTGGTGCGTTTCATTCCGTGAGTACTGTAAGTTAGCTCATCCAATGGCACAATGAATCACAGTTAAAATGAAAATGAAGCACTAGCTCCACGTGCTGGGGCCTTGTGTCTCTTGTGAACCCGCCGTGGTTGCTCAGTGGCTATGATGTTGGGCTGCTGAGCACGAGGTCGCGGGATCGAATCCCGGCCACGGCGGCTGCATTTCGATGGGGGTGAAATGCGAAAACACCCGTGTACTTAGATTTAGGTGCACGTTAAAGAACCCCAGGTGGTCCAAATTTCCGGAGTCCCCCACTACGGCGTGCCTCATAATCAGATAGTGGTTCTGGCATGTAAAACCCCAAAATTTAATTTTCTTTTTGTGTCTCTTGTGCATGGTTTCATCACAAGAGCCATGTCTAATTTTTCTATGTCGTAAGACAATCAAACTGTGCTCTACGTGCTAATTGTAAAAAAAAAAATTACTAAACCACCATTAGCTTGGCGAACTGTATTGCCAGACATCTTTTTTAATTTTTGTGAAAAGGGTCCACTAACGAATGTCGTATCCATACTTCATAGAATGAAACTCCGTGTAGCACCAAACTGCTGACTTTTCTGCGTGAATGCACCATTGCTACGCTCAGCATGAGTTAACAGATACAGTCAAACCTCGATATAACGAAATTGTACTTGCAGCGAAAAACTTTGTTATATCCAGATTGTCGTTATATCGAGGTTTCATTAATTCAATAGAACTAAGATTGGGAAATAAAAATACTTCGTTACATCACGAATTTTGTTAAAACGAGGTTCGTTATATCGAGGTTTAACTATCTAAAACGTTCTCTTCTACTATGCTGTGCACCATGCCTCTACCTCCAGAACCATGGTCACTCTCTTGGGACTTGTCATGACAACAACCATGGTGATTAGCTGGGAAAACAGCCCCTCTAAAAGTATATCTATAACTAAAAAAAATTTGTTATCAGCTGGTGTGAAATGTGCAAGTCCATGTGTGCTGCTCAATGAAAAGTTTATTTCGTGCTGTCGGAACATTCGCGATCAGTGCCTCACACAGTAAAATAAGTTCTTTTAAAAAAGAAAATGTATATGCACCCTATCATATGTGAGTCCATGCTCCTAAATCCACACATTGGGGTTGCACTATTTATAAATCAATAAATAATAAATAAATAAAGGAACTACCGTATTTACTCAGATTTTAATGCGCCCTAACGCAATTGTAACGTGTGGGCGTTTTTCGTGACAAAAAAAAAAAAAATCAAAGAAAAATACCTTTACAGTACCGCACACCTCATGCTTTCATACAGAAATACAACTTTCTCTCATTTGGGAATACAAAGATTTACTCCCGATGCACTAAAGTTGCGATGAATAAAAAGAGTTACAGTTTCGGCCGAAAGGGTAAGCACCGATTACAATAGCAAATTAGTAGATCGCTATATGAAGTAAGGATAGCAGTTTTATCGGCCTTATAAACTTGCAAACATTTGCTTACTAAATAAATTAACAAGCACGGTGTCATGCGCACACATGTAAACATGAACACATCTTGCTCGTTGACCGCGGAAACTCTCTGTCAGAACGCTGCAGTGACGAAGCGTGGCGAGTGAATTGACCTTCGTTCTAGCATGCCTCTCACTTCAACGTGACCTATAAGCGGCGAAAATACAGCGCGCGGCGGACTCTTTCCGTCGCACATCGCTTTCAAGATAGGGCCTAGGTGATCGTATCGCCGGAGTGGATCATCGCAGATTACGTCCTGCTTCGGTCCACTGAAACCGTTCCGCATTGCTTTGCTGGAGAAAATCCTTTCCTTCTGTTTGTGTCAGTCCCGAACGCAAGTTTCGGATTCTTCGAACGCCCGTGATGCGGCCCAATATCCGTCCATCTCAGCACGCATGATCACTTTCCTTTTAAATGCGGCGTCATGATGAACTCAGCACTTCATGCTGATAGAGCAGACGCTGAAAACGGGAAGACAGATGGTAGACTAATGCCTAAGCACATGTACTGCAGTACATGGAGCAACCTACGGCATTGCTAGAGTGTAGCTAGGCTCGAAGTGTGTGTGAGGCGGCCATATTGAAATGCTGACGGCTATATGGTAACCCAGATTTAGGGTCGTACTCGATTCTAACACGCATGCAATTTTTGGACCTGTTTTATCGGAAACAGAGTCCGCGGTAGATTCGAGTAAATACAGTAAGTGTGAAGTGTTTTTGTTAATTCAAATAAATGCTGTATTGAACTTGCAAGCCCGTTTCTGCTAGTTTGAATAAATAGGTTTGACTATACTGAACGCTGGTTGTTGAGAATGCTTACCAAATGTGTACTGTGAGAATTACCCTGTTTGTTATCGACAAAGTAAATGTCTTAAGAGTGTTTCTGTCTGCCCTCTGTGATGGTTTTTTGCTGATAACCATGACTCTTGTCTTCCTTACCAGGAAGTTCTTTGGTTCTCGAAACAAGCAAGTATTCACGCACTTCGCCACGCCGTTCTCGCCAGCTGTCATACTCGGTTGCCGCACGCATCGTCCCTGTCATTGTCAACATTAAAAGTGTCTCCCGCTGTCTCTAAAGGGACACGAAAGAGGAATAGTAAAATAGAGCCGTATTTGTAAGTCGCATTTGTTTGTTATTGCGAAGAGCTTCGGCAATAACAAAACGGCCACTCTTAGGGCTCATTAGCACCAGCGGCTCGTAGAGGTCACTCGCGGATAAGTTGGTCGCAGATGGTGGCTCTGGTTGAAAAGCGACAGTTTTGGGTCACTTGCTTGCTGCTAATGTGCGACATATGTGACCTTAAAATGGACTATGAAATACATGAGCGTTTTATTTAACAGTTTTGTGAAAGTGTGCCTGTAACAGTTAAGGACGATCTTAATTGTAATACTGAGGCAGTTTTTTTTAGCAGATTTTGGGGACAGATATCTCGAAAGTAGGGCTAGCTTTAGGATTTCTGCTAAGCAGACGTGACTCCACCACTCCTTGGCTTCAATTTCGGAATTACGACATGAGCGTTGAAGTTAGTAGTTGAAAAGTTAATCGACATTTGAATTATTACGGAAATTTTTCTTGCTGCTAATGTTCACTGATCCATGTAGCCTATCAGCAGTAACGGTAGGGGCTTAGATATGACAGCTTCATTTTAAAATAAGCGGGCCGCATAAGAAAGAACATCTTGTGCATAGGTTTAACACTTTATCTACTTATCAATTTATGAACAATTTATCTAGATTTCATCCCAAATTCAAGCTGTTATGAACACTTGAACTTTATAATTATCTCCCCAAAACTGGACGCAACCATGTGTACAGTGGAATCTTGTTGACACGATCTTCACGAGAACCAGAAATTAAAACGTATCATCCGAAAATCGTATTATCCGAAATATATTGCTCCTATAAAACACTGGCCAGGAAATGAACAAAAAATGTATTATCCTGAAAAATGTATTATGCAGAATCGTATCAGTGAGATTCCACTGTACATCTGACTGTCAGTGTGCTAGGTGTAACTTTTCTTCTGCGCATTTTTCAGGCTGTTCCTGGCTGAAGATTCCATCGTGGACGATATCGGTGTGACTCAGCAGGAACCGGAGCCGTCGGTGTCTCTTTCGGACTGTCTTGCCTTTTACTTCACGGAGGAAAAGGTACACCGAGTTCTCGTCAAATGCACTGGGCGTAAAAGGATGGTGGGAGAACCCGCAAAATCAGCATGATGATGCTAAGCATTGAATATAGGACGGATGACAAAACGTAGAGTGACGGACACAAGCGCTAACTTTTGACTGATTGATGCCAGACGCTTGAATTTATGTACACAGGAATAAGGAAAACAGAAAAAAAAATGCAGAGACCAACCAAGCCAATCACGTGAAGTGGGAGCACGTGTACAATGGCAAAAAGTAATCAGCTGTCACCAGCTACCATCAATGAAATCAAAATGTTTGTTAGCCAGGGTTGTTGGCATGATGACACAGTACGGCGGTGAAAAAACGTTTATAAGATTAGAGAAACAAATGCTATGAGCACAGTGTTGTCCAATTTCGTAATCCAAGTCCCATTTTTGCTTTACATTTAAACCTCGATATAACGATATTCTCGATATAACGAAGTATTTATTTTTTCATAATATCTCGTCCATGGAACACTATCTATTCAGAACCTCAATATAACGAAGTGTGTTTATACACGATTTCACTATAACGAAATTCCACTGCCGCCATGAAAGAACACCGAGACAATAAATGGAAACTTCCACGGACGCACATGGTTGAATGGTTGAACTACAAGCAGCTGCTTGTGAACGCATCTCTTAAATCACGCGCCTCCTGACCAAGAGCGACCAACCGTGGAAGCGGAGCGGCGTGATGTTCCGTATAAAGTCCAAGTGAGATGAGATCATATCACGCCTTGCGTGCTGTATGCTTTGGGTACGAGTGAAAGCTTGCTAGAGTGAGCTGAGAAGGATGGTGGCGTTACGAGTGCCTTGTTCCCGCATGAACAATGGGAAAGGGGGGAAGGGGAGAGAGCTTGTGGTAACGTGATCAAGCACGCACGAGGAAAGGGGGGGAGAAGTGGAGGGGAGGAAGTGGGGGGCAGGCTGGCGAACATCTCCTTTTCCAGCATGACTCTGGGTGCGCGTGGCTGTCGGTACGGCTGAGCGCATACGCAGTCCGTGTGCCCTGTTTCAGAGGTAATCTGTCGCGCATTCAAAGAGTTGGGCGTGCCGATATGGCCTGGCATCGTGTGTGCCGTCTTCCCGTGCGTTTAAAACTAGAGGTTGCGTAATCTCGAGTTTCCGAGACGAGTGTGGAAATGCGACGCAGATGAAGCATTAGCTTCTGGCTCCTGGTGCTTTTCACGATAGTGTCGTCCCACTGCAGGTGACACTATCAGCCAGCCGCTGGGGCGGAGTGGACGCGAAAGCGTGGCTGGCATTGGCGACTCTACTTATTTGCATAAAAAGTTGAACCTTAATGTAATGAAATAACATTAATGTAATGAATATAACAAAGTAAATTGCCAATTTTACCTACTTCGTTATATTGAGGTTTAACTGTTTTTTGTATCCATATCATCAGCCTATATTTATGTCCACTGCAGGACAAAGGCCTCTCCCTATGATCTCCAATTACCCCTGGCTTGCGCTAGCTGAGATTCCAATTTGTGCCTGGAATCAGCTTGCACAAGACAGGGGTAATTATGTACAAAATCAAATTCTTTCTTTGATAAAGAAGCAGTTGTCAAACTTGCAGACTCATAATCATTACTTGGCATTGCTGCTGCCTCGACGATATCGCGTGTGTAGCGATTTCTTTCACGAAACTTAAGCACTGTGTTGTCAATATTTGGACGACACCCAGAATCGGCACAATGAGACACAAAGTGACCTTTGCCTTTCGTTTGCACTTTCCTGTTATGCCCATTCAGACGTTAATTTAAACGTAGCTCGATAAAAGGATAGTTACGTGTGTGTCCGTTTCTATTTCTGTCCTCGTTTTTCGTGTGCTCCGTACATGTTGTCATTCTGCTTATGCACTTTATGTTGCACATTCCCATGTAATTGGTTTGATGTCTATCTGTTTTGTTTTGTTTTTCACGTTCCTGTGTGTACAAACTCGCTGTCTGACCTTAACGTCAATCGTAAGTTACCTTGTCCCCGTCATTCAGCATTTTGTTTGTCCTATTCTACACTGCACATTCAAGTGTTATAAGGTAACAGATAGCCTGAACCAACGTTTTGCTCATATATAGGTAGGAGTGCTCACGGCCTGTCATTTACAAGTTGCGAATGGCACCTTACCGACATTCTTGAAGAGAGAAGGCAGATAATCACAGTGCCTTCTGCCAGTGCAGTCGTAAAAAAAAAATGGTTAGCCCTAGTGAAGGATGACGGTGTTCTACTCGTGAGCATGCAGCCAGCGAGAGTGTCGGGCCTCTCAAGGGAGGCTGGCAGCTTTTGTTCAGAGGCTGATTAAGACATACCTTGAGCATCGCCTGTCAGTTTAAGCTGGCAACAATTCAAAGGCAAACACATAAAAAAGAAATTGAGGGCAGTGGTAGTGTAATGCATTACCTTTGCATGTACTCCCCTCCTTCTCCCCGCTTACCCCACCACCACATAACTGAAAAGTGGAAAGGATCCAGAACACTCATCGGCATGTTTGCGAACTGCAGGCTGAGGCTGTAGACTTTGCCTCCTCTGGTCACCTGTGTAACGCTTTTCCAGATAACAGTATGTAAGGAATATGTGAAATGCTTTTCCTTTCCTTCTCATTTGCGGTGGTCAGTGTAGTTTTTTGGTTTTTAAGGGATTGTAATATGTATAGGTTTTTAACTTTTAAGTGATAGTAACCTGTGAAGCCAAAACATGCATGAGGCATATTTTGTGAGCTGTAGACATGACACGCGGCAAATGCATGCCCTTCTACCGAGATGCACGATCACAACTTCTGCGTCCGTTTTGTTCCAGCTGGAACCAGAAGAGGCCTGGCTGTGTCCCCAGTGCGACAGTCGGCAGCAAGGGTTCGCGCAGCTCGGGCTCTGGTTCTGCCCCGAGATCTTAGTCATACACCTCAAGCGCTTCCATCAGGTGAGAGTGTGTTAAAAAGAAGTTAGGTGGGCTCTTATGGCAAATGACTGGTTGTGTCGAGACCGGAACACTTGGGCATTGTCGAATGATGCACTGTTTTGCTTCATTTCAAAAGCACTAGGTGTTTCGGTGCTCAGCTGTTTTGTGAACATTGAAAAATGGATGCTAAACATTGCATTAAAGGGACACTAAAGAGAATAATAAATTGAGCTGTAATAATTAGGTAAATTACCCTTCTACAAAAAAGCTTGTCAGCTGCTTGCAGGCAATCTATACGGAGTACTTTACAATAATTTAACTTTTCCATCATCATCGTCTTTCGCCTTGCACAGAACGGAGGCCGTCACAGCAAGCTGGCAACACGGGTCGAGATTCCTTTTCAAGATCTGGACCTCAGCGGTCACCTCTGCCAGGGTGCTTCGGGGTCTGGCAGCGCCCTCTACGACCTGTACGCCTTCTGCAGCCACCATGGGACAGGACTGCAGGGGGGCCACTACACAGGTTAGTCCAGTGCCACGCATAGAGGTCGGCATACTCACTCACGAGTACACTGAACCATACTCCACACTTATTACAGAGGCGTGAGGTAGAGAGTTATTGAGGAGGGAAGGGTGTGAGTGGATGTGTGTATGAACAGGGGTGAGTGTTGGTTAGCGCACAGAGTTACTATACTGGTTCTAGAGGAAAAGCTGGGGGGTGAAAAAAAGTGGCAACCACAAGATTGCCGCCGGGTTGCTACCTCCAACTTTCGTAAGGCTAAAAGTACTCAAATTATGATGCAAAAACAAGCATTTACGCATTGCACGTACGTACGGACGATGTGTAAAGTTAATTCCGTATATTATTGCGATAGCAATTATATGGACACTCAAAAGCAGATTTCTGCCGTCGCCGTCGCCGTGAGGTTCCGTATGACATCATTTGGAGAAGAAATCGTCGCCGCGCGCCGAACGCTGTATGTGCGAGTGAAAGGGCGCGAGGGGCGCATCTTTCACGGGGAGTGAACGCACGGCGGAGAACAAACGCGCGTTCTGCGCCGTGCTCGCTTAAGGGCTGCAGAAGTAGGCGTCTCTGTTCTCTTTACAATCACCATGTATGTAGAGCAAACGCGCCTTCTTCCGACGTGCGAGAGGCCGTGGGGGAGGGGGAGGGAAGGGAGGCGACGTTTAGCTGCGGCACAAAGTGCCTATTTATATCAGAGGATCCGGCAACAGTCACCAACGCCGCACGCATTTTGAGCGAACGCGGGCAAAATGCCGATGGCGTCGACAACAGTTCTGCATGTTGCCGATGCTGCTGCATGTCCAAGTTTATACAGCTGATAAAGCTAATATCATTACTCCATATAGCTCTCTACAAGTTTGCTATCGCAATTGATGCTTCGCCTTTCAGGTGAAACTGCGACAACTTTTTTTTTGAGAAAAATCCGATGGCTATTTATAAAAGATCGCAGGGAGAGGCCTTCGTCCTGCAGTGGACATAAATATAGGCTGATGATGATTTATAAAAGATATTGAGGAACTTACGGTGCATGCAAGGATGCGCTTTGCAAGCTCCTAGGCTAGGTGGCGCCACCATACTGAGGAAGGCTCGAGATCGCGTTGGTTGCACGTCTCGTATGAATCGCATCTTGTCGTCTGCGCCTGCGCGCCTGTACTGAGTAGCAACATGATGGCACCCTTGCGGTTACCCGTTTCAATGCATGGTCGTTGTGAGAAGCTTTTCCTCTATAGTTGGTTACATTATGAGTCAGCATGAGTGCGACCGAAAGTCGGTTATAGTGACTTTGAGTGGTCGTGAGTATCAATGTGAATGACTGTCGGCAAGTGTGAGTAGATGTATGTAGGTGAGTGAGTGCTGTGGTGAGTGGGAGTGCACGCGAGTACGAAGCATGAGTGGGGGCCGGTTAGTGTGCATGGAAGTGACTATGAATGCGAGTGAGTGTTCGTGAGCATGAGTGGATGTTAGTAGGAACGTGAGTGAGTGCATGTAATTGTGAGTGAGCACATAGCCTGCGAAAATATTGGTGAGTGAGTATGAGTATGTCTGCTTATTCTGCCGACCTGTGATGCTTCACAAGCTTTTTTGAGATCAAAGGCTAGTTGCAACTGGAATACACAATGAAGTGGTTGCACGCAGCCACTTGATTGTGGCTTCGCGCCGCAGCGGTAAGCTGGGATTTCAGTGTTTTTTGGGGTTTTAAATGCGAAGCATTTCTTGGCGAACATTCGCCACTTTGACAGTATCTATCTATCTAGATGCCTACGTGTTGGTGCTCTCATGGTAGTTTCGTTAACTTGGTACGTACCAAAATTGGCATAGCATGACAACAGTGCATGACGAGCATAAATGATGTCATGACATGCGTGTCATGTAGGTCATGAAACAGCTGCCTAAAATGACAATCACCCAGCGAAAAAGCATTAACACTAAAAAACCACTGAAATGGGTTCGGAGGTGGGTACTAAGTGAAGGCAACACTAAAGGATGATGCTAGAAGTCATAGCCATGAGCATGACTCAGCAAAAATGACAATGACTCAGCAAAAAAAATATCAACGCTCAGAAACCACTGAAATGGGTTCAGACGTGGGTACTAAGTGAAGGAAACACTAAAGGATAGTGGTAGAAGTCATAGTCATGAGCATGACTCAGCAAAAATGACAATGACACAGTAAAAAAAAAGATTAAAACTCAAAAACCAATGGAATGGGTTCGGATCTGGTACTAAGTTAAGGAAAAGGCTAAAGGTCAATGGTTGAAGTCATAGTCATGAGCATGGCTAAGGCTTTCGCCTTAAGGGCTCCTAGGCGTTGCTAAAGGGACTCCTGTGGACTCATGACATACATGTCATGTAAGGTCATGAAAAAGCCGCCTACGTCTTGGCGCTCTCATGGTCGTTTCGTTAACTTTGTAGGCTCCCCCGCACATTGCTTCGCATAACATCGAATCCCGCAGGGAGTAGGATCTGCCGGCTTTTTTTCCACCCTCTCATATAGAATGCTGTCAGTGTGGTTACAGTTTATTAATCGTGACCTTGAGCAAGATAGGCGCTTTTAAACAGGTGCAATCAGTCCACACGCTGCACCCCAACGAGGCAAGGAAGTGGGACCATGGTGTTTCAGCAAGATTGCGATTTGATGAGGACCTTTGCTTCATACTCGCATGGCAGTGAAACGTGCAACGCTTCACATTACATAGATGCCAACTACAGTTGAGTCCGCCAAGTTTTTAGTGACTCAAGTCGTACGTTTTCCCAGTTAGTACGTTTTTCTTCGCATTCTTTTTTTCTCCTAAACATATGAACAAGGTTCTACTGTAATGAAGACGACCCTAGGGAAAAGGGAAAAAATAAGAATAGTTATCAGTGCTAATCATCAAGCATGGAAGAGTTAAAGGAACGCTAAAGAGGGAAATTGCTTGAGCTGTATTAGTAAATTACCCTTCTACAAGACAAAACAGCCGCCTTCACTGTGAGAGCAGGATTTATTTGCCTGAAAAGACGAAGGTACGAGAGACGGGGTGGCATTGCTCCCATGTAGTTGTCACACCAACCGGCCGTTAAGTCATGTGTGTTAAGTCAATGTTTTGTTCATTAGAGGGACTACATTGTGGTCTAAAAGAGTCAAAGACTACTTAGCAACTTTCAAACGCTTTTGCTGAACCACAAAGGCACAAATAGGAACAAATACAGTAAACCCCGCAGATACGGTTTTCACGGGACCGGAAAAAAACAACAAAGAAACGTAAGAGCCGAGAAACAGAAAAAAATTAGAAATGAGAGTAGTGGTGAACTGCACACACTTTTATTTTAATTCTTACATTTGAAAAAAAGCTGCAGTTTCGCCGAAAGCCGAAGCATCAATTCTGATAGCAATGTAGTAGACAGCAATACAAAGTAAGGATAGTAGTTTTATCGTCCATATAAACTTGTAAACATTCGCATTTTATCTATATTAACAAGCATGGTGTCAGCGCACACAGACAAACATAAACACATCACACTCGATGAGCGCAGACACTCGCTATCAAAACGCTGGTGTAAGGAAGCGCCGCATCGGCAGCAGCCATCAAAGTGACCTTCGTACTATTGTCTATCGCTTCAACGCAAACTGAGCTCCGAGAACACACAGCACGTACAAAGCTACGAGCCGCTGACGCACCTACATGCCTAGACTCTGCCCCCAACGAAGATCGCTTTCAAGATATGGCCCGCACGACCGCTTGGCCGCGCAGTACGCAGTTGATGCCAGAGTACAATGCCGCACAGGTGCGCACTTTTTCCACGTCGCAGATCGCTTTCAAGATACGGTGCCCACGCGGCCGCCACGGCAGTACTTCCCCCGCCCCCCTCCGCATCCCCCGCGTGCCTCGCGCGCGGGGATGCGGAGGGGGGCGGGGGATGCGAAGCGTGCTTCCGCCCCATCTTTCTCCTTCGCGCGTGTGAGATTGAGCCGCAATCGTCGGCTGACCCTTGCACGCTTTCACTCGCACATACAGCATACAGCGCGTGATGACCGTGTTATCGCCCTTGGACTTTATACGGAACAGCTCTGCTCCAAAACCAATTTTAAGGCCCCAATGCGTCATAGACATCATCTTTGGATAGCAAATATGGATCTCAAAGGCCATGCTTTTGCTGGCAGAAACCGTAAATACGCCATAGGTGTTGCCCCCGGCACTTTGGGCGGCCAATCCCATTGTCAAGCCGCCAAGCCAAGCGACATGAAAAGTACACATGGCCGCTCGGGCTGGCGCGGGGTGGCAGTGCGCAAGGCATGATGCGGGAATGGTCCCACAGTTACAACACAACAGCTGGGTTACCAATGCATTGGGTCCTATGGGAGCTATGCCTTGACCGGCCGAAAACGACCAGGAAAACACAGCACTCGGGAACGTAAGAGCGGGGTTATACTGTACTTTAATATCGATGAAGTCTCCACTGACATACTGGGCCAGTGGTTGGACCAGGAAATGGTACTTTGACCTTCATTTCTTCTTCAAATGATCAACCTGTTATCTAAAGTTGACAAATATGGAGTTTTGAAAAGAAAGAATACTTATCGGTCTAAACACTTAGTGTTTCTCTGTAGTGTTTTTGCTTAAAAGTTGGCCATGCTGTATGTTCATTTTATCTTGTGGTTTCTGATCCACCGTTGTTGTCGCAGCTTGCTGTAAAAACCCCGTGGACGAACAGTGGTACCTGTTCGACGACGCCCGGGTCCGTCGAGCGTTGGATGAAGATCTGGCCGCGCGCGACGCCTACCTGCTGTTCTACCGAAGGCAGCCGGTGACCTCTCGCGTGACACGCTCAGTTTCTCCGGGGCACTGGTTCACGAGGACTCCGCTGCCGACGAGCCGGAGCCACCAGCACCTGGCACGTAGTTCGCCGTCGAGGAGCGCCAGCAACCCGTCGGTCCGCGGCGAACCGTTGCAGCAGGCCTCGTCCCCGAGCGACAGCATCGACACCGACTTCGGTGCACAGTCACCGGGGTCTCCTCCTTCCCTCCGGGAACTTGGTACCGACTTTTCGCCGTCTGCTGTGAAGACAAGTTTGATGGACAGCTCAGCGTCTTCCGATATAACGTAAGTTTATATGCATAAAAAATTGAATGTTACACCTCAAGGCCAACTGCAAGGAAATGTTTGACTGCGTAAAATTTCAAGTTTCAGATAGCCTAGATATAAAGCAGGCTCCGTGCAATATTTTACTTTTAAAATTCGGGTGGGTGCATCACGAAAGGTTTGCAAAAGTCGCCGTGTTTGATACCGAAACTGAAAAAAATGCTGCCATTACCGCTCGCATGAACTGATGATTGACTTGGAATGCACGGCTTCTTGGCATGATTTATGAGCTTAGGTGCCGCTTGTGGCTGCCCATGGTGTGCTCAAACATCTGAGGCTACATATTGAGACATTTGTCATATCCGGTGATCACCAGGTGCATGCATCGTCTGCTTAGGAGCTATTACAAGGCTGCTAATAAGAAAATTAGACACTTACGAGCCCGGCAGCTTTGTCAGGTTTGCTTCTATGGTATATGCTTTAATAACCAATTTGGCCAAAGTGTAATTTCGTTGCAGTTGTGTTATAAGGGAAAGCTTTACCTTGGGAGCTATCTCAGTACAGTGGAACCTCTTGATACGTTTTTCAAGGGGCGGTAGAAAAAGAAAGAAACTGTAACAGGTGACGACGGCTGCAAATCACCACAGCAATGTCAGAACCAGCTCTGAATGGCTACCAGTGAGTGCAGTTATTAGACATCTCGGCAATCATACTGTGAACGGAGACAGCACATGTGTTATGCGTGTATAATTAAGGGACACGTAGTACGATGTTCCGTGACAGTGGCTGCTTTCCACTCTCGATATGCTTCATCGAAATTTCTGCATATGCTTCACCGCATAACATGGCTCTGTTGTGGCAAAGTTGACTAAGGAGAACCGGCTATTCTGCAATGCAACTAAGGCCCTTGTAAGTGTCAAAATAAATGTAGTCCTGCACTTGGCAGATTTGGCTCAGTGTGCAAGGTTCCCTGTAAGTTTTAACCAATGCACACTTTTTCAGGTGCTTCGCCAACTGCTCTGTGCATGTTTTCTCTCGATGCCTGTGCTGGTACGATGCTTGGCTTGCGCAACTTCTGTTGCTTATTGCATACTTCTGTAGCTTATTGCAAACTTCGGTCGCTTGTTGCAACGTATTGGTCACTTTCTGCAATGTACTGTTTGCTTGTTGCAGTGTACCATTTATTTGTTCCAGCGCACCAGTCGCATTGCAACGTATCAGTCACTTGTTGCAACGAATCAATCGCTTTTTGCAGCATACTGGTCACTTGTGGCAAAGTACTGGATGCTTGTTGCATTGTATTACAGTCAAAACCTGCAATAACAGGATCGCCAGGAAAAGCAAAAAAAAATTGCTTTCGCAGTAGTTTCGTTGGTGCGAGAATGAGTCAGAAAAGACAGGGAAATAAATAGCTTGCAAAACAAAACTTTATTGCCTAAAGTCCGCTAGCTTACTTTGTCGAGCCTTGTTTTGCAGGACAGCTCTGCCTTCACCCTGTAAAAAGCTTTCCAATGCCACGTTGTCGTTGTGCTTACAGAAAAACGAACAAATTGTGTTGAAGGCATTTAATGCATCCCGCAGGTTCGCCTTCTTCTCTCGAAGTTTTAGTCCGAGGTGGTCCTCGGTGTCGTCAGCTTTGCGCAAGTTACTTATGATGGCCTCCTCAGTCATCTCATTGTGCACAATGTCTTCATCCGTGCAAATGAACTCGTCGATGCTGAGGCCATCTAGAACTTCATTTTCCATGGAACAAAGTTTGCCCCCATGAGAGTTGTTCTTCTGTATTTATTTTTCAGCCATGTTGGATATTTTTATTTGTGAATCATTATGATTCCTACAAGGCTCATTGGACCAGAAAGGTTTAATGCCAAGCAGGGATGAAAGAGCTGGCACAATATTATGGGCTGTAAGTCATGCGCTGTTTCGCGAGGTATCGGATGGAGTAAACATCTGCAGGTGTGAACATTATGGGTGTACGGTTGTCATCATACCTTGCTCCGCTCCTGCATCATGGAGTCTGGCATGTTGTAGGACAGGGGTTCTCAGGTACGTTCATCCCAGGGAACCCTGCTAAGCTCCATAAAATGCCAAGGAACCCCCCCCCCCCCCCCCCCCCGATTTAACCGAATTATCGAGGGTATCAAGAAAACAAACAAATGCTGCACTACGTCAAAACGCTTTTATTTACTCAATGAATCGTCAAATCTTGTTTCTATTTAGCACAAGACCAGTGCGGAAGCTGAAATTCTCTTCATCTCATGACTGATTAGCGCTAGCACCGGCGAAGGCCTCGCGACATCCTTCGCGGCGCGCGTTTTCATCTGAGACGCGCTTTGCACCAATGGGCGCACATCCCGATTATTTTTTCGCCACTCAGCTGCTCGCCAACAAATTGTCCGTCCATCGCGATGTAGCCGGTGCTTTTTATCTTTGACAGCTTTGCACTGAGTAAAAGCAAAACTACTGCTTGCCGCAACCGCTGTCGACGAAACCGCGGCCGCTATCGACGCGATCATGGACGGCGACTACGCAGTTGTGAAGGCACGCAGCCGACGCGCGCATCGAGTGAAAACGAAACTACTATTTGCCGCAACCGCTGCGGACGAAACTGCGGTAGTTATCGACGCGATCAGAGATAGCAACTACGCACTTACGGAGGCACGCGGCTAGCCGCCAACGCGGTGTTACGCGCGGCGATAAACGCAAGAATAAAGGCTTTAAAGGCACAATTAGGCACGAAGCGCTTCGGCGTTGCTGTCAGTCACGTGCCGCGTACGATTACCGCTGAGGACCACGGCGATGCGGACTGCGCCGCTTCGTTTCGGTTGGACGCTACGCCGTTCTTGCTCTTCTGCGGCGCGCATTTGCGGTGCTCCGCGTTTTTTTTTTCCCTTCAACGTATAGGTCAGTGCGCACGCTATCGGCACCTACCCTATCTACAAATAGGAGAAAGGCGCATGGTGGTAAGTTACGGCCTCCGAGATTCAAGTGCGAAAGCTTAGGCGCGCTGCCCGTTCTCAGAGGTTGGGTGGCTACAAGCTGCTTGCGTATTTATTGCGCAGTTCGCGCGTTGCTGTTACGCACTGTGATGTGATTTTTGACACTCGGGCACGGGTAATGGAGGTTCTTTGGATCAAGCGCACCTCGTGTTCGCCGTTTTAGACACTTGTCGGGAGCGGGACCAGGGAAAATTTATCAGTGGCTCGCGGAACCCCGAGCAGGGGCCTGCGGAACCCGTAGGTTCCGCGGAACCCACTTTGAGAACCCATGTTGTAGGAGATGGGGCCAAAAGCAGGCCCTGAGGCCACTCCTCTCTTTCTCTTTTTGAATAAAGATGTTTATACATCACCACCTCTTGACAAGAAGAAAAATTTAATCATTGATGACTCTAGTCTGAGTAATCATTGTTTGTGACTCTCCTGTGGTGGTGAAGGGCTGAGGCCTGACTTTTTCTTCCTCCTCTTACCTAGTCAGCCTTTCACTTCTTACCGATGGCTTTATTTAAATTATTTTATTCATATAATTTATTCCAGTGCTTCTGCAAGGTGGCCATTGGATAAGGTGCTCGTTTGTAAGCAAACTGGCATAGCACGAGCAGTAAGATTAGAAAACTGCATTTACACTTTTCTGCTTCTTTGCTGTTCACCGCTTTGAACAATAATCTTTGTCAAGTGACTGTAGAAAACTGTGGCCTGTCAGTTAATGCATTTACATTTACTCAATTCGAGCACACAAGTGTTTTTTCCAAGTAAATGAGTCCAAAAATTGCCCATGAATTACAATTGGATGCGAAACTAAAACTGCATTCACAGCATTGAAAACAGCCTACCATCCGAGCAGCCATTGTCGGGACAAGATGGCAATGGCAGTTTGAAGCCAAACATTTGCACACCTTTGTTTAATATAAGCAAGACGATTATTATTGATACCTTAGCAGGCAATAAGTCTTGGTTCTTCAATGTTTCACGCAGCTGCTATCTATGCTAGCATGCTCTTGGACAGGTAATAATGATTGATTGCATTAGAGAAGCTTAAAACTGAAGTTATTCTTTTATCCGACATATTTCCTGACAGACCAAGCCCCAGTCGAGAGTTGTTCCCTGTCACTGTCACTTGGGCGTGCCGAGGACTTCCCGACAGAAAAGCTGAACCGCCTGAGCCCGCCTCCAAAGACGTCCCCAACGAAGGGCTCGCCGACGAGGACGACTCGCGGCAGCAGCTTCCGTCCACGCCCCACTTACCTCAGCACATCTCCGACAAAGTCGTCGCCCAAGAAGGCAGGTGGCAGCAGTGGGCGGAATTCGGGAGCGGAAGCATCGGCGCTGCGAGCCACTTCCCCTACGACAGTGATGACAAAGCCGTGGACCGGTTACGACACCATGCCAGCAAAGTCAGCGGCAGATGTAGATGCCTCTGCGACGAGACCTGGAAGGGTTGCACTCCTGGCGGCAAAGTTTTCGCAGCCAGCGGGCGTGACCCCTTCGTCGAAGTGGCACTGCAAGTTCCCAGAGGTCGACGACCTGGAGCAGACACTGCCCAGCCGTGGTGGTCGCGGCGGCTGCTCGCCCATGGACGGTGACGAGAACTCGTTCGTGCCCGTCAATGGCATGGTCTTTCAGAGCCAGACGCTGAATCGTGCGCCCGTGCCTCTGTCGCCCGAGACGCTTAACCGCCGGATCCTGTCCCCACGTGTGACGCGTTCGTCGAGGTCGGCTCGGAACCTTAACTCCAGCTTCGACTATGAACAGGTCGGTGTGGCGCTTCTGGTGTTCTGACGGTGGTAGCTGAAGTTTGTTTTTGTCTTAGTAACACCCATGTCGCGTGTTTCTATTTGCGCCCAAGCCCAGTGCTCGACCGCTGGCGCCGCCATGCGCCGCTCGCGCGTACCATGTTTCTAGGTGGTTTCTTTCACCAAGGGCACTTGAACGCACTCATATAGTTCGTATGAATGCAAGCTTCAGAAGCGTGGCTCTATGGCCTAGTGGTTACGACGCTCGCTTCGGGACTAGGCATACGCTGGTTCGAATCTCGCTTTGGCTAGAAACCTGATTTTTTTTTTCTTGGTATCACGCTTTTTTTTTCCTCTCTGTTTGGAAGTGTGGTCAGTTGAACCCCGGGGCCACGGCGGAAGCCGCGGTGCCAGGCGCCGACGTGAAGCGGCGGTCGTTTGGGCACGCTCCGCAACACCCCAATGAAGAAATACAGCTCCAGTCAGGTAGACTGCTCCCTCCCTGATAGTGAGATTATATTTGGATCATCAAAACAGTGATGCGTTTATTTAGGAATGGCATCGATCCCTTAGCAGCAGCCACAGTCATGCCTAGTCACCACCAGCCCAGCGTGTTCTCCGTTCCAATGGTGGCGGCTAGCACGGCTGGGCTCGAGGAGCCGTGCGCTCGCGCGTGCCAGTCGAGCCCGGCCGTGCGGGCTAGAAACATAGTACACGCGAGTGGCGCATGGCGGCGCCAGCGGTCGAGCACTGGGCTTGGGCATAAATAGAAACACGCACCACCCGGGGTGCGTGTTTTCTCAAGCTCAGTTAACTTGAAATTGTATTGCTACTACGCGGCATACTCGGTAGCCATTGAATGACTTCAGTAACCCGACACTAAGCACTTGTGGCGCTACCGTTCTGAGTGACAGATGCATGAACAGACATGCACACATGTGTACATGCACGCAAAGAGACAGACAGATAGAAAAAGAGATGGCTGAACGCTCTGCTCTATTCACTTGTCCTGTCAGCAGTGCAGTTTCTCTGTGTATGCAGCCCTACGCTTGCCTCCCGGTAGGTTTTAACCAGTGCACGCTTCTTCGGGCCAAGTCTTCGCCAACTGCTCTGTGCGCGTTTCCTCTCGATATGCTTGTGCAACCTTGGCCACTTGTTGCAACGTTACGGTCATTGCAAGGATACAGTAGAACCCCACTGATACATTTTTCATGGGACCGTAAAGAAAACGTAAGAGCCGGGAAACGCAAGAGCTGAGAAACAGGAAAAATTTAGAAATGGGAGTAGTGTTGAACTGCACATAATAATATTTTAATTCTTACATGTGAAAAAAAGTCGTAGTTTCGCCCGAAAGCCGAAGCATCGATTGCGATAACAAATTAGCAGACAGCTATACAAAGTAAGGATAGTAGTTTTATCGTCCGTATAAACTTGTAAACATTGGCTTATAACTATATTAACAAGCATGGTGTCAGCGCCCACAGGCAAACATGAATACATCACACTCGATGAGCGTGGACGCGCGCTGTCAAACGCTGGCGTGAGGAAGCACCGCTGCAGAAGCGACCGAAGTGACCTTCATGCTGTTGTCTGTCGCTTCAACGCAGACTGAGCGCCTAGAACACACAGCACGCACAAAGCTACGAGCCGCCGACGCACCTACACTGCCTAGACTCTGCCCCCAATGCAGATCGCTTCCAAGATACGGCCCGCGCGACTGCGCGCCGCTGCGCAGTACGCAGTTGATGCCTGAGTACATGCCAGAGTACAGTACAACACCGCCCGCTATCCCTCCCCACTCGCTCCCTTGCCAGTGCCTCAAGCGCAACGGAAGAAGGTATGCTTCCTCCCTGCATTTTCTTGCGCGCGCGAGATTTAGACGCGGTCGTTGGCTCCCCCCGCACGCTTTCACTCGCACATACAGCATATAGCGTGCGGCGACGGCGTTATCGCCCTTGGATTTTATACGGAACATCTATGAGCCAAAACCAATTTTAGAGCCACAACGCGTCATAGACACCATCTTTAGATAGCAAATACGAATATCAAGGGCCATACTTTTGTTGGTGGAAACCGAAAGTACGTTTTAGTTGTCGCCCCGAGCACTTGGGCGGCCAATGCCATCATCAAGCCACCAAGCAAAGCGACATGAAAAGTGAAAATGGCCGCTCCGGCCGGCGCGGGGTGGCAGTTCGCAACATATGATGCAGGAACAGTCCCACAGTTGCGACGCAACAGCGGGGTTACCAATGCATTGGGTTCTATGGGAGCTGTGCCAGGACCGGCCGAAAACGACGTAACAGCCAGAAAAACGTAGCACCCAGGAACGTAACAGTGCGGTTCTACTGTATATAGATTTATCGTCTTCGTAGTAATGTGCAAGTCCTAATGTCCCTTTTCACCGCTAAATTTAGTTGACTGCCTTGTTCAAAACCAACGTAAAATGCAGGAACATCAGAGAATGGCGACATATCAAAGGGGAACATATTACAGTAAAACCCCGGTGATACGAACCCGGCTGGTACGAATTTCGGTGTGATACGAATTCGTAACATTCCCCGGCCGAAATACATTGCTCACAATATGAAAAAAGTCGGCTGTTCGAACATGTTGCCGCGCCGCTATGGATCATACGAACGCGTGAGCAACAGCGGCGGTGGCACAGCGGGATCTGGGCGGGATCCATAGTCGCCAAGCAAGCGACTACGTCACGCGGCTGCGCAATCTCTCATTGGTCCTCATGTCGAGCGGACCTGATCACATCACAGCCTAGCCGATGCTTAGTGAGAAATTAGACGAGGACCAATGCTGCAACGACGACCACGGCGCAGCCCCAACAGCCAAAACGCTCCCTGCACTCGACTTGCTCTGGCGTTCAGTGGCGTGCGAAAATATTCCCAAGATCACGTGCGCGCACTTATGCGCCTTTCAGAAGGCGATCGTTGACGATTTGGACAAGAAGAAAACGTCCTGTTGATACGTTTTTCAAGGGACCACGAAAAAAAAAAGAAGAAAAAAAAGACGCAGTATCGCCCGAAAGGTGAAGCAACGGAAACGCAGCAGCAGCAGCAAGCGAATTGACCTTTGCGCTGTCTCTCGCTTCAACGCGAACTAAACGTCGAAGGCACAGCGCATACGAAGCTACTGGCACTAGGCACACTTGGTCAACTATCGCAGATCATTTCGATGATAAGGTCCGCGCCGGCGCGCACTATGTGCACGTCGCAGATTGCTTTCAGAATACGGCAGTAACGGCAACCGCGCGGGTGCGTCGTATCTGCAACGTGCCGGTCGCTTGTTGCAACGCATCGGTCGCTTGTTGCAATGTACAAGCTGGCCGATAAATTTACGTGACCGCAACATTCATACGCAACGTGACGTGCTGGTACATTATAGATTGGCGAAGTATCACGGGGAACGCCCAGTTATTCGAATGCGAAAGCATCTGCGATGGTTAATTCGAACATACCGCGCACTGACAATGCTCTCAGCAGTGCGCCAAATCACGTGGCGGCGCCTCCAACCGGCATTGCTCCGACACCGCCAGAGAGCAAAAGCTTAGGCGAGACCCCTCAACGCTGCGCGGAGAAAAAAAAAGAGAACCGCTGCGTCACGCCAAGGTCGCCGTTTCTGCGTGGCGCTGGAACACGCGTGTACGTGCCGACGTCTCAGCCAATGCTGCGGATGCAGCGCAGAGGGAAGCAACGGCGGAGGCCCAGTTCAGCCAACGCTCGCTTCAACGGCAGAAACCGAAACTTCAGGGAGCGGGCTAAGCGGTGGACGCGCACGGAGACAGTCGAAGGTGAGGGGGCTACGAGGGTGTTGAGAGGAAGGGCGAGGGGAGTCGCAGAAGCTACAAAGTTGCCGAGGCCAAATCTGCTTCCCTGCCGCCCTCCTCCCTCACCTGCGACGGCCCCGCGCGCGCCCGTCGCTGTGTTGCCTCTTCCTCTTCACAACCACAATCTCTCTCTTTCGGCGTGCTTGCGCCGCCCGCTCCCTGAAGTTTCGTTTTCGGCCGTTATCGCGAAGCGAGCGCGGGCAGTTTCGTGGCCCTCGCTCGATATGTGCTTGCACGCCGCGATATTTCACGAATCGCACCGTTCGTACGTCGTGCTATGGTGCACGAATATTTCAAAAATAAGTCCTTCTTTTAATTCGAAACAAATTTTTGGGCCCCTTCGAGTTCGAATTATCGAGATTCGACTATACTTGGAAGTCAATGGGATTTAGGTCGGGACCGCGAAAACGCGACGTAGCAGCCGGGAAAACGCAGCAGCGAGGAAGGTATCAATTGGACCCCACTATTAGAAATCTTTTCTGGTAAAAATAAATTCATTTTTCTTGAGATTGTGTATGTTTTGATGATACGAATTTCGGGTGATACGAATATTTCACGCGAACCCGCGAGATTCGTATCACCGAGGTTTTACTGTATACATGGGAGTCTATGGGATTAAGGTCGGGACAAGTGATTAAGCGATCCCGATTAAACCAGGGTGAAGCATTCAGCCTCACGTTTCTCTGCCCGGTCGGCCTCTCACTCCACTCTTGCTTCGTGGCTTATCTATGCATTAATTGCTCAATGTACCACTTCATCTGCCTCGGAGAAAACTGCTGCGGGCGCTTGGTGGTCTTGATTTGATTCACAAATTGCTGCTTATAAATTTGAAGCACGTGCTGATAGTCTGAAAGCACTAGTTGCCACAGGGGAAAAAGAGGGGTGAGGTTGACAGTTACTTGTCCCATGCATTCATTTGAGGCCTAATAGGAATAGTGTCCAGATATTCTACAGGGGCACCCTGGTTCAAATTCCACCACCACATAATATTTTTATTGAGGAGCTTCCAAGCGAGGCTGTGTCAGACTTGTCATTGCCACCTGTGTTCTATGCCGGAAATTCTAGAGAGAAAAATTTGGCCTTCCTTGCAATGCTAATTGCAAATGAAGCTTTCCAGCGAAATCTGGGAGCTGGAGTTGAGATGAAATAATCTGCTGGCCTGAACCTGACTTATTGTTCCTTTTCTAACATCATTTTTAAGCAAGGTTTCTTTGTTGTCTGGCTGGAGCTCGAACCCTTCTGTTTTGCAGGATGTCATTGGCCGGGAGAACAAGGCTACTTCCACAGCCGAAGATGCCGGAACACCCGCGTCGCTTAAGGAAGCATTCTGGACAATCACTTCTGTCTGACCAGCTGTGCGTGAGCCGGTCACTGAGCAGCCGCGCAACACTGTTTAGTTGAGTAATGAAAACCTGCCGCAACAAGCGCCACAACCCCTTGCATTGCTCCACGGCAGTTGCACCCGTTGATAACACTTGACATGTACAGATTGCATAAGAAAGACGCTGTCCGCAACAACAGGCAGTCATGTGCTGGGACGTCATGGTCATTACCTCCGAAGGAAGCTGACTGCAAAGACAGAACGGTCAGCATTGCACCTTAATGAAGCTGATTGCAATGATAGGACTGTCAGCTGCAACAGCAGGACCGTCGCCTCCAACGACAGGACAGTCAGCCTTGCATCTGTCGGAAGCTGAATGTAACGACAGGACAGTAAACACTGCAATCACTGAAGGTGAGGACATTGTGTGTGTGTGTGCGCGCATGGTCCGGACTCTGGTTGCAGTGACTCTACAATGTCGATAAACGAGAGATGGTCGGCGCTGACTTCCCACACAACGAAAAATGCATGTGGCCACTGGGCCTTCTGGAAACAGTGTGAGCAGCCTACGACGACGTCATTTGTCTAGTCTTGTTTAGCCCCCTTTCCCTTCAACGTCTCGAAGGGCTCTCCCTCTTCATGTTACGCTACGAGAACCTGTCGTTTTGCCTTCAACCCCCCTCCCCACCCCTGTTCCCTTTTTCAGAGTGTGTTATATATATATAGTATATATATATATACTGCTCGGCAGTTGTTGCATTTTTTTAGTCGCCTGAGAGTTTCTTTTTATATATAGTTCCCCAGAGTCATTCGTATATTCGTGGGATGAGCATATAGAAATATGTGACAAGGTTGTGAATGCGTGCTCCACAGAACGCACCCATTGGAGTGTCATCTTCCCCTTCCCGGTGTTTCCCCTAACACTTTGTTGAGAGGAATGTCGTGCTCTCATCATAATCGTCAGCTAAGTTTAGCTTGGTTGTCGCTGCAATGAGGCATAAAATGAGTTGGGGGCGTCTGCGCGGTGTCTGCTCGACGTTGCACAGGCTCGGGGTTTTTTGTTAATGCACACAGTGAGGACTGCTCTTCCATTCATAGTCAGGCTACTGCTTGTAGACTTAAAAGAAGACCACTCACAAAGAACCAAGGGGTTTCTTTGCAGATGAGAGCACTGCACAATTAACTTAGAAGAATTTCTAGGATGAGAGTAGTTCTTTTATACCAGTCTTTCATAATGTCTTGGAATTGCAGCAACTGCTATGACCAGCATTGTCGTCGTCTTTTGCAAGGTGCAAGCGTGCGTGGAAGTGCAAGAACTTTGTATAGTTGTGTCCATGTCTTTGCTGCAACAACTGCATATGGACGTGATAAGTTAAATCTCTTGTTAGTTGTGTTTTTGGCATTCACGATAGACACTTTTCAAAAACCATTGAGTTGGCTTCCTTGCATAACTGGATACCCCAAATATGATGATTCCCATAATTAAAAATGACATCCAAGGGTTAAAAGGCCCGTTTCTTACTGCATTGCATGCCAAAGCATCGCGTGCTTTGCATAAATATTTCACAAAGTAAATTGCAGTAGCAGCAGATATGTAAACAGCATAAACAATATGTTCACTGCTTTGTTTAGGACACAAAGTGTTGCAGGAATGTTCTCCTGCTGTTTACGAAAAAATGCCACGAGCCTTTTTCACATAGTGGTGAAGTTGCCATTCCTGCAATGCCTTGTTGAAAATGCGGAAGATACTACATTTGTTGGAATGATAGTGTTACGGGGAGGCTGTTTGTTTGTTATGTGGCTGTTTCATTTTTTTTAAAGACTTTTCCATGCCAAAAAAAGTCGCATCGAAATTTATATCAAGACAATTGTCAGTATACAGCAATTACTTATCTCTGCCAATCAACATCACTCTGTTTAGTTCAAGAAATGGCCTTTTTTAAGAAAATTGCTGAGTACTTCTGGCATGCCAGCCAGAAAATTAAAAAATCTTGGTCTGTTGATAGTGCCACTGGCTTTCTTTACACGTCTGCATGCTCCACTTTTATGAAAGCCTGTGCTGTAATATTCAAAGTTTAAAATGCGCGTTAATGCACATGTATCTTGTAGAGGGGTGATCTATCACATGAGCAAACACATTCCCAGTCAGCAAAGGGCAGCAAAAGGCTGTTGAACAAATTATTTAGAGCCGTTAAGCCGTCTTTTGGTAATAGCCATGAACTATAGATAAAGGTGTATCATTCTCATCATTCACACACACTGAGCTGGATTTCGACCTGTGACCAGCTCAACTCATCGGCCCTTACTGTATTTTTGCTAGTACATAACTCACGTCTGCATGTAACCCGCAACCCTTAATACAGCCCTCGACAGAGGCATGGAAAATAGAGAAATCCAAACTTACCCATGCGCACACTTCACAGCATTTCACCCTGAATTGCCATAGAGCCACATTTCAAAGTCAAATTTGTGTATAGCCAACACTCCATTTTTGTACTTGCATTTCTTGATTTTTGAAACATGGCTAGTATGCGCGAAAATACGGCCTATTGGGTCAACATGTCGTAAGGAGTAAGGCTCATCTGCATCGGGGAAAAGGCTTAACAGCACTAAAATGTCAGTGAGGACCATTACTTCCACGTTGAGCAGTGTTGCTGTGCTAGAAAGCCAACTTGAAGTTTCTGAAAAGGGTCTATTTGGTGCCTAACGTTAATCAAATTTTTTAAACATTTTTCTTTTCTTGTAGCCTATACTTTGGCATAGATTAATATGACTGTGGCATCCCTGTTAATACCTTTAGTTGTTGTTTGAATGGAATCTAAGGTGAACATCCCTGTATGCTTTTAACTAGAGGCTATGCAGCTTGTTTTTTCTGCAGGGTCCATGGTTAAAGGCACGGTAGCAACAGAGAGTTGTAGACGACATGAAATCTGGTCTCAATGCAGTACTATAGGACGTGCCCATAGTGTGTACTGTGTCGTGACCGGAATTCAATGACTCTCTTGTGATATCTCCAACTGATCATTTCCAAGCACTCCGGTATTACTTCTGTGGTTATGTAAGGCAGCAATTAGGCTTTATTACAGGACGATGCTGGCTCCTGTTATAAATGAAAATTCATTGGGATGTTAACAAAATCGCCCAGGGGAATTGGGGCTAACGGTGTAACCACTTAGCCTGACGAGGCCTCAGGTCGATGAGATGCACTCGTACGATTGAAATGAACAATACAATTTTTAGACACAGCAATGCGAGGTGACTGCCCCAGAGTTACAAGGATGTAGAGCAACAATAAGAGCACAAATTTCTGTCTTTAGGGTAATGTGAAAAATATGGTTATATACTGAGTGTACAGATGAGCAGTATAATTTGATCAGATTTTTAAGCAGCCCAAAGAGATTTCATATCGTGAGACACATGTACAAAATAACAGCGATTAAGAAGAGTAAACTGACAGGTGCGGCAAGTTGAGCAGGTTGGTAAAGTTGTGTGGCGATTGTAAAGCGGCGCTCAAAAAAGACGAGGACAAAGAAAAGTGGTCATAAGTGATGCCTAACAGCGCATGTGACGTGTACCTTTTCTTTGTCCTCGACTTTTTTGAGCACTGTTTTACAATCACCGTGTAAAAGATGTAACCATAACTGTACTAGAGAAAATAAGGTCACCGTAAAAAAAAAAATAAGGAAAGGGAAAGTGGACGAACAACTTGCCGCAGGTTGAAGCTGAACTGACGTCTTCTGCGTTACGTGTGCAGTAGGTCCATATACGAGCACGGGTTTGTGTAAGAACACTCATGGAAACCTTGAGTTGGTAATAAGTATGAAAAAGGAAGCATTCTGGACCAAATGAAATATGGAGAGTAACAACATGGAAAGTAAAAGTCATTATTATTGTTAGAGTCTACTTATCCTGGAAATATAGCTATCTCACAATACTTTGTAGTCCTGCAGGGAGTGCTTTGAAGTGGCCAGTCAAAGATACCATTACAACTCACTGTAGCTGGCAGCTCTGGTACCAGCTGGCACAAGGAAATATTCTGCTGTTAATTCATACCTTCTTGCTCACTTTTTTTGCTTGTGATGATGTACGTACAGTGCTTGCTTGTCAGGTGGCGACCACCCTGACCTTGTTTACTTCTGGTCTATATGGCACGGTTGTTGGTGAGCTGCTGTGCTTGGTATCTGCACTGGCATTGCTAGTAGTCCTTGTAAACGCAGTGTCAGCCAAGTCAGTCAGGAGTTGTGTATGTGTACACAACCCTGTAGGAAACCTAACAGAAATTTTGTTTTTGGCACGGACTAACTTTCATTGAATTTCGGAATCCACGGTTGTCATACTGGTTGGAATTTCTGCGGTGAGATTTTATCAATGTGATGACAGAAGGGGGTGATGCTAGACGTGACAACAGTTGTGACAACTGTCGTCACGACAGTCAGTTCTGCCGTTAGCTCGACGTCCTCTTGCTTGTAAGGGCAGTTCTGTCATGGTAGAAAACTGTCACCACAAGATATCCAGCTGACAACAGAAGCTTTCGTTGCATTTTGAGACATTCTCGTCGTCTTTTTCAACAGGGTGTGCATAATCTACCACCTAACATTGGCATTTAAGGCTGAGCCTCGCCACGAGATTCATTCATCTCTACACTACCACAGCTGTAGCACTGGTCTTGTCGGTCCATCCATCCATCCATCTATGGTTTCGGGAGCAGTGTGTGTCATACACTGCCAGAAAGAGCTATTTAGGTGTTTACAACTTAATAGAGATAGTAGCAATTATAGATATGCATCTGTTACAAAGTAATGAAGGGCACATAGTCTTGGCCTGACTTTTTAAATCCCAAGAACTCAGGCTTAGTCACAAATTGCACTCGCAGCTGAGATGCTCGTCAGCAGTTAGAAAAGACATGAAGGACTGTCGCTCAGTGGCAGATTATTATTTTTGTTCTTTCTTGTTTGCACGTGCAACGAAGCTAGAAATATAATTTATTTTGTGAACACGCAGTTACATTTGCACCGATTTAGTCGTTCGCATAACTGACTGTTTTGAACAGTGTGTGCATAGTGTGAATTATTATTCTGCTCTCGTTAGGTGTAAGGATGTTCAGCATGTCTCATCTTTCATGACCATAGATCTGCGAGTTTGTGCTCTTTTTTTTTTTTGCAGGCACAGATATGTACACAGTGTTATCTTTAGGTGTACCATATGTGATCATAAAGTGTTTGCTGGTGAGCAAAGTGGTGCAACTAAAAAGGCTGTGGAGGAGCCACGTTTAGCTACTCTTCTTGTACTCGTGGATGCGCGACGATAATCGTTTGAAAAGAACGTTAACCGGATGTGTGAATATTCAAGGTCTCTGTAAGCTTTTCACCTTCTACTAACCTTTGCTCAGGGTCGCCTTCGTATAATCAGCCTACTGTTCTGTCAGCAGAAAATGTCAATTGGTGGAGCAGCTTCCAGACGGAATGTTGAGGACTAAAATTCACAATTTCTCTGTACCATTCATGCATTATTGCTTGTTATTCTGTTGCCTGTCCTGTCATGTGTCAGAAGTGTGCAGTTGTTTTAGTGTACAAGGGGGGGGGTGCTAGTGATCTGACATATGTTACTCTAAACTCTCTGTAGTATCCGCAGTCAAGCTTGAATGCCACATTCCAACTAAGAACTCCATTGCGTTAGCCACAGTGCTTGTAAGCGTATGTGCCACTTGCGGCTGTGGTTTCTCTAAGTCGCTTGATTTGTGAGTTGCGTGCAAATAGCAACGTGCGTTCAGTGTGAAAGATCTCTCAACGTTTTTAGCGGCCTTATACCCTTTTTTTTTTCTTTGCAGTACTTGTTTGCAAGCTAATTGTCCTAAGAGCCAAGCACACCGCTAGATTTCGATCTAGCCCTGCACTCTGTCTAGTGTCATTTTGGTTTACACCCTTGAACAAAGCGGAAAATTTGTTTTTTTTTTTACATGCACTTTGCTGGCTGGCTGTAAATGACAGGGTCGTAGAAGTTTGACGCAAGCAAACGGCTGTATTCGTAAATGCAGACTGACTCGATGCGATACTTCCTTGACATTGCCAGGGAGAGGGTTAGTGCTGGACATTATTTGTGTAGTCACCACACCACAGTGACACAGTTTTGCGATTTACGAGCCATAAGTTTGTAATCGAGGCTTAGAAACAAATGGCCTTTTTTTTTCTTTTTTGCAAATGCAGATGAACTTGCAGCACTTTCTCGACTTTGCCAAGTGGAGGGTTAATGTCTGTCCTTATCTGTGCACTCTCGTAACATCAGCGACGTGCCTCTGCGATTTATGAGCCATATTTCGTCAAGTCCTTTAGATGTCTTCTTGAAAGGCAGTAGAGGGGGAAGGGTAGTTCCTCTAGCATCACCTCATCGGTGGGTTCGGGAACGTGTATTGGAGAAGTTGAGTGGCTACTTCCATTGGAGTGGTACCAATGCTCAGATCGTCAAAGCAAGAACCTCACCGAGCACTACTATTTACCGTTGTTGTGAATACGTGTGAGCTTTTGCTGCCAAAGTGTGCATCTCTCTATGCGCTTTGCAGTCTCAGTGTGATCGTAGCACTGTTTCGTACGAGCCTTTATTGTTCAGAGGACCAAAAGCAACGTGGTGATCGGTCGTGCGTGCGCATTTAACAGCAGAAAAGGAAAATATTCGCTCAGCACATCCTAGGATTAAGAAAGTTCACTTGCACCACAGGTGCGCGTTCTATGGCTCACTGCTTGTTTGCAACTTGTCGGTGAAATAAAAATCTATTTTACCCGGCTGAGTAGTCCGGCATGTATTCCGCAAGTTTAGCTCGGCAATAGCATATATATTCTCTCTCTGGAAAGAGCTGCTGTCTGAATGTGGACATTGAGAAGACGTTTGACTGTCATGTTATGGCGTGCATGGTTATAAAACGGAGCTATATTTCCTTCTTTTTTTAACTGACAGGACAACGCGATTTTGCCAGGTAACTGCGAAACAATATGTTAACGCTACACTTCTTATAGTGGCTGTTCACTCGGGCTAAAGTATTTTTTCTGGGGCCTGCTTTAGATGTGAATTATTTTTTACATTGCTACGTAGGTAGCTGATAAGTATGCCTCGTTACTTTATTTATTTAGCATCATTCCTGTACACTTGGCATTGCATTTGTAATGTACCTTGAAGCATTGAGTTCCTGGCAGCAAGAATGGACTGTCATGTTCCCACAACCTTTCAGAAGAAAAATTTGTGTAGAGGTTGTTTATGTCACCTGGCTTCTAATCTTTATTTTGTGTGTGTGTGTGTGGTGTTGCCGTGCAATCCATCAACACGCTTGTATTACAATAGTAGTTGCAAATGTGCTGGCTGTTCAGACTGTTCTTTTAGCCGTCTGCAAATCTTTATGCCTTGAGCCCTCTTTTAAATAGCATTGAAGGTGCAGGGTCAATTAGAAATTAAATATATATACAATATATATTATATAGTATATTAATTGAAGGGAAGAGAATAAGTTTCACGCGGCATCTCTGCCTGTTCCACTGCAAAATTACCACAAGAGCTTTAGAGTTGGGTGTTCAGTTCTATGCCTCAAGCGGCAGCAATAGTCGAGGCTTGATTTGAGGCAGCGGTCTGTGATAAAAAGTATGTATACATAGGTAGCCTACATCCCAGTGTCCTGGTTGCTGCTATAGTCGAGCTTTTGTTTTCTTTATTTTTATTATTATTTTTTTTTGTCTGCTACAGTAGGGCACCCTTCTGCCTAACCTCAAGGTCAGCGTCCCTGCACAGCAAAAACTCCTTAATGGTAGTGGCAAGCCATGTCTATAGGATGAAAATTATGTGCATTGTGAATGTGTGTTCCTTTTTTTTTACCACAGAATCCCAGTTTGCATACATTGCCTCTACACTAGAAAATATGCAGTTGGCCGATTCTATAACAGTACCACGCGAGCGTCCACTGGTTGGCCAGTCAGTGCCTTCTAACGGTGCGAAGGCGCTTACTGGCCGGCCAGTCAACGCTCGCGCGGTACTGTTAAAGAATCGGTCGACTGTGCATTGTTGCACTGCTCTTGTTGAACTGCCGACGGAACTGCTGCATTTAATGATTGTGGCTATAGTATCATGGGTGACTGGAACACGAACAGGACGGTTCACGTACATATGCAAAAAAAAATGAAAAATAAAGTGTAGAATTTTATTGGTAGGTTATGTGTCAGGGGCAATTCACTTGCCCTTGTAGTACAGTGACATTTCATTCGCCATCAAAAAGGTAGAGGAGGCTGTAGCTAAAAGCTGCCCCCATAACAGCAGCTTGACAGAACCCCTGCTCTACAAAACAATCGGCTAAACTCATGCACCATATCACTCTTGCAAGAGTACCATATCACTCTTGCAAGTTATTGTCAAGGGTAGTAATGTGTCTGTTAGTCTAAGAACAGTACTGCAGTTTTACTGTTGGAATTTAAATTTCGCATTGTGAGTTTCACATGTGGCAAACTGCCTGGCACTGTGCAAGTCAATGGCACATCCAGTCACTGCTCAAGTACAAAATGAAACTGCATAAAGCATTGTGTTGATAACTGGAGCACTAAGCACCAAGACATAGCCAACTTATTCTGCAAGGGTCATGTCACCATAATAGAGTGTTCTGACATAGTGTGTGCTTACTAGAGCAAATGTTTGCAGGATGGGCTATCAGAATGCGTACAAGTGAACAGTGGTGCTGGTGATGCTAGCTAGTGACACAATGTTGAACAAAAGCATGCAGTGCTTTTATTGCAGTGACCAATGGCACTCCACATACTGTCTACGTAAGCGTGCCAACAGCGACCTAATCCTAGAAAAAGTATTTTTGCAACTTTTTGTTTTTGTGGAAATAGTTCATGCTACACAAAAAGTCTGTGACATGTTATCTATCCTTGATTGCAATGTCACAAGGTGGTGCTAGCAGCCTTGCTGCTCCTGGATAAGGCTTCTGTTATTCTAGTATACCGTATTTATTTGAATATAAGGCGAGGTTGTTTCCCAGAATTTTTAGCACCGAAGTCACAAAATACCTTATATACAAATTTTGCCTTTAGGTGTGGCTCTACGGCAGCACGCGCTGTGGTGCCGTGAAGCCACCCTATAAGGAGAAATTCGCACTTCCGTGAAGCCACACCGTTAAGGCAAAATTCGCATATAACCCACATGTTGAAGCTTGCTTCCCCCCCTATTTCATGGTTGCCATTTTTCATTTTGGCTGTGTTAGTAATTCAATATTTCAGGCAATCCCCGCCGAGTCTCGATAATTCGTCGGCTACTCTGTATCGCCTTATATTGGTGTGCGTACTCAAGTTTTTTTTTCTTGGGTCCCCCCGATTGCATCCTCGCCTTATAATCATGACCACCTTATAATTGAATAAATACGGTACATTAATATTAGTGTGTCACCTCTTTGCTGAACTTTTCCAATGAAGGAACTTTTTGCTGCTGTTTGGGGGAACCTGACCTTGAAGTTCACTAAGGGTGTATATTCAGGTCGTTTTACGGGAGTTGTAAGTAAGCTGAATAATGCGAAACGAGGAGGGCTCGTGTACATAGTATTTTGTTACAAAACACAGACATGAAGAGATATGTTTAGGTTGTGTATGTGTTGGAATTTTTTTTTTCCAGTTCATGTTGTAGTGGGAAACAGGACTTCAGATAGTGCTGAAAGTTCTTATAGTGAAAAATAGTCCCCGGTGTGATGCATTGCTCTATAACGCAGCTGTACTTGTTTTTTGGAACAACTGATGCGATGCATTTTACCATGCACCTTGTTCTGTTCACATGTAGATTGTACATACAAAGAGGCTTGTTTTATTTGTTATATAGTCTATATGCATAGCTATGCACGTGTTATTTAGTTGTTGCATTTTAACCCACACTTCAGATATAGTTTTTGTTCTTGCTTTTGCAGGCCACTGTAGAATAGGTTACTCGGTTTTTGGCTGTCGTTCATTTTAAACTTTTTTTGTGTGTTAAGAAGCAACAGTGGTCGCAGACAGGTTGTGATGAGCAAGTTTTTTGAGGCCAGTTTTGTCGTGCAGTGGAGTGCATTTGCCATCTGCTTCTTGAGGCATGGATGGTTGTTCTCGGTTTAATGCCACCATGTTGGGTGCATCAACGCAATGCCAAAAAATTTTTAATTGCAGCTTCCCGGTTGTGCATTTAAGGATGTGGGCCTGAATTCGCAGAGAAATCTCGTATGGCACAGCACTTCATGAGCACTTCATTTGGCAGATAACTTTTTAAGATTAAAAGCCACTGGCCAATGAAAATTGTGAATTAAAAGGCTTTGGGAATTCTGCCCCAACCTGATTATCCCTTATTTTGACCACTAATCCCAAATGCCTTGTTTAAACTGTTCACTGGATTAATGTTCTTACAATTTAGGAATATCTCTCTATTTCCACATGATCGACAAATTGAAGCCTGCCAAATGTGAGTGCTCTTCTAAATTCAGGTTGTGAAGTTGCACACCAGTCATAAATTGCAGTGTTGAAGATTTATCATTCCGTGCAAAACCCAGTCACTGTAAAGCAAAATTAAGTACATATGTAAGAAACTTGCACCATGTAGGCACACTCGTTCACTTGACTGTTGATTGCCTTGGGGTGTTTGTATTCTTGAATGTGTGCCTGAAATTATGTGGTACCGGTTTTTAATTGAGATGATTGCTGTGTACATGGGTGAGCACCATCGTTTCTACAAGTGTCGGAATGTCATCACTGGTGAGCGAATTGTATTCAGATGTTTTTTTTTGTTTGTTTGTTTGTGTGGAGACTTGCTACAGTGCAAAATCAAGGTGTTTCGTATTGTACTCGTGTTGCCTTTGACGTGGTGATTCGACGATCGATTGTTTATTTGGTTTAGAGCCTAAGCAGCCTGAGGCTAATTATTTAGAGTGGAACTCTCAGCTTGGAGGGGTAATAAAAACATCTCTAAAGCTTTCCCTACGTCTTCTTGTCTTCACTATATGCGTAGTTCTGGCAGTTTTGTTGCTGAAGTAAACCAAGCAGCCATTAAACAAAGCTTTACTTTGGGGGTGGCTTTCTTGTCGGTGATAACCTAAGAATTCAGTGCAAGGTCTGCCCATGAAACCGTACCAAACCCGCTCTCCAGTGGCGTAGACAAAGGGGGTGGGAGGGTGCACACTTGGCACGTGCCCCCCGCCCTCTAAATTTCCGTGTTAGTATGCAGCCTGCCCAGTTCCCCTTTCCCTCTCTGTTCCATCCCCCCTCCCCCCCCGCAAAAACAATTATGGGCAGTTTCACACTAGTGGTGCAAAGACTGGGCAACAGCGAAGCTGGCGACCCCACTTGGCTTTATCTCGGTTCGGCCAAGTTTTTGCGGTCGAGACTTGGCCACGTTGTGCGCAAGATCACCCCGGAATCATCGACAGCCAAAGGAGCAGAGAACACTCGGTCGTTAGAGTATCTGGATGCTCAAACGATCTTGCTCGTTTTCGTGGGCTCGTAACTCCGAATCTTCTGCGAATCACCGACGTTTCGCCGCCGCTTCGACGGCGCGACACTCGGGATCGGACCGAAGTCGTCGCACTCGCTCTCGAGTAGCGGCGCGACGGCTTTCACGCCGCGCTTCCTCTTCTTTGGGAGTGATGCTCTTCGGCCGCTCCATCTTCGCGGTGAGCTCGGCGCGGAGACAGCGGGGCTTTGGTGTCGCCACGGCGGCGACGCGGAGCTATATATCCCGTGGGTCGGCGCCGTGACGTCACGGTTTAGCTCCGTGTCTGCGCAGCCGCGGCAACCACTCCGAAAGGCGCGGTGACTTCATGACTCGGCAAAGCTAAGGCGAAGCGATGCGGCGTGTGCGATGACGTCATGGCTCACGCAGCTGTGATGAGGCTCGGCGCGGTCGGTGCAGCTGGGGCGTAGCGTTGCTAGGCGACGCATGGTGACGTCATCGCCAGCCGGCGGTTTTGGGGTTACACTCGCCGGACCATCCTAGAACTTAAAGAGCTTCGCTAGTTCACAGGGGTATATATATGTGCCATTGCGCTTGGACCCTTTCTGTACTACCTCCAGGATCGGCCCACAGTTTTTGTTCGCACTACGCTGCCTAACCATGAGCTTAAACAGCTCCGCTGTTAAAATATTCTTGAACGTGTATTTGAAATTACGTGGTACCGGTTTTTAATTGAGATGAGGGAATATGAGAACGTAACTGTTCGGCGCAACTGTATGAACTCTCTTTTGAGTTAGATGTGGATGTATTTGCTCATGCATTCTTCAGCGACTAACGTACAGTACAGTCCATTCTTAGAGAGAGCACCCAGCTTGGGAAAAAAGGCTATATAACTGAAACACATACTTTACACTGATAGAGAAAAAAAATGAAAGGCTGAGTGTGTATTAGGCTAGCTGACATCTTTGCATTGAAATGTAGGTGGCATGCCGTTATGTCACATTACAGTTGTGGAGAAATACTGTGTGTTCCCTTTAACAGCGGACCATACTGTACAACGGGAAACAATAAATGGTGTTCCTTGGTATCCACGGAGCAGATTTCGACTTGGCTTGCTTGTTTTAATGGACAATAAACACGAACACTAAGTTAAGCTTGAAAGGTGGTCCCAAACTCGTGACGAACAGCTCAAAGTTAGTGACGTAACGATGACGTACCGGCGCTGCACGGCTTTATAGCGCGAAATTGAAAAAAAAAAGCAAGAAAACTTGGGGCCTTCACTTTCTCCGATTCCGTTGTAATGAACCCTTTTTGTTTCATTTTATTTCCTTAAAGACCCCGTAGTAGGGGTATTACATAAGGGGTGGGAGTACAACCATATACAAACAAGTGTTACAATGCTTTCAATTCATTAGTTAAAAACGTTGTTACATCTTGAACGAATTGTGATGAACAGGTGACCGCAGCGACTTGATGAGGAAGGGCATTCCAGTCTTTAGATGCTCGGTAGAAAAACGGGGCTGAAAATGTATTTGTGCGTGAGTTTGGTTGTGCTACCTGCAGGGGATGGCCAATGCGTTGTGACCGGCGTGATGGGGGGACTATGTATGGTGGACGATTAAGCGTCGAATAGTAGAACCTATGGAAGAGGGAGAGGGTGGCAATGCGGCGACGAAAGGATAGAAGCGATAAGGAAGGTTCTTTTTGAAGTATGAAATGCTGACGTCGTAGGAGTATGTAGAATGAATATACCTGGTGGCGCGATTTGAACTGCCTGAAGGGCTTTGCGAGATATGCTTGATGCGGATCCCAGATCCCAAATCGAACCCTTTTCTAATAAATGTGAGCACAGTCTTGAAAGAACAATGCACAATTCTAAACTATTTAAGGACTGCTCTTTAGTGTCCTTTTAAAAGAGTATACTGACACGTTTCCGACGTGACGCGTCAGCTTGGGTCCAAACTCTCTAAATCTTTAAAAAATAATAAGAAGTGACAAGTGCCAATTGCGCCCTAATTGCAGCCAGAGCCATAGTGTTCTAAAATAATAAACTTAATGGCTTTCTTTTGGTCCTTCGACCGTTTTCACGGTGGTCGGACTACGACCGCCGATGGAAACAGCGCGTGCTCTCTTGTGCACCCGAGTTTCGCGGTGCGCTCGCAGCCGGATCGCCAAGCTAGATAGCTCTTTGGGACGTATACGTGGAGCCGCGCGAGAGCGCTTTGGGGCGTCTGAAGGTTTAGATTAGGGTAGGGGGCCTCCACGCGCGCGCCTCCGATGTTTAGGTGCTGTGTAGTGGAGCGATCGGGAATGACAGCCTTCCTCTTTTCCCGCCGCCCTTTCCCCCTGTGGTGGCAGCGGGAGAGAAGGCACCGGTGGCGGGAGAGGAGGATGACAGCCGACTTGGCGCTCGCGCTGCTGGAGACGGCGCACGTACGACCAATCGGCTTATATGTATACAGCCTCATATAATACCGCTATAGATGTGCTGGTTAACGGCCCTGTATGCCTAAATATCCCCGCTGCAACAGATATGTGCCTTGAAGCGCATAATTCCTTTAACAAAGCGAAAAATTCCGGCATGAGCCCACCTTGTAATGGATGTCGGCGTTACCGCGATTAGCATTGAAGCGATGTATCGACGCACCGTATGTGCAACCGCCGAAACGCGCTCGTGCACGAGGCGTGTATACAGCAGGGATGCTCTCTCACGCTTCTTTTTTAGGGAGCCTTAATTCATACGCACACGCGCTCCAGCGCTGTTTTAAGGTGTTGGCGTCTCCAAAAGTACTGCCGCTATTTACCATCGAAATTGGCGGACCACCATTTTGGTTCTCAATTCGGCTAGAAGGCGCGTCGCAATCCTCGGTGTATTTATTGTGATATCAATTATATGGGCACTACAGGCGCATTTTTGCCGTCGGCGTCGCCGTGAGGTTACTGTGTAAAGTCCAAGGGTGATAAGATCGTCGCCGCGCGCCGTATGCTGTATGTGGGAGGGTGAGCCGGCGATCACGGCTCAATCTCGTGCTTGCTAGAGAAGGAAGTGCGCCGTCTTCCGTTGCGCGCAAGGCTTCGGGGGCAGGATATGGAGGGCGGGGGCGCGTTCTACTCCGGCGGGACCGAGCAGCCGCGCGCGCCTGACAGGCCGCAAGTCTCCGGTGAGAGGGGAGGGAGGGGGGGAGGCTGTATCTTGAAAGCCATCTGTGACGGGGCAGAGTCCGCCCTGCGCTGTGTTTTCGCAGCTTCGTTCGCGTCGATGCGAGCGGCTGCACGAAGGTCAATTCACTCGCTGATGCTGCCACGTTTGCTCATATACCAGCGTTCTTGATAGCGAGTTCCCGCGGCCGTCGGGTGATATGTGTTCAAATTTGCTTGTGCGCGCGTGACACCACGCTTGTTAATTAATTTAGTGTGCCTATGTTTACAAGTTTATGCAGCCGATAAAACTACTATCCTTACTTCGTATAGCTTTCCACTAATTCGCTATCGCAATCGATGCTTCGCCTTTCGCGCGAAACTTCGACTTTTTTTATCCGCTGACATGTGCCGATATGGCATTGGATTAATCAAATTTCTCTACGCGCTTATATGCCATGGACCCACAGATGCAATTGCAACTTTTACCCGGTTTTAAACGACATGATGAAACCTTACTGTGCCGCCTGCGATTAGGAGTTTCTTTTACAAACTCCTATTCATTCCTAATTGGAATGGCGGACAGTGCCAACTGCAGCACATGTGGTATTGAGGAAACCACCAGACATATCTTATGTGACTGTCCTAGATACGAAGAAGAGAGGATTGCCCTTCGGACTGCTTTGGGGCACTTAGACGACAGGCCTTTTACGGAGGAGAAGATCTTGGGCCCGTGGCCTCGTGCGTCTTCTATGTACAGGGCTACAAAGGCGCTGCTGCGTTTTTTGAAGTTCACAAGCCTGTATGACCGCCTGTGATGAAAATCAGCTATGAACGCTTGACTGTACATGTGCAAGGTGTGAACTGTGAACTTCTCTCTTCCTTCTCCTCTTTCAATCCCTTCTCCCCCTTCCCCAGTGCAGGGTAGCCTACCGGGCTCAGCCTGGTTAACCTCCCTGCCTTTCCCCTATGACTTCTCTCTCTCTCTCTCTACATTACACTGCTCGAAAGAAATCTCCATACCCTTCAACATATATGTTGCTTTTTTTTTCTTTTAATTGAACCCATAGAATTTATTTCTTTACGTTTGCATGTCGCACGAAACACTAATAGCAACACATTCTGCGGCATGGTGCCACGCATGGTAGCGGCATCTCGTATCGAGAACAGGAAGTGCATTGTTTTTGGTCTCACACTTGCGTGTAAAGTACATGTGTACTCTTGAATTTGAATGGTTAATTTTGGTAATAAGGAATGACCTAATTATTATTTTTAACTAAAAGGTGAACGTGTCTTGTGTAAAGCTAACATATATGCATATATATTTTAATGCGATTAGCATGACTTGCCTACTTCAGGCGTTTTGAACCTATGTATCTGTCTAGCCTCTTACGCCGACCCAGTGACCCAAGTTGCCTACGAGTTTAAATTGGGTCATTAGATCGGCGTTTTGCCGGGTAGGCGGAGGCAAAAACGTGAGCGGCCTGACTGCCCAGCCGCCTGGTGACACAGAACTCAACCAGACAAGCACAGATCTAATATTGCAGTAAACTTCCAGGGAGCTGTTTCTGCAGCAGCAGTTGCCTCGCGTGCCGCGTCGCGCTAACATGTCGCCCCCACGTGTTGTTAGAACGCATTCTAAATGAGCTTCAATGCAAAGCTATGCCTTGCTATTTTGCTTTTAATGCCTCGATCTTCGGGCGAAACTGCCAATTTTTATTACGCTTTATCGTGCTCAACTTCCAAGCAATCACACATTCTTCTAAGCGCGTGAAGGCAACGTTCCCTCGCACACCATCACTAATTGCCGATTGCGGCATTTATAACGCAATATTGTGTTGAACACTATTAATTTTCAATGTGACAAAAGCCGTTCGAAGCCAGCTGATGGACAAGGTTAGGCAATTCCACGTATTAACCGTCATTTCCGTGCTGGGTAAACCACCATATAATTGCAGCTTTCGTAGATACCAGCGCCCGAGTTCCCTGTGGTAGCTTTTGTGGGAAACTATGCGTTAAGTCCCAGGACCTGGTTACGCCATCTGGGAAGCACTGCGCGGGCTCATGGACCGCAACGAGAGCTTCCCCCGCCTTGTCGTTTGCTACACCCACGAAACACAAAACGTCTTGAAAACTTCTCGGAACGGCTACAATTAAACGGCTATATAGACGTCTTGGTCTACGCGAGGAGGAGGAGGGAAAACTTTATTTTCGTCAGATGCAGAGTTATTTAAATTACTGTTGGTCTACGCGAAGACGTTAAACAGATGTTGTTGGAAACATGTAGCAGGAAGTACGGTTAATCAAATATGCTATTGTGTTTCAGCTGTGGTAACAGCCCACCTCTGGCGTCACCGGAGTATAGTTTGGTGAACGCCTTGAGAGCGTATAACTGAAGAACTTTTTAGGGGCGAAGCTCCTTAGGGTGTGGGTCTTTCCCTCCTCTGTAGTAGTAGTAGTAGTAGTAGTAGTAGTAGTAGTAGTAGTAGTAGTAGTAGTAGTAGTAGTAGTAGTATGTAGCCACCTGTAGTTTTATGAAGTGTTCACTAGATGGCGTTCCGGTTCCACTTCCGGTTCCGGTTCCGCTTTGCGCGCGTTCGGTGCGAACGCGGGCAAAACGCCGACGGCGTCGACAACAGTTCGCGTTGCTGGTGCTGCGGCATGTCCAAGTTTATACAGCTGATAAAACTACCTTGAGTCGACCCCATGGCTGCTTCGCATACTACTCAGGGTTCCCCTACGGGAAGATGGTGTAATTTTCTCTCTCGTTCCCGACGCGCGCTCTCTTTATCTCTCGTCCGTAGCTGTGGTTTACCCGAATGATCCCCCGGTGCTTCGCCCACTCATCACCATTCACTTCGTGGATATGCTGTGATTTTTTTAGATGTTTTTGTCGGAAAATGTGCGACATGCTTGGGCGTGCGCGTGAAGAAGAAATAAACTTTATTTAAAGTGCCGGCACATTGCTTTTAGTGGCCTCAGGTGTCGGCTCGAAGTCCTTGGACTCGGGCGGCATCTTCGGCTTGCCGGACGGCCCGTGCGCGTGAAAGTGAAAAAAGATATAAAATGCGCGTGCCCGACGCGCAGCGCGTTACATTCCGTGCGACTTCCGTGCGCCATATGCAATCCGTAACGTCGCATCATATACCCTTTCACTGCTTTCCCCCTTTGGGTGAACAAGCAGAAATAGCCTGCGGGGTTATTTGATTCCTTTCCGATTTCTTCACTCGATGACTCTGTCACGACAGTCAAAGCTTAGGAAAAAGAAAACGGCCGGGCGCACACGTGCGCGCCCGTTCAGCGTCCCTATCAGAGCCGCGCCTTCCTCTCCCTTTGTGTGAACAAGCGGTGAAGATGCCGGAATTGCGATACCAGCTATCGTCACCAACAGATCTGGCCACGCAAACGTGCGCTCTGTTTAAGCGAAGCTCTTGGACCACGTGTCTTGAACCGCACCAGGGCGGCGCGCTGAAGTTTCCGCGAGCGATTCAAAGGGCCGTGCTCATGCTCGCAAGCGTTCTCTCGCCAGTGCTCATGCTTCTCTTCCCAAGTCTTTTGCTCATGTTCAAGCCTTGACCAGCGCCTGCAGATACGGTGCAGTTCCTTATACGGTACGTATACGTTTACCTGCTACAACTTGCACGCCACTTTTGTTTTGGCGGGCCCGTGCTGGCGCGAAGTTTAGACTCGAAAATATTTGCATGCACGGTATGTAGCAGAACGTTCTTTTGTGATCTGGGAGGTAAAGCCGGAGTTTCACATAATTGGTTGAATGATTACAGAAATTCTAGCTGCGTGTGGCCGGCCTTAAGATGGCAGCAGCGTGCTGCGTTGCGTAGTATACCGGGACTTTGCTCTCTTGGCTTCTCCTCTGTGTAGCTTCCAGCACGCTAGCAGGCAGGAAAATAGTCTTGCATTGGTGTGGTAACTTCACTGATAGTTGGAGGATTGGAAAACTTTTTGCGGCATGAGATTCGTGAGACGACGTCCTTTAATATAGTGAGGCCATTCTATGATTAGTTAAGTGTTTAGGGTCCCTTTAGGAAGAGAATGGTTTTATTAACATGTGGTACAATACCGCAGGGATATTGTAAGAGACACTCGGAACGAGCAATTGCCAGCCTTGATTGTCAGGCTAAGCCCACCTGTTGCTACAACTCACCAACACCACTACTTAAATAAAAGTAGCATACTCTTGTAAGAGATTTGTTTGCAAACCATCACTGCTAATGACCTACTGCAAGTCGTGTGTGGATCAAACCATTTGCCAGTTTAATTTCACTCTACAGTAGCTTTTTCATATCATATCTGCAACATAATTCTGAACGTCATCGTACAGCATAAGATTTTGAGAGAAAGTATTGCTTAAATTTATAAAGTAAATGTGACCGAGATAAAACAACGGCACATATGTTGCTATTTGAAATACCGAATCGCACATCTTTATTGTAAATCAAGTGTGGCTTACTCACTTTTTTCTTCACTGTTGTATTACAGAGCGAACTTCTGTGGGCAGCCAGCGGTATCCAAGAGGGAAGGGACCTGGATTGCTGTGGTTACTGCAGCTACGTCTTATTTTCTGTGGTCACCTTTTCTACTGTATTAAAAATTTTACAAATAATTCTGCATGTCCTTTAATTTATTAGTCAATATATAAAGCCGCTTTCTCACAAGGTCAGGTAATTTTTTTTCTGCATGTTGTTATGCTCATTTGCTCTGGATGTGTATTGCACATTTGATATATGTTAAACAGTTTTATGCAAGTTATTATAAATAATATAATGTAATGCATCAATTTAATTTTTCGTTTATATAGAAACATGTTTACTATGAAGCTAGCATACGGATGCATGGTATGCGGAAGAAGTGGCCAATAATTTTGCTTACCACGTCACTGTAGAATGACAATCTATAAATGCTGCTTTAAAGACAGCCATAAAAGCCTGCATATTGTTTTTGAAGCCATTATACGTTATGACTTCGGAAACAATATGCAGGCTTTTATAGCTTAATTAAGAATTTTGTTAGACGTCCCCAGAATTCTGTTATAGTTTATAACATAATTCTGGGAACGTCTAATAAAATTCTTAACTTGTTCTTGTCAAGATGTTTTATAAAAGCCTGCATAATGTTTCCAAAGCCATTATTACGGAATTCTGGGAACGTCTAATACAATTCTTGAAGTTGTTTTTGTCGAGATGTTTATTAGCCAACTTTTAGCGTAACGTTGGCAGGGCTTACTGAAGTACCTGTAGACGTCCACGGCTAGAAAATGTACTTGACCAGGACAGCTATTAGACTTTTGAATTATCCGTTCAAGACATCTTTTAGACATCAAATAGCTGCTTGTGTGTTTCGTGGGCAGCGCCGTGTGCTGCGCACTATACGTGAACAAGATTTGTTTCAAAAGCTGCTCGGCGTTTTCGGTTCCTTGTCAATGTAGCTGAGATGATCTCGCATATTGCAGATGAACTTCCGATTGTTTGCGGCAGATACGAGCGGTCTTTGTCGCGAACGAGTGCATTTATCTGTCAAGGAAAAGGTGCCGTTGTCAGATGGGAAGGGGACTTGGCACCGTAGGTACCGCGCCCCAGAGCGTACATGTACTCATCAACCCAGCATCATTCGGTACATTGACCCCGGCACCCCCCCCCCCCCCCCTACCTGGGCTGACTGGGTGGGGGGGCTTTGGTTTGGGACAGTGGTCCTTCCCGGACAAGGGGGCCACTGTGAAGCAGCACACACCGTGCTATTTCGCGCTTCACACAAACAGCCATGTCGGTGGTCAGGGACACGAGCCCATCAGATCCCTGGATTACCTCGACGGAAAAGGTGTCAAGGCAAACAACCATGGAGATAACAGAAGCCGTCCGCGGCGCAGCGCACTCTGTTGCGCCAGCACCGGTTCCAACTCTGTGTTCCACTGAGGCGAACGGAAACACGTGGATCGACTGGCGCATGCTGTCCAGTCGAGTGACCTTAGAAGCATGCATCATAACTTAATGGAAAGCTTTCCACCTGACTCATCAAAAATCACAGCAGGGCGAGCCCACACTTCGAGAAACTTCTTCTCGCCTAGGTGATGCCGCTCCCGGGTGAGATGGAACCAGACTTCCTTCCGTGCTTTTCCAAGCACTTCGTGAAGACACGGCGCCCCTCCCCCGAAAACCGCATCACAGCGTGCTAACCAAACTGCTAACCAAACTTGGTATGAGCACTCGACAAGAAGAAGCACGAACTGGTTGATCGCCTGGCTAGGCAAAGGGTGCAGGAAACGAACTGTCTGAAATGGAACGCCTGGGAGACTAAACAAACTAGCTATCCGTTGGAGGAGAGCAGCAGAAAGTAAACACTGCGAAAAGATGTGAACTGTATCCTCTCGACCGCCACAAAAGGGGCACACTCCACGAGCCGGGATGGCTGTGAAGGGTCGGAAGCTAATCGGCAAACAGCCTCGCGCCAGGCGGTACATGAATGTAGCTCGCCTAGCGTCAAGGAAGCTTGCCGTAATGAGCTTCCAGCTCGGCCTGTGAAAAGACAGGTCATACCTTTGGCAATGCGGGGGGGGGGGGGGGGAGAGACCGGGGGTAAGGATATCAACTAGTTATTGGAGCGGAGTAGAAATTACATCTATGTCGGAATGGACCTTGCGAAGGCGTGCCAATGAATTGGCAGCCATCGCATAGAATGAGGACGGGGTTGCTGAGCGAGGCTCACAGTGAGAGAATGTGCTCTGGGAAAACAGACGGAGTCTAGTGCTAAGGAAGAAGGAAGTAAAGCTTCGAGTCAGGAGCATATCTGAGCTAAGGGCAACCTGGGTCCACCTGACGTGTAGTGCAGTAGCTACGATGCCCAAGTCGGGAATTCCGAGTCCTCCCTTATCCTTGGGCAGCTTAAGCACCTGCCTAGCTACACAACCAGTTGTCCCTTTCCAAAGAAACCGAAAGGGAACCCTCTCCAACATCAGCTTGGTTCGGGTTGGAACAGGGGACACACATGCTACATACGTGAGAAAAGAAAAAAAGAAGAGAACTAAGAATGTTCGCTCTAGCTGTCAATGGACACGACAAGACGCTGAACTCCTGAATCCTGGTTTGAAGCTTCTCTTTAGCTTGCTGCCAGTTTTCAGAAGACAGACCGTCTGGATCGAATTGGAAACCTAGAATGCGCAACCGCGTTTTCACGGGTAGACCATGAACGGGCTGCGGGCTGGACGGAGCGGAGTTCAAGTACATGGCTGCACTTTTCGACCTATTATTCAACCTCGCACCGCTCGCCCTGCAGTAACTGTCCATGACGTCCAGGACGGTGCATGCTGATGCCTCGTTCGGGACGACAATAGACAAGTCGTCTGCATAGGCGAAGAGTGCAACTGGAGGGGAACCTGGTGGAAGTAGGAACTTGCCAATTCTACTGTCACAGGACAACCTCTGCAGAAGGGGTTCGATTGCGAGTACGTAGAGAGCAGGCGAGAGCGGATCTCCCTGCCGTACACCACGACCCACAACGAAAGCCTCCGAGACGCGATCCTGTATGAGAACATCAGAAGTCGGTCGAGAGTACAAAGCTTGGACCATACGCTGAAAACCCACGCTAAAGCCGGCCTCCTTCAAAACCCGAAAAAGGTACCTGTGCCTAATGATATCGAAAGCTTTCTCCTGATCAAAGGAGCAGAAAATACCCGGAAGTTTCCTGGTATTTGCCCAAAGGAGAAGGTCTCTAACCGCTAAACCGTGAAGCTGAGTGGAACGCCCCTGAACGCAGCATGCCTGGTATGGACCCAAAACAGTGTTGAGAACTGGAGTGAGTCGCATACACAGACACTTTGCTATGAGCTTGTAATCGCAGTTCAGAAGTGTGATGGGCCGCCAGGCTCTTAGGTCGGTGCTTCTCGACTCATCCTTGCACAGGAGAGGGATTAGCCCCTCTCTTTGAGACGCTGACAAAGTCCCTTCACTGAGCAGCCTGTTAACCAATGATGTGAAAGGCGTCCCTAACAGTCTCCAAAACTTCACACAAAATTCAACTGTCAAACCATCGGATCCTGGACTGCGATTGTGCTTCATACACTTCAATGCTGAAAAGAGCTCGTTTTCAACTATGGCTGTGTCACCAAAGGTATATATTACTTTTTACAAACAGTTACCGAAAGACTTTCGGTAAAGCACCCTTCAACAACGCGCGTTACAATAGCCTATAAAAATTTGAACTCTCCAGCTGGTACCAGTTTTGCTGTACAGTTAGAATGTTTGAGAAGTGAATTTTACAGCTAAGTACACCAAGAAAGCAGCATACATGAGCTAGATGCACGGGGTGCGTTCCTTTTATCTCAACACGCTAAGAACACGCACCTGTAGTATAATATTGGGCAAAAAATACTTTTTTTCTTAGCTAACTTGATTGTCGAAAATGCATGAAAGGAAATTTTTTGTGTGTGTGTCATGAATATACTGCTGCCGCAGCGCAGATAAAGAAAAATCACAGCATATCCACGGGGTGAATGATGATGAGTGGGCGAAGCTCCGGAGGGAATCATCGGATATCCCGCTTAAGGGGACGCTAGCACAAACGCGTTAGAAACGTGCAGTACTCTCTAGTAAGGGGGAGCGGCCACAGCGTCTTACGCAGCCATTTACACATGCCGGAACGTGCACCGCGTTTGCCGACGCCATCACATGGCTGCTGAGAGAGTATACCCCCCGTATTCATAAACGCTCCTCGACTTGAACTTGACTTGCCACCGCCTTGGGCAGCGCGTTCGAAACGCGTTGAAGGTAAGGCGGAGAGGCCACAGCGTCTTACACCAGCTTCTTACACGGGCCGTAACGCGCTAGCACAAACGCGTTAGAAACGCGCTAGAAACGCGGCCTTTCGTTAATGTTGGGTATTTATTGCCATCGTGGTGCGTGTGTCTATGTGCGCTTCGTGGCGTAGTGGTTAGCGCCGCGCGTTCGGAAGCGAGGGGTCCCTGGTTCGATTCCGCGCTACGGACACAACTTCCGGACAAACCGGAAGTGGAAACGGAAGCGGAATCGGAAGTGGAACCGGAAGCGGAAGTCGGCTTCCGGTTATACTATACGTATACATATATATGTATATATGGGTATACATACATATATGGACACACAACGCCATCTATTGAGCAATTCATAAAACTAGACGTGGCTACCTACTACGACGGGGACGAACGGGTGCCGCTATAAGGAGCTTCGCCCCTAAATATGGAGGACGCTTAAGCTTCGCCTTTAAGAGTGGAACGCGACAGCGTTATCGGGCTCCGTTCGCATCACATTTTTCTTTATGGGCAGGCTTCACTGCAATACCGAACGTGGGAAAGCCAGCTTACTAAGGCCACGCTTACACTCATGCCCTTAAAGTCGGCTTCACTTTTAAACACAAATGCATTGCTGAGAAGACATTTTTCCAGGAGCAATTTAAGCCGTCTTATATCAAAATGGGAAGGCCCTCGAACCTTTTTTATTATTTTATTAATTGTTGGCTCTTCCCCGAGGTGCGCGCGTGTACAAAATTTAGAATGGCTCGGTTTTCAACATTCCCCTCAATGTTGCCTTGAACCAAAGTACAGCCAAACACGATCAGAATTGGAGGACGCTTAAGGTCCGCCTTAAAGAGTGGAACGCGATAGCATTCAAAGATCCCTGGCTGCTTATCAGGATTTTTTTCACGTATATTCAAATTAGTAATTACAATCCGACGCTATCACCACTGCAGGTTGTGGTTAAGTCGTACTTTACGATTTTTCTGACGGATTTTACTTTGAGAAATTCAATTTTTTTTTTCACTAATGCTTTGCGCAACGCGGAGTGCCTGTGTGGTCGGGGTGGTTCGGGATGATGTGGTTCGGCATGATTATTTCCGCCAGACGCCGATGCGTAACGCCGACGCCGCAGCCGATGCAGGATTTTCTGCGACGCGGGGCCCTCAACGCTGTCACTTTAAAATGCTCTTTAGTAATCAACGCGGCGGAGCCACTGTTCCTGTATTTTGTGGTGTTCCTCGCGCGTGCGCAGTTCGTCTCTAGCGCTCTTGTCGGTGCCTGTATCTAGGACGGTGTGTAGCCACGCACTTGCCTATTTGCCATGTTTTACCACGGCGAAGATAGGCACTTAATTTGCAACAGAAAAATAGAGTACGCAAATCCAACGCAGTAGTGGCACTGCTGCAAAGAAACTTCGCTTTAGTGCGGCAAATTAACAGAGGAGGATGCCCCAGCTTGGTGCCAGCGTTTCAACTTAAACTTTGCCTTTGTCACGAAAGGGAAATGCCCAAGCCAAGTGTCGTCGTTTGGACTAGAAGACGTTGACAAACCTTGTCCTCCACCCATGCTTCGGCCAAGGTAGGCTCCTTCTCTTTAGCTCACTTCCGTTCGGCGACCGACACTCTCGCCTGCGACGAAAAAAAAAAAAAGTCGCAGTTTCGCCCGAAAGGCGAAGCATCGATTGCGATAGCAAATTGGCAGATACCTATAGGAAGTAAGAATAGCAATTTTATCGGCCGTATAAACTTGTAAGCGTAGGCATACTAACTGGACAAGCATGGTGTCACGCGCGCACAAGCAAACATGAACACACTTCACACACGCAGGAAGCGCTGCAGCAGCAGCGAGCGAATTGTGCTCCGTGGTGCGTCTCGTATCAACGCTCACTTTTAAGCCCGGCCCACATGGAGCGAACTTTCACGGTGAACTTCGTGCGGCTGGCAAAAGTTCTATTGGCGAGGTAACGAAAGAGCTATGCGAGGTTATCCGTGTCTTAAAGCGAATACTGTTCTTCGCGTATACCTTGACGGGTTTTCCTTATCTAACCGAGTTACATCACACCAAGAGAGGAGGGGCGTGCAGGGATGCGGAAGGTCTCGCAGGAGCGGAAGCCAGTGGAAGGAAAGTCACCGGGGGAGGAGGGTTGCAATGGTCTCCGTGCTTAGATTGCAGCGGCTCGTCGGCAATCGCTACGGCGTGCCGCGGAGCGATAAGGAAAGCTGCCAGAATTGATCAACAGCGAATAAGTGGCAGAGCGAGGTCGCCTACATTAACGGGACTTTAGCCTACATTAAAGCCCCTCTATATAAAAAGTAGCGCCATTCTTAGATCTTGCCGCCACCGCGCTCACCCCGGCGTTTCCTCCTCGCCGCCTCCTGTCACCCCAGCCTCCTCCGCTCCCCCATTGGCCAATCCGTGTCACGTGGAAGCACGCGTTGCGCTTTTGTATAGTTTTTTTCTTTCCAGCGCGCTCCGACCGCCATTCTCGGGCCTGTGCGACGAAAGTGCTATACGCGCAAACGAATCAAACGTGTTAGGGACAAGAACTTCGTTGTCGAGAGGAAGCCGTAATATGGCGAAAACTCCAAACAAACACATATCCACATTTGAGTCTTTACCACGCCATACACCCGGAGCTGTATTCCTATAAACGTCCACACTGCGATCAATGTGCAACGCTTTACCACATGGTATGGGCTTGCGCAAACACACCACAACTCGCACCCATAACACACCCCACCACACGGCAATGGGAAGCAGCGCTGTCCAGCTCCGACTCGACGGACCAGCTCAACCTGGTCAACCGAGCGAGAAGGGCAGCTAAGGCCGCTGGACTCCTGGACTGAGGGGACCACCCACTGCAGAGCGGAGGAGCTACCTACGCTCGCGTGCTCTTTTTATTAAAGTTTATTCTCTCTCTCTCTCTCTCTCTCTCTCGTTGTGATGGCATGCTGCTGCGCCTTCAGTTGCCGCAACCGACAAGGCGAGAGCAAAAGACTTTTTTTGTTTACCATCCGGCGAGCGCAAACACTAGCTGCACCCTTGGTATTTGCGCCGTCTCGCATCGTCGCGTTGCTTCTTCCAAAACGGCATTATTAAGGCCAGTTACTGCCTGACGAAGCAAAATCGCGCCTCAAAACTGCTCCGCAGGGCGCGATATATCGAAGTTTCTCCGCGGATTTCCTCTGGTAGTGCGTTAGCCATCGTCTTCTACGGCACGGTCGACATGAGCGGCGCCAATGTCGAGATCGCGCCTCCATCGCGCTGGCCGCGCCCAGCGCGGCAGTGGAACGGAGGAGGAGGGAAGTGGTTGGCGCTACTTTTTTTTATATATAGAGGGGTTTTAGTCTACATTCGAAATGGCTCGACAACATCATGCTGCCCAGAGGAGTGTGGAACGGCAACGACGACTGGACCGGGGAGTTCAGCGCTGCGAAGCGGAATGCCTGCAACCCTCTTCGACTGCTGCTGTAACAAGTACTTTGAGAAGCAGATAACTAATGGCTCCTTCAGTGGGGTGTGCGATGTGTGCGTAGGCTGTGCTTCCAGTGAAACTGGCACTATCTAGGAATAAGTTATCGTTGACAGAGAGAGAGAAAAAAAAAAGTAAAGGAAAGACAGGGAGGTTAACCAGAGATTATCTCCGGTTGGCTACTCTGTACCGGGGGAGGTGTAAAGGGTTTCGAAAGGAGAGAGAGAAAAAAAATAAGTATAAAAAAGGGGAAAAAAGGAAAGAAAAGAAATTCGCGCACGCACGCGCACACACGCGCACGCACACGCACGCACGCACACACACGCACGCACGCACGACACACACACGCACGCACGACACACACACACACGCACACGCACACGCACACGCACACACACACACACACACACCACACACACACCACACACACACACACCACACACACACACACCACACACACACACACACACACACACACACACACACGCACACACACACACACAAAAAGAACTGTTTCTGTGGGCATTGTCACGCAGTCTGCGAAGGCGTTCTAGTGTTGACAGCTCCACCAGAACCTTTACCAGCTATTCACTTAGATAATCATCTTCAATGGTTTCTGCGTGACTTTTTGGAACGCGGCAACTCCCACGATATCGCAGCACGTCGCAAAAAATACAGTGACGTTTCACTTCGTGAACGCGGGTTACGCGCAAGCGCATGGGTGCCATGTCAACTGATATTGACTGTGATGTCTCGCAGATGCCAGAGACAACCACACACAGAGCACACGTACCCAAACGGGTTATCGATGAAATCCTCCTTAAATGTTTTGGTGGCGCTCGCGTGAAGCCGGGCATTCTGTTCGGTCTTGGGCTTCCGGTCTTCGCGCAAGACACTGCAATGGGTTTCCAAATGGGCTTCACGCTGTTGAGGAGTTTCTAAGCTATGCCGTATTGCCTGATACATCCGCATCGCCGCAAGCCGCCTAGCACGTTCCTCGGGAGTCTCCTGGGTACGCCAAGCCCGCGCCTGTTGCCGGACTTGTGCAGCTTGAGCCCGGCACTTGTCGACGACTTCGGGGTCGGTCGACTCGCTCCTTCTCGCTCGGCCTCTCGATCACGAGACGAACCCGGTACGTCCATAGCGCAATAGCGCACACAGAACCCGTAGCAACTGCCAGAGGGGGACAACCCAGCGCGCCTGCGCCTACCCTCCTCCTCCGCGAAGCATCGCTTCCTTTCTCCTTCCCCGCTTCGCTCAACTTTGCTTTGCCGCGCGCTCTGCGCGCTCCTCCGCATTTTTCCCGGCGCGCGATTCTCTTCACCTCCAGGCGCCTTCCTCCTCCGGCGCTTGCTACCCTCGCGGCGACGCACATAATCTCGGCGATTTCACATTTCACAGGCAGGGAATGTAGAGCATAATATGCTCTATAACAGATTATAGAACATAATATGCTCTAATGTGGTGCCTTGTTTCCTCTTTGTGTTTTCCACCTTTCATGTTTCCCAAGCTTTCTAACACACTTATGAAACAGGGTTTCTAATCCATGAAGTTGTGTATTTGTATGTTTTCTTGGGTACAAGAATAATAAAAAAAGCTCATGCACCCTGTCACTAACCTGTGTTATTTGGTACATGCGCAATCAATATAGGGGTCAACAAGGCTTTCCACAGATTTTCAATCCTGCGCGAACTGCATTTCGAACAACCACGTTCGTATAGTTCGGCGAGACACCCACGTTGTGAGTGTAGAAGTCAAGTTAAGAAACGACAAATTTAAATAAATGATGCTCGTGGGTTAGTACCAGACTTGTACGTACCGAATTACGTGTAATTTGTAACCAATTAGATTTTTTTGCGATTTCGTGATTTAGCGTTTACTCTGTTTACGCGGTAGCGTTGACAGTGATTAAATTACCTTTTTTTCAGTAACGAATTACATGTAACCAGTTACTTTACAAACGAGATAAGCTGTAAATGGCGACGAGCTTTGAGAACCAGAGTTTGGTGAAATCTATACAGAAACACACTGGGAATGAATTACAACAAATGATTGAGGACCTCAACTGAGAAAATGTAAGAGTGGGGTTGAAGATTAATATGCAGAAGACAAAGACAATGTTCGATAGCCTGGCAAAGAAACGTAAATTCAGGATCGAGTACGTTTATCTAGGTCAACTAGGCACAGGGGACCCTGATCACGAGAAAGAAATTTACAGGCGAATAAAATTGGGTTGGAGTGCATACGGCAGGCATTGCCAAATCCTGATTGGGAGCTTATCACTGTCGTTGAAAAGAAAGATGTACAATCATTGCATTCTACCGGTGCTAACATATGGGGCAGAAACTTAGAGGTTAACAAGAAGCTCGAGAGCAAGTTAAGGACCGCGCAAAGAGTGATGGGCCGAAATATATCACAGTTTCGCCATAAGGGGGAAGCAATGAATGCGATCGCAACATGTTAAAATAATACACGAAGTGTAGCAAGGCTTGTAGCTGTAGTGGCAGTATGAATAGAAGTAAGCGTAAGTTAAGTAAAAACAAGCTGTTGTGCTGGCGGTCCTCTGTTTTAATCATGCCATCGGACAATTTCATTCATGTTTATTAATGAAAAAAACGTCTCTCTTAGCTACTTTACCAGCACTTGTCTGTACCGTGTATGTTTCAAGCCTCTTTAATAATGTAATAAAATTACATTAATTATCTTCAGGTTTGAGCTCTGTTATTGTTTCGCACTTTTAATATTTACGTCCGAGAAGATTTAAGATAAAGGCATGCGGCTGTCGGTGTTTGTTTCGTGACATTCGTTTCTGGGCTGCCATTCACCGATTTCCGAGGAATAATTTTGTCGAGAATGTACTACTTGGTATGAGCGACTTTAGCAATAGAATGACAGTGTAGGGGGTTCCAGCAATTACAGACACGAGCACAAGAAAAAGAAACGCACAGGACAACGCTGGACCATTGTAAGTCCAGTTGTAAGTCCAGCCATAGAAAGTATATAGGAGGTCTATATAATTTCTATATGCCTGGACTTACAACTGATGTTGTAAACTCCGCTACGCATGCTTGACGGAGTTTTGTTGAATGTATTCGTAATAAACTTCAGTTGTAAGTCCAGCGTTGTACTGCGCGTCTCTTGTGCTCGTGTCTGTAATTGCTGGAACCTCCTACAGTGTCAAAACGCACCAACTGACCCAGCAAACCACATTACTAGCAATAGAATGGTGTGGCAATATAACCCGCGTATATCGCATGCCATGTATCATCGCGTGGCATATAGCATACATATACTTAAATATATACGGAACCTCACGGCAACGACAACGGCAAAATCTCTCTTGGTGTGTCCACATAATTGCTATAGCAATACAATGCTAGGCGTAACGTTAAGAGGCAGGGAGAGAGCGGTGTGGATCAGAGAGCAAACGGGGATAGCCTTAGAGGAAACTTAGAGGTTAACAAGAAGCTCGAGAGCAAGTTAAGGACCGCGCAAAGAGTGATGGGCCGAAATATATCACAGTTTCGCCATAAGGGGGAAGCAATGAATGCGATCGCAACATGTTAAAATAATACACGAAGTGTAGCAAGGCTTGTAGCTGTAGTGGCAGTATGAATAGAAGTAAGCGTAAGTTAAGTAAAAACAAGCTGTTGTGCTGGCGGTCCTCTGTTTTAATCATGCCATCGGACAATTTCATTCATGTTTATTAATGAAAAAAAAAAAAAACGTCTCTCTTAGCTACTTTACCAGCACTTGTCCGTATCGTGTATGTTTCAAGCCTCTTTAATAATGTAATAAAATTACATTAATTATCTTCAGGTTTGAGCTCTGTTATTGTTTCGCACTTTTAATATTTACGTCCGAGAAGATTTAAGATAAAGACATGCGGCTGTCGGTGTTTGTTTCGTGACATTCGTTTCTGGGCTGCCATTCACCGATTTTCGAGGAATAATTTTGTCGAGAATGTACTACTTGGTATGAGCGACTTTAGCAATAGAATGACAGTGTAGGGGGTTCCAGCAATTACAGACACGAGCACAAGAAAAAGAAACGCACAGGACAACGCTGGACCATTGTAAGTCCAGTTGTAAGTCCAGCCATAGAAAGTATATAGGAGGTCTATATAATTTCTATATGCCTGGACTTACAACTGATGTTGTAAACTCCGCTACGCATGCTTGACGGAGTTTTGTTGAATGTCTTCGTAATAAACTTCAGTTGTAAGTCCAGCGTTGTACTGTGCGTCTCTTGTGCTCGTGTCTGTAATTGCTGGAACCTCCTACACTGTCAAAACGCACCAACTGACCCAGCAAACCACATTACTAGCAATAGAATGGTGTGGCAATATAACCCGCGTATATCGCATGCCATGTATCATCGCGTGGCATATAGCATACATATACTTAAATATATACGGAACCTCACGGCGACGACAACGGCAAAATCTTTCTTGGTGTGTCCACATAATTGCTATAGCAATACAATGCTAGGCGTAACGTTAAGAGGCAGGGAGAGAGCGGTGTGGATCAGAGAGCAAACGGGGATAGCCGATATTCTAGTTGACACTAAGAGAAAGAAATGGAGCCGGGAAGGCCATGTAATGCGTAGGGTAGATAACCGGGGGACCATTAGAGTTACGGAATGGGTGCCAAGAGAAGGATAGCGCAGCCGAGGACGGCAGAAAACTAGGTGGGGTGATGAGATTAGGAAATTTGGAGGCGCGAGTGAAAATCATCTAGCGAAAGGCGGGGGTGAATTCGAGTTCGCAGGGTGATGCCTTCGTCCTGCAGTGGACATAAAAATAGGCTGCTGATGATGATGGTACAGAAACACGCCCGAGATCGTGCCACGCATCAGCCTCGCGAATACTCTTTTTCAAACATGCAAACCCGGGAACGCAGTATTAAAGACGATAGTCTTTCTTGGGGAACTTAAATGCTGAAAATTTGGTCTGTCTGTTTGTCTGTCTGTCACCCGATTCAGCCACCCGGCCAAAGTTGGACCACTTGCTTACCGCCCACACTACTTAAACTGGTACGGCTGTTCATACTTGTGAACGTTATCGATCACAAAGTAAATATTACGCATATCTGAGGCGCAACATCACTAGGTAAGTATTAGGAGGTGTGTTCCTTTAATAGAAAATACATAGATACGTAACTCTAAAGACCCTAGTTTCTTAAGCTGCGCTGAAAATGCCATGCTATGCGCGCCGACGAACGACGTTCCCCGACTGCGCGCCGACGAGCGCCCTCTGCCATGGAGGAAGGAAACCCTCTGCACAAGCTCATGTTTCTCGATGTATTGCCAGATGGCGTCCATGTCTCACGAAGCGCCTCCTCAATTTTATCAATGCCAGGCAGATGCGGCCGATTCAACATAAAGGAAGCGCTGTCTGAGGCAGGGCAAAACATAAATGGCCGCTTGATGAAATAATGCGGTAAAATGAAATCTGTTCAAACAAACCTCCATTGCATTTATCATGCCAGGACGGAAATGGTACGAGAACAGCATCACGGGTGGCCGCGGATCAGACCAGCACTCATGTAGTACGGCCGGCAGAAGACTATCGTCTTTCGACGACGTTTGCAGCGAAGCACGCAGATACGCGGCAAATTTTTTGTCTTCTCATTCAACCGTGCGCTAGTATTTTTTCGATAGAGAAGGTAACTTAGGACGTTAATGCAAGGAAATATCATATGGGCGATTTTTCAAGCTAAGCGTATTGCCTCACAAGTCTCGGCGGCGGCGGTGGTGGCGGGGGTGTCGCGCTAAAACCCAATCGAAAACCTGTCGAAAACTCGCGTCTTGCTCACTTGGTATAAATCAAAATTCGTATGAAAGGGTACAAATGCATGACTAACATGACTGCTGATGATAGGTCATGGCACCAATAACATTACATGTTCGTCAGTTACGTCACGATTAACGATAATAAAATCACGTGTGGCGCATACCCGCATTGTACATGAGGATATGAGCCAGGGATATGCGCGTATGAGCCAGGGACAAGAAAAAAGGAAAGGAAGAAAGACAGAAAAAATGCAAGAAAGAAAGAGAGAAGGGAACGAAGAAAACCTGGCTGCTCCCAGAGTAGAGCAGGAGCGGGGAAAGCTGCGCCGGCGCCGGATCACGTGACGCGCGCGACCATCAGGGTCGTTTGGTATGTCGCGGGGAGGGAAAGGGAAGGAAAGGAGGTTGGCGCAAGGTTCCGCCGGGCTTTCCTCGCCTCAGATCAGTTTCAGCGCACGGATGGGACGCGCGTGGTGCGTTCCGCCGAGGAGCAGGCCGCGTTTGAGCAACGGCGCCGCGAACTCGCTCGGGAAAGGGCTCGTCGTCGACGTGCCGATTCTAGCGTGAGGGCTTCCGAAGCCTGAGTTTAGGGCAAACGAAGCGGAACGCCTGCGACAGCGTCGTCTTGCCACAAGGTTCACTTACCCCCATTTTCTCGACAGGGGAAGGGCTCTGAATTTTTTTTCAGCCTTTCGTTGGCCCAACCGGGTGCATCTCCAAGTCCCAGCAAGAATGAGACACCAACTTCATAAAGGACCCAGATACTAAGTATATCCACAATATTGTGCTCAAGGTCCGTATCTGATAAAAAAAGAGAGCGCCTGACCAAGAAGCAAACGAACATTTATTGAAAAATTAGAAGACGTTTCGTTTCCCGCAAGGGAGCCTGTGGCACGACTGTGAGTGGATGACAGTCTTTCCCTTGCAGATAAGAGTTGCGCTACTGGTAGCTATTACCCGCAACTGTCATTTGGTTATTGCGCACTCCTGAAGCAATTTCACACCGGGGAGTCATGCCTGGTTATCCGCTCGGGGCCTGACAACCGAATTTGGACTAAGTATAAGCTATTACCTCTTCGTATTTTCATTCTTTACATCGCAGTGACAGAAAATAAACATGCAGGAACAGAAAAGAAAAAATACTGGGACTGGCAGACCGGACGAACTAGTTTTACGCCCGGGCACAAGACTACAAGCGCCGCCTCAGTGCATGTCCACGGTGCTCATAGCGTCATCCATGTCTAATGCAGCGCGATATGGCACATACGAGCAAACCGGTTCTCACTTCTATGTGCTCTCGCATTGTACGCTATGGCGAAAAGGAAGTCGTTGCAACAGACCTCTGAAGCTTTGATGAGGCGCGGCGCAACTTCGCAAATAAGCGCCGCTTGTGAAATGCATGAGGAGCCACGACTCGCGACTGTGCAACAGCCCGCGGTCCCGACACGCAGTCAGGAAACGAGCTGGGCCCCCAAATTGGAACGGGCAGGAGGAACATCGCGCAAGGGTATATGTACTTATATACAGGAATGTCGCGGGGGCGCCATCGAGAGCGTTGCGCCTTTGGAATCGGCTTTCGTGCCTGTGTGCCTCGTAAATATATGTATGCGCGTTTCGTGACGTAAACGATTTCTCTCTTCTACCTCTCTTTATTTTATTTTTTACAGTGTATTAACGCACGCACCCGTTCCAGCGTTGACTCGAAGGCGGCGGTGACGAGGAGCTCACTTCCGGCGGTGAGAGCCGAGAGACCGGAAACGACGGAGGAAACGCCTTCCGGTCCTTCCTTCCTTCTTTCCGTTCGTCCGTTTGGTCTCTTGGCGAATGTGTGCGTCCATTACGAAACGGTCGCCTCGAAACGAACGGCCGATTCCCGAGGATTTCCTGCACTGTACCAGTAAATCTGCGCAGCACGGAAGAAAATGTGTAAAGGCGCATCTCATTGGCTTTTCACCGGAAGAGAGAGGGAATTGGGGAGCCTAGATGCAAGCGCTTACATGTAGGCTCCCTAGAGGAAATGCAGGCTCCATGGTCAGTCAGACGCCCGCGCAGTTTGCTACCCTGCGCACCGGTTGTAGGTTGCGCGTACGTGCAGTTACACTCAGTGTAGCCTAATTCGGCGCAGTGCGGCGAAAGCTATACGGGTCGCGTCAGCCAACCAGAGTAGACAACCAGGAGAAACGATACTCCACTGTCCGCCGGTAATCTCCCTCCCCCTGACGCCGACTGGATTAGAAGCTTTGTTGTAATGATTAGCAGCGTGCAATGGGTGAAGCCCCGCTTCCCTCTCGTACCGCACAATCACGTCACAATCACGCACAATCATAGTAATCACACTTCTATGATGGAATTCACCGGGTTTCACCAACTCACGCTTGCACTCTCTTTACCCTAACTTGAGACTTCGCCTACCACCTGGACTCTCCCGTCGCGAAACAACTTACTGTGTCGCATGTGGTTGGGCGTCGCATTTACCAACGCATATTCGTTCCTAATAAGGATGGCGAACAGTGCGGCGTGCAATTTGCTAGGATGCGATGAGACTCTAGAGCACCTTCTGTGTCACTGCCCACCCTTTGACACTCAACGACTTACTCTCCAAGCTGAACTCAACCTGTTAGATACGAGTAACTGAGCGCTCTCGGAAGAAAAGATCCTTGGACCATGGTCTATGCACTCTTGCGTGCAAAAGGCCACAAAATTCCCTTCTGCAGTTCGTGAAGGATACTGGATTATACGAACGCTTGTGGCAGCAGAGGTTCCTCTTTCACTGACTCTGCGAATGACTGACTATTGTTTTTCTTTTCTGTCCTTATCTATTCTTCCCCATCCAACCGGGTACGCCCTTGGTTAACCTCCTCTCATCGTTTCTCTCTCTCTCTCTCTAGCTCTACTAGTATATCGTTTCTTATTGGTTGACACGAAGCCCCAGCCTTCGCTGCACTGTACGGAGCTGGTGTTTAGCAGGCAACACTGCGGAGGCTACGAAAGTAGTGCGGCTATACAAGTGTCACTCCGCGCGTTTGGCGCAGTGTGTAGTTGTTCTTGATCTGCAACCATAGGCGTATCTACCGGGGGGGGAGGGGGAGTGCAGGGGGGGGGGCACTTGCCCCTCCCCACTGTGAAAAGGGGGGGGCAAAGTATGCCATTTGCCACCCCCCCCCCCTCCCTCACTTTTGAAAGCGGGCCCTTTCGGCTGCACGCTGGACAGTCCAACAAAACTACAGCTGAAGCTATATTTCTCTCTTAATAGAGTGGCCACGTAAGTAATGCTTTTCTTTACTACGTATTCCCTAATTGGGAAGCGAGGATTGTCTTTTGTGCCTCCTCGGGACGCGCTGTAGCGGACGACGCGCGGGATTCGCCATACACGCTCGCACTGCGGAGGCCTGGTGCTGGGTAGTTCCCGCCCTAACTAATTTCAGCTTGCGCTGCTTGCATCATGCCCAGTTTTTGGGACCGCCTAAGCATATTTGAAAACACAATCAGCTTGCTATATTTAACCCATGGGCGAGAGGAGACGTCCGGTTAAAGTATTATAATAATCCTGCCCAACGATTGGTGTGCCTTTCACGCCATGAAATCATTGGATTATCAAATGCTGGAACTATTGAATTTCCGTCCAGAAATAGTTTACATAGCGTTGCAGTCTCGGTATCGTATCACCATAAAAAAATCTAATCGAACCACTTACAGGTCTAACTGTCGAATTTCATTGTGTAATCATGACTTATTGTAGATATTTTCGTTAAGATGACCTTGGTCGAACATGCAGAGCCATTTCGATACCAATATAACACTGAACTGAAGCTTTTCTAAAGGCATGTGTCACTTGATTTTGTCGATTTAATTTTCAGGCCGTTCTAAACAAGAGCTACACTATTACTCGCGTTTACCGGCAGGAGCAAGAACAGCAGATATTTAATACTTTGAAGAAATGAAGGCCACTTTTTCGTGACGTGTACCGAAAGCTTGAACTGTGCAGGTTGCTTATGTGCGCGAAAAACATTTACTGAACACTCGCTTTCTCCCAATTCTATTGCGCTATACACGGCATTTAGTTTTTACTTTTTCATGCGTGATATATTGGGTTCGCCTGGTCTCCTCAGTAAACTAAAGGAATCAAGTTCCTTATGGTTTGTGACTCTGATGACCAGGTAATGTTTGATGTGTAGGTAAAGTTCAACATATATGGGTAATTGTGACTTTCGCAATAAATTACGTATGCAAGCAATCTAGTGTGTTATGAGCCTGTCTAACGAGCGGGGCAGAATTGAGCCTACTGCCCTGACAGAACTATAAACGCCACCAAGACAAAATTTAGCGACAATTGGTGGCATGCTATGAAAACTCTCTGTGCGAAGTTAAATGAGGTTGGATCAAACACAGTATCTGTAAAAAAAAAATCTTATTCAAGTGCTAGAGCGTGTGATATGGCCACTTTCAGCTATGCTTCCCAGTGTCCCGACATAGCTGTTGGTTACAACGTACTTATATTTCGTGGAAAGGGGAGGGGGTTCATGGTAAGTGCAATGTGCGACAACATTTTTAAATTCCTGGTCTAGTTATAAGCGTTGCAAATAATTACTGAGCGCTCGTTCTTTTTCCCCTATTTTTCGTGCGTCATAAGGCGTTCCTAGTTGGTTTCAGCGATGTCCTCGGTGAACTAAATAAGAGACATTGTTTATATTTAGCGAAAATAAAGGGCGCGGTATGGGCACTATTAAGGTAAACTTCAAAGACATGGGACTAATTATGATATGTGCGGTAAATTACGCAAGCAAGCGATCTGGAGCTTTATGAATGTGTTTTACGAATAAAGCAGAATTTATCCCTCTGCCTTGGGAGAACTGTGACTCAACCGATATGAAATGTTGCGAAATTTGAGTGGGCGGAGGGGGGGAGGGCAGCAGAGTAGGGAGGGAGGGGAGTACACCACGGCAAATGTTATGGCGAAATAACATGTGTGGTAATGAATTACTGGCTTTTTAAAAATTTCCAACAGGAAGTGCTCCAAAGCATTACACGCGGGTAAGGTTTCAAACGGAACAGTAATATACGGGCAACTTTTTAAACTGTGCGATATAATTACAGAAAACTGAAACTTTTATTGAAACTGTTCGAAAGGAATAAGTTCGCAGGAAATTTGGTTGTAATTCTCCAAGGCCGCACACATCTGCTGTCTTTCTTGCAAGTCACTTATGTTCATTGTACTTCGTTGTGTATAACCTCGGCAATACTATTACCTTAACTAGCGATACATTTGTGCTGTATATATGTTTAAACACCAAGTACAATTCTTTGTTTAATTAGCAAAATTGTGCGTAACAAATGTGCATTTTCTCATGGGCCCTGCACTGCTGCTTCTGGGCGGGATCAGGTACCTCTGAGCACTGACGGCCTTTCGTCCCTGTAGCATATACATATTTTATATAGTTTCAAGAAATAAATGCTAATTCAAATCATTTTTCGGGCCCATATGGTTCACCGTGTGCGATTGATAAATAGGTGTATGCCTGTTAAATATAAAAATACCTGACCTACGCATTTGCAGGCTTTTTCAACTTTTTCAGAGAGAGAGGGAGAGAGTGAGTCAGATCGTTTGCGGTCTGACTCCACAGGCCCCCGCAACGCGCCATATTGTTAACAAAACTCGCAAGGTCGCGCCTCTTGAATATAGAGCCTTTCACGTTGATTCCAAGCTGCAGCTCCCGGGGAAACTTCCGGTCGCTAAACTTCCGCCGGGCCTTTCCGGGCTGCGGCATGACCGAAACAGCGTCTGTAGTCGCGTTTTTCGCGCAGGTTCATTTAGGACGACATCAAAGTGGGAGATGGCGTGACTGCACATCGCCAAGCGAGAACACGCGACAAAAAAAAAAAAAAAAAAAAAAAAAGAAGCAGTAACTACAGTAGAGTGACCGCAAGTTTCATGGGGATCCCGCTTCCGGTGCCAGGTACGGCACTGCCCCGGTGATCGTTAAAATTGTTCTTGCGTGTTTTCTTTCTTTCTTTTTGTTTTTGTGCTTTTAAGCTACGTTATGCTATGCGATGAAATTGGGAAGGTGTTCAATGTAGCGCAACTCTATTACATGGAAAAAGGAGGAAGAACAGACGTACACGCGCAATTCTATATTTTCTTTTCCTTTTTTGTACCTTTACATTATTATTCATTCGAACTGACCTTAGTGATGTTATTTTAAGGGATAAGTCTACGTTATACAGCGCCAAGTCCATAGATATTCGGAAATTTATGCTTCATATTAAATTGGAATCATCCATCCATTTCTTGGCCAATCCGCCAGAGTGCACTACGGGGGATTGGCCAAGAAATGGCTGCCGAAATAGACGACGACGACAACGACGACAACAGCCACCACCACCACCACAACAACAATAACACGACATCATCATCATCATCATCATCATCATCATCATCATCATCATCATCATCATCATCATCATCATCATCATCATCAACAACAACAACAACAACAACAACAACAACAAACGCAGCGCTGTGTGTGGGCGTGCCCTGTTTTTCCCGTACGCTCGTGTAGCTGTATATTTGCGCTACATTGCAAGTCTTGGTGATGACACCGCATCGAGCCCGGATCGCAGTTCTGATTGAAAATTAGGAAATTATCGGGCATAGAACGGCGTCTGTGGGCGGCAACGCAGGGTGAACGGAAATTGCTGAGAGACGCCTTCGGACGTGAAATACGCCGCTGATTCTGATCACGATGCTGATGAAGGAGCTTATACGCTGACAAACGTGGTATAACGAGCATTGCCAAACCACAGCCTTGCGTGGGCACAGAGATTTCGTGGAAGAAGCGGTAATGCCCTTCGCACTGAAATCCAGAACATTCAAGAGGCCCCGAATCAGGTTGTATGAGAGGCTAAGCAACGGTATTTTCAATATATCCTGCCTGGCTTTAGGCGCAGTGCGCCAGAAAAATTTTGGAACTATCGAGCTAGCGCAATGAGACCCACCCATTTGATTGCATTGGGCACAACGGCGTCACTGTCACGGAGAAGCGATGCATAGCCGAACATTTTAATCAGTTTTTTTTTTTCACGGCGTATTTTCAAGTGCTCAAACCATGTATGCCCTTCAATCGTACGTTATGTCGACCCTGCCGTTGTATCGATGCCTGGTGTTGCTTGTATTCTGCTAAATTTAAAAACGAGAGCATCACCAGGACCGGATACCATCACAAACACCTTTTTGCGCCGCTATGCAGAGATGATTGCACGTTTTCTAATGGACATTTTTAGTGTATCTTTATCTTCCGCCACCCTTCCCAAAGATTGGCGATCGGCTCGGGTTGTGCCGGTGCTTAAGATTGGCGAAGTGACATTATTAAACAACTATCGATCGATCTCCCTGACTTCATCTTGCGGCAAACTTTTGGAACATGTTATAGCTAACCAGATAAAAAAATTAAGTCACAGCAGCATCCTCACACTGATACAGCATGGCTTTAGGAAGGATTTTTTCACCATCACTCATTTGGCTTCAGTAATCCACAGCTTTGCTAGCATTCTTGATAAAACGGGTCAGGTTGACGTTATATTTCTGGTTTACAGGAAAGCATTTGATCTTGTTTGTCGCCCTAAACTAATTGAGAAGCTCGAGATCATAAATCTTGCGCCATATACTTAATTAGCAGGATCTCTGCATACTTAACTAAGCGCCCACAATTCGTCAACATAAGTGATCGCCCTTCAGATGAAGTGCCAGTTACTTCTGGTGTTCCTGAAGGCAGCGTGCTTGGCCGCTTATTATTTTTAATATATGTTAATGATATTGTAGAAGTAATCACTCACCCCGTTTAAATGAGGTTGTTTGCTGATGATGTCTTTTATTTTATGAAATTAATTGCCATGAAGATCAAGGACGTCCTTTTAAATTTTACCTTTCAGAGCATTCATTACTGGTTCCGGCAGTGGAACATGGTGCTTAATCAGTTTCCACGAGAATCACTAGAGAAAAAGCACCCTTTACCCTTTACTTATGATCTTGCATCTTAACCTTTATACGAAGTCGATGAATATAGGTTCCTGGGGGTTATTATAACGCATTATCGTTCCTGGAACAGGCATATCTCTACTATACATGTGCTTCGATCAGCTTTACAAAAAGTTGGTCTGCTCAGGCATAAATTAAGAATGGCACCTACGGAAGCCAAACTGTTGGATTACAACTGTATTAATACAGTTGTCTGTACGCAACTAGTGTCGGCCTTATAATTATAAGGCCTACACTATATATGCGACAATTGTTTGGGGCCCGTACACGGAACGCAACATCGATGCATTGGAAACTACCAACGTCGATGACCATGAGCAACCGTCGTGCATATGGAAGCTGCACTACGCTGCACACGCTAGCACAACGCGAAAGACGAAGCACGTAACTGACACACTAATACAACGCGCAAGACAAAGCACGTAACAGAATCGTCACCGAGTCAAATCAGCGCGTACAGCGCGTCGTAATTGCAGCCTCCGCGATCAACTTCAGAAACATTTCAGAGCTAATTGCGGAGGCCATGCTCCGCTGTGCTGAGTACGGTGAACGCCACTACCAACGCCACCTAGGTGGCGTTGGTAGTGGCGTTGGTAGTGCTTCTTGATGCCAGCGTCCCTTCGAATGCTGGCATCGAGGCGTCGTAGTGGTGAGACCACCGAAGCGTTCACTGTCGGTGCGCGTTAGTGTCATAATGCAGTACTTCTCTTTTCTGCTCGTAGGCGGCGGCACCGCACCGAACAAGAGCGCGGGTACACGGAGGAGTGTTAGATATATAAGGCGCGTCTGTGTAGCTCTCGCAAATGCAAAAAATTCAGCGGAAAGCTGTACGCTTACTATTTCTGAACTGACTCTCGCAGCTTCACTAACTTCACTAACTTAGGGAAAATGATTTACATACAGACACTAAAATTGCCAAGGAAAATTCAAAGGATTAAGTTACTCTATCTGCTTCAGAATAATCGGCTATCTCTTAATCCGCAGCAATACATGCAACCGCTAACAGGGCAATTGACAAGGCACCGGCATGCAAAATGATTAACTCCGTATTTTGATAGGACCAACACCTTCTAATATTCCTTGTTTCCTCGCGCAATAACCGAACGGAATAACTTGATCATATCGCTTCTTCTTAACACTGAAAGCATTGAACGTGTCGACATTTGAACATGCGACAGCTGAAAAATGTCGTTGTTTGGTTATTTTTTTTATCTTGTTTTGGTGCAGTGTTTCTGAAATTGTTACGTATCTATTTTCGTACAATAATTTCATTGTATTTATTCCTTATTATTTTTGTTTTGTTTTGCTTCTGCATTTTCCCTGTACTACTGCTCCTCCTGCAAGGCCGCTATAAGGCCTGCAGTATTTTCTAAATAAAAAAAAAGGAAGCTGATCTCATAAAGCTGGATGGTGATTATTGCGTAACCGAAAGATATATATATATATATATATATATATATATATATATATATATATATATATATATATATATATATATATATATATAAACATAAATTTGAAGAAGTGCAGGCGCACGTAGCAAAGCAAACATTTAATTGCGATGTTTCGGCCGGAGTCCGGCCTCTTGATGAAGGCCTGACCCCGGTCGAAACGACGAATTTGAATGTTCTTGCTTTTTTTACGTGCGCCTGCACTTCTTTAAATTAATAAACACCGCATCCGAAGAACTACTAGGTACCTTTTACGTCTCTCACAGGTCCTTCGGGGCTGCTTCGGAACTTGAAGCCCCATGAAACATTTTTTTTTCACTAAGTGCCGACTTTTCAGTGCAACCAACTTTTTTTTTTTCTGCGGAACATTAGGCAAGTGATTCGCGTCGTATACCGAACGCCGGCAGTGCACATGTGGGAGCCAACGCCTAGAAACACGACAACTCCTGGGAGACTGCGGCGTACGTATACAGTGCTTACATCCTGCACCTATATACGCGTAGCTGCAGCACCAGCTGTTGCACACTCGAGAACAAAGAGTAGACGCCGAGTTGTTTGCGAGGCATGGGCGCACGTGTACGTGCGCGTGGGCGTCCCTGTATCGCTCCTCGACAGCAGGTACCGCCGCCTACATAGTCGGGCGAAATCCCCTTTCTTCGTGTCCCCTGTGTGTTATTCTAGTATAGTGTGTGCGCCGGTGGGGATGAACAACATCGGTCCGCGGAGACTCTTGCCCTAAATCGGCGGCGCTCTATAATTGATTCTCTTTGAACGACATGCTTACGTATAGCCGCCAACTTCCGGCCATATACGCTTCGTTACCGTGCAAATTGTTTCCCGTTTTTTTTTTTCGTCTGAACTTTGTTGTTATCAACTCTGTATGTGCCCGTGTCCTGTAGCGTGTATTTCGTGGAGAAAGCGTTGAGCCCGTTTAACGAGGTACGAATTCTGTCTCGTGTGCGACGGAAATTGTAGTCGAAGACGTCCTCCTCTCTGCCCCCTACAACCCCCTCCCCATGCAATCTCCCTCTCTCCCTCCCTCCCTCCCTCCCTCCCTCCAACACCTTTCTCCCCATGCAAACTATACATTGTAATGAATTTTCCACAATACCATCTTTCATGGTTCGACTAGCGCTAAACAACATCGTAAATCTGTTTTTATAAACATTATTGCATGATAAGCATCATTTAAACACTTTCATCCCCTTTTTTGAAGCAACAGGGTTTTATTTTTTCCCCGCACAGAATGCAATAAACCTTCAATGTGTTGCAGGCTTTGTATCCATACTGCAACTGTTTTGACCCTCACTTTGAAGAGCAATTGCATATTGCACTTACTTCGGTGCATTGAAATTCTCTTGTTTATGCTGGTCGTAACATATTCTAGGAAACTATTTTGCCATAAACATTCCTACCTTTCCTTGCCTCTCTCACTCTCTCTCTCTCTCTAACCCCAGTAAAACACATGGAACAATGTGAAAAATAGGCAACCACCTTGTTTCTATGAATAGTAGACAACACAGCAAACAAAAGCAAACAAAATAACGTTAGTTGCGAGTGACGCTCTTTCCTTTTGCCTCTCTTTGTGTAGGTGTGTTGCGTCTTTCCGTTGTATGGAGCAGAGGTATGCACGAGGCATAAGCCGTGTCCAACGAGAGCGAAGCGAAGTTGCTCATGAGTTTGAAATTGCATGCATTACTGCATAAATGCATATGGCCCTATCCTGTCATTACTATATAGTTATGGTATCGTGCAACTTGCAAGATATGCAAGGACACCATGATATTTATCTGAATATTCTTATTGTTATATTGTGAGATGCAGCTGCTTACTGATTTATTCCATGGTTTGATTTAATGGCATGTGTGTGCAGACTCCCCAAAATTTCTACTATGGTTAGCTCCCGCGGACTCAGACTAAGCCAAAATTATGCTCAGCCGACCCTCCGCCACTCGTGTTCACCGAAATTGTACTCAGCCACGGTCATACGACTTAGCATCACTGGTCGGTTCAAGCCTTAATGAGCTGACTCGAGTGAGTTTACCGACCTATGCATAAATTAAATGACATTAAAGTTGCGAACTGTGCGGTGCATAGCAAACATCGCATAAGACTCAGTGTTGCATCGGATGAATATAAGGACAATTGTGCACATCGCAGTATGTTTTATAGAATTTTATGGACCGCTGGGTGAAAGCTTCGCCTAATGTCGATTCCAGCAAGTGCATTGGATCTGCATCATATTTTTCGTCAATGCTGCTGGCTATCTTGGCCGTTACTGGGTAGCCACATTTTGTACATTTCCACACAAAGTTGAATAAATGAATGTGGTGCAATATATATTTCAAAAATATGATTGCATAACTGCAAGTACAACAATCAGAACATTATACAAGCACACGCGCACAGTAGGGCACACAGAAATGCCTAAATACATGTGCAGATGGAATCGCACTTCGGCTGAGTTGGCCGCCACCTTTCTCAAAAAAGCACAGGCCGACACCACACGAAATCATGCATAGTAATGCCGCTTGCCTGGTTCATAGGAGAAAAAAAAAATACGCAGCACATTAGCAGTTACCGCGAGGTAGTCGCTAGGGGCGCTGACGCATGGCCTACTGTACGTTAATACTGACACGTATACACGTTTATCTTTCACCGGTGGCCGCTTTTCCACCGGCTAACAAATGTTAAACGTTATCGCTCGGCGCAGGACGCGCCTATATCGGAAGTTTCTAGAACGTTATCGATGCTTCTTTCCGTTGCCTGTTTTCACCGACGCTTACGTTTTCTGATTGTATGACCGACGCGAATTGTCTAGAACTTTCTGGAAGACACGCGGGCACCAGGGAATAATCTGGAACATTCAATGACTCATCTATAAAAGGCGTCGTTTTCGCTGCTGATCAGATTTTCGACGACCGCCGACTGCGTTCGCCGCTTTCGTTGTGCTTTGAGTGTAGCTTGCTTTTGTGGGCACATGTTCGCCCAATAAAGAATCAGTTTCGTCATACACAGTTTTACGATTGTTTACTTCAGCGTTAAAGCCCCTATATTTATAAAAGTAGCGCCATTCTTAGATCTTGCCGCCACCACGCTCACCCCGGCGCTTCCTCCTCGCCCTCTCTTAGCCGCCTCCTGTCGCCCCAGCCTCCTCCGCTCCCCCATTGGCCAATCCGTGTCACGTGGAAGTTCGCGTCGCGCTTTTGTATATTTTTTTTCTTTCCAGCGCGCTCCGACTGCCATTCTCGGGCCTGTGCGACGAAAGTGCTATACGCACAAACGGATCAAACGTGTTAGGGACAAGAACTTCGTTGTGATGGCATGCTGCTGCGCCTTAAGTTGCCGCAACCGACAAGGCGAGGGCAAAAGGCTTTTTTTGTTTACGATCCGGCGTGCGCAAACGCTTGCTGCACACATGATATTTGCGCCGTCTCGCATCGTCGCGTTGCTACTTCCAAAACGGCATTATTAAGACCAGTTACTGACTGACGAAGCAAAATCGCGCCTCAAAAACGTCTCCGCAGGGCGCGATCGAAGTTTTCCTCGGGTTTCCTCTGGTAGCGCGTTAGCTGTCGTCTGCCACGGCAGGCCCGACGCAGGCGGCGCCACTGTCGATATCGCGCCTCGATCGCGCTGGTCGCGCCGAGCGCGATAGTGGAACGGAGGAGGAGGGAAGTGGATGGCGCTACTTTTATAAATATAGGGGCTTTATTCAGCGTCACTACTACGTGACATCTGGTGGAGGTGCGGGGTAGTGACACTGAAGTAAACAGTCGTAAAACTGTGTATGACAAAATTGCGTATGACGAAGCTAGCCTCAGGCTACAAAACCAACCCCCGGAGTACGGACTTCTTCCCGAGAAGACCACAGCGATCAAGGTCAAGTCAACGACCCCAATGGCAGACCCAGCGTCCCCCATCCTGCTGCAACAACCTCGGGAGCCACCGACCTTCCATGGATCATCTGCTGAAGACCCTGAAACCTGGCTGGAGACATACGAGAGGACCGCGACGTTCAACAAATGGGGCGACGATGACAAGCTGCGCCATGTCTATTTTTCGTTGGATGACGCTGCTCGGACCTGGTTTGAGAACAGAGAGACCACCCTGGTGACATGGGACCTATTTCGTGAGAACTTCGTGAGAACCTTCACGAGTGTCGTACGAAAGGAAAGGGCTGAAGTTCTCTTAGAAACCAGAGTTCAATTGCCGAACGAGAACATTGCGATCTTCACGGAGGAGATGGCTCGCCTCTTCCGCCATGCCGACCCCGCCATGTCTGAAGAAAAGAAAGTTCGGTTCTTGATGAGAGGTGTCAAGGAGCAACTATTCGCCGGATTGATGCGCAACCCGCCCAAACCTGTCACAGAATTTGCTTCGGAGGCCACAACGATCGAGAAGACGCCTGAAATGCGCGCCAGGCAATACAACCGCCGTGCCATGACCAACTACGCCGAAGCTCAAGCGCTAGGCGCCGACGACCTGCGAGAGACGATCAGAGCGGTCGTACGGGAAGAGTTACAGAAGTTGTATGTCCAAGGTCGCCGCCTCAGGTAGCCTCGATCGCTCACATAGTTAAAGAAGAGATTCAGCGGTCACTGGAAATGCCAGAAGTTCCGGCATCGCCTCAACCACAGGCGCAATCGATGACCTACGCCGCCGTCCCCCGTCGTCAAGCCCCCCCCCCCCACGCTCGCGCCAGGGCCCCGTAACGCCACAGTTCCGTCGTCCACCGCCGCCGCCGCCAGCACGCCCGCCCGTCGCCCAGCGCAGCTACCAGAGGAAGACGGACATTTGGCGCGCCCCCGACCACCGCCCATTCTGCTATCACTGCGGGGAAGCCGGCCATGTCTACCGCCGATGTCCATACCGCGAGATGGGCCTACGAGGGTTCGCCGTCAACGCGCCACGTCCATATAGCTTGGCGAGCGACCACGCGACATCCTTGACTACCTCGCCGGAGCCCAGTGGCAACTACGACGACCCTCACGCTCACCGTCACCAGGACGTTATCTGTCGCCGCAGCACCGACCATACACTGGCCCAGCGAGGGGCCGGTCCATGAGCCCCTATCCGGGAAACTAAAGGCAGCAACCGATGGAGGTGCGGTTGCTGTACGACGCAATACCGAAGATCCTCCGCCGCCACCAACGACGACGATTCGCGCATCATCACAACGAGGTACCAGCACACCGCCTAGCAAGAGCCTTGATGACAACACTTCGCCGCCAAAAGAAGACCTACCGACGCGACGTAGCAGCAGCGGAGCAAGCCGACGCAGCCGTGATCCGACGCCACGAATTAAACGCAACGCCAGGCGCCGGTCTACCGATCTAGACGTGCTCATCGATGGTCATAACGTCACCGCTCTCGTCGACACTGGCGCCGACTATTCCGTCTTCAGTGGCGCGTTCGCCGCCAAGTTGAAGAAGGTGAAAACAGCCTGGCAAGGACCCGATATCCGGACAGCGGGAGGCCACCTAATAACGCCGACTGGAATCTGCACAGCGCGAGTCACGGTAAACAACCGCACTTACCCGGCGAGCTTCGTAATCCTGCAGCACTGCTCCAGGGATGTCATCCTAGGCGTGGACTTTCTAAATCAACACGGTGCAGTCATCGACTTAAGGTCCAAGTCGATAAAGCTTTCAACGCACAACGCGATACTACCGGATACAAGCATAAGTTACAATGCCTTGAATGCGCTTGAAGAACAAGTCACCGTGCCGCCTCGCTCCAGCGTAATGATTTCCGTCGGTACCGAAGTGCCTGCAGACATGGAAGGCGTCATCAAGGGTGATCATCACTTAGTGCTCGACCGTGAAATTTGCGTCGCTAGAGGCATAGCTGAGCTACGTGCAGGGAAAGCAAGGCTGCGCCTCAAGTTTCAAAGGGCAGTACCTTGCTACTTGAGGCTCGAGTTGGTTGACAAAGGACAAAAACATAGCGTAGCTAATACTCGCAACTAGATGAGGCATGTGTATGCTGCAGCGAATATCCGGCGACCACTCAGCACATCGTAATGTAATCCGAAGGGATTCACCCAGTGAGACCCGTAGGTGGTGGTGGTAAAACTTTATTTGAGAGCCGTAGGTGACGTACACTTTTCAGAAGTGCTTGGGGTTAAAGTAGACGGAAGCATCAACCGGTCAGCAGTCGAGATAAGCGAGAAACGTTTAGAGCATTAGTTGGAGAGGAAGCATAGAAGAGATTGATGAGACGGAGTTCGTTACAGGTAAAAGTAGTGGTACTAAGTAGATAGATAAGTTTTGAGGAAGAGGTAAAAGATTAAGGATATTTACAGAAAAATGCTAGAATGGAAGCACGTACAGGATACCTTGATAACTCAAGCAGGCTAGGTGACTATTTGTCCCCACTCCGTTTCAAAGGGGATGTCAATGAATCATCATCGCCATCATCAGCAGCTGCAGTCCACAGCGGGCCACTCGACCACTCAAGACAAGTGTGATTCAGTACTTGTATTTAGGCACGCTTTTATTGTCTATATCTGAAAGCTCTAATGTGGTCTACTTAAAAATTTAGCAATGCTTGGATTCTTAAACTTGAAAAGGTGAACCGTTTTATTCCATTGTTCACGAAGAAAGCACATATAAAAGCTTACATATAGGACCAATGACCCAGAACAACATGCAGTGTGCTATTGGTATTCAATCAGTTTTTCAACAGCAAGAAAAGGAATCAGCTTCCCCTGTTTTGAGCATTGGACCAATTCAGGCAATTCAAGCAGGCATAAGATTTTGCTAATACTATCCGTTCGGGGATACCAGATTAGATCGTTCCTTCAGGCTTTCCTTACACTTTCTTATTTCGGTCGATTATTCCAATTTAAAATGGCTGCTATTAGCATGCTCTGATATTTATTTAATACAGTGAAGTACGTGACTAATCTAACATATTGGGATGCTGGCTATCATTTCCACTGGAGGAGCCTTAACATATTCTCCAGTTGCACAGGTTTTTGGTAATATGGGGTTTTCATCCCCTTTTAAGATAATGTACTGAAGCAGACAGAAGCACACACATGTCAACAAGGCTAGCCGATAGTTCCCATAGCTTCTTCCTTGACGCTTGCCACTACGAATATAAAGATTCTAACGCTCTATCTTGTTATTAAACAAACTAATGTACTCCTAACGATGTATTTCATGTATGCCGCGCTACGTACTGCAGCTTATTGATTTAAGTTTCTTGGTAGAGGAGGAGAAGGAAAAGAAGGAAGGAAAGGCAGGGAGGTCAACCATGACGCACGTCCGGTTTGCTACCCTACCCGGGGGAAAGGGTTTAAAGGGATTGAAAAGAATGAAAGGAGAGAAATGGAGGAAGGTACTTTCATTGTGAACACATGCGGTTGTCCAACACTTCACAGTTGGTCACTGAGGCCAGTCGATTTCATGAACTGTAGCAATGCCTGCATCGCTTTGTAAGCCTGCGACGCATGGGGCAATGCTCCAAGAATCTTTGTCTCTGAAAATGGTCTGCTGTGTAATCGGTTTAACACACAGATTCACAGTATACTAACAGCGCGAGTATACTAACAGCCCTTGTCTGCTAGAATGTTATGACGCTGCGTGCACGCGTTTCTGCAGCTACTGAAAATTTGTGGTGTCGGGTTTGAGAATTTTGAAATATTGGGAAAGGACTTGCGTACACAATTACAGCACACGCGCCACCGTGGACAACCCAGGCTAGCGCCAAGACAACACAAATTCTTCTTTCTGGGCTTTCACGTGCCAAAACCAGTTATGATTATTAGTGGAGGGCTCCGGATTAATTTTGACCACCTGGGGTTCTTTAACGTGCACTACAACGCAAGCACACGGGCGTTTTTGCATTTCGCCTCCATCGAAATGCGGCCGCCGCGGCCGGGATTCGATCCCGCGACTTCGTGGTCAGCAGCGCAACGCCTTAGCTAACTGAGTCACCGCGGCGGGTACAACTCAAATTCTATTCCACGTTCAGCAATCACACACATATTATCTGACGCTTCCTTCAGGGGCAGACGTGAGCTTTCGGGTGGGTGCTTGCTGCTAAGTTTGGTGGAAGAATATGGCTAAGAACAGGCACCGCTTATGCACAATTACGACCAATATACAGACATCATTTCCTTCAGAAGCTGACGCTAAGCACAGATAGCCAGAAGGTCTCACCTGCGCTGACACCGACGACTTCGCTGCTGCAGAATTCCGAATACTGAATATGCGAAGCTGGTAGATATATATCGGCTTGTTGATAGGTCGAATTCTAATTTGTTTTAGCGCACCCAGAACGACACGAACATGAAAGGCACGTGAGACAACACAGAGCGCTGAGCAGCTGTGAACGTTCGCCATGTCTCTTCGCACTGAACATCAGTGACTGCTGTTGCGCAGTTTTAGAATTGGGTACCTAAGCAGTTTGGGGACCCAACAAATTTTGCGGGACGCTAGTGCGCATGCGCAGAACCCAGGACAATCTTGTGTTCTCGCGTTCTGATTAACCCAATACCCACAAATCGAAAACTAGCGTGGGTACCCAGCGCGGCTCGGGAACCCAGTCTTGGGTCCCCAATTCTATAACTCCCCGAAGAGAGCGGTCTTAAATTACAAAACGCGCGCATTATTTGCTCTTATTAAGAATACGTCAACAAGATCAAGTAACCTTGGTGCAATGCAGTGTTTCCTTAATGTCCAGACCCATTGAGCAGGTAGGAAGCGGCTCTGCACTCTTAGAGAGTCGTAAGCAACGACTGCAACGACGGTGACGACAACAATAACGGCAACAGCTACGACGGTTGTGATAATGACAATGACAGTGACAACGGCAACAGCAAATATGGTGAGAAAAGCTACAATAGGATTTAACAGCAACAATGATAACAGCAGCGCAGTGATAGCTGAGAGCGAGAATGACAACATTGACAGCAGTAAAATCAGCGGCAGTTAAGAGCGACCGTGGCAACACACGAAGCCCGCATGCTAGTCGTATAAAATAATAAAAAGTGTATTTGCAGTCTTGTTCAGCGCCGGCCCATATCTTGTCATTTGGGACCATGACGGACTTAGATGCTTAGATCTTCGAAACGAAATTGCTGATGTACGCTTGATGCTGTGTCCGTTCGCTCTTAAATTTTGTTTCGTTACAGTTCCTTTTTTTTTTCTGCGGTAGCTTCGCGGTTATGGCGTTACGCTGCTAAGGTCGACGTCGCGGGCTCGACTGGAGTGAAATGCAAAAACGCTGGTGTACTTTGGTTTAGACACGCGTTAAAGAGTCCCAGATGGTCAAAATTAATCCGAAGTCCACCACAACCGAGTGCCTCATATTCACATCGTACGGTTGTTCCGTAAAACACGATCTTCATTGAGATCATGATTGAGAGCGTCACCATCCACACGTGCCAGAACGCATTTACGTCACTTAAAAAAAATTCCGCACGTTTCTCAGAGGCCGAAAAAAAAGGATCGCGTAAAAAAATAACGTGAAGGAAACAACTGCATTGGACCCATGTTTCTAATCACGTTCTACAACTTCTCGAATACAGGTTATGCCTTAAAGCAAATATTAAAAATTTCTCATAAGTAAACGACGCTAATCAGCTCATCAATTGCATTTCACAAGAATTGCCTTACTATTTCAAGTCGGCTGCGAACAATATACCGCTGGTCTTTTTCGTCTAAGGTGCACCATTCTAGTTTTAGGTTTGGTTCTAGTTACATGAAAAACCTGGTATATTCACACCACCTCGTAATAAAATATTGTCTGAAGTAAGTTCTTCGCCCTGCCTCGTCCTGCCTCATCCTTCCTCGTCTTCTCTTTGCGCTGTTCTTTTCACTATGGATTACCAACGTGCCCATTCGTATATAACGTTAAATAAATCGAACTTCGGCAATGTTGTTCACCGGGTTTGACCAGCTCTCGCTTGTATTCTCCCGACCCTCACTTGCGACCTCGTCCGTCACCCGGAGTGACCTGTCGCGAAACACCGTTATCGGGTCGCTTATAGGATTTGGCGTGGCACATGTAAATGCTTACTGATATTCCTTATCCAAAGGACCACCATCGCTGCGTACCAATCTTGCGGCTGTGTCGGTACAATAAAGCACCTTTTGTGCCACACCCCGTCCTTTGACTCTCAACGATGTGGGCCCTGTGGGCTAGGCTCAACCATTTCAATGACAGACCGCTCTCGCAAGTAAAACACCTGCAGGACCTTGGCCGAAGTAAGCTTGTATACACAAGGCCACAAAAGCCCTACGGCACCCTTCTTTAACGCTACTTGACTGCAGAAACACTTGCGACTGTTATTCTGTGAAGATTCCTTCGAGAGTGAGTTCACAATGTCTGCCTCCTTATTTCTTTTCTACCTTCCCCTTTCCACTCTCCCCAATGTAGGGTAGGCAACCGGGATTCGCCTTGGTTAATAGCAGTAGTAGTGCCTTATGCTCCAATCGCACGTGCACACTTTGGGGATTGCTCAGGGTTCGCGCAGGCAAAATTAATAGACTCAATTATGTAAAATGCAAAACAAATTAACCGTCAGCTGAAAATAGCCAGTTTAGATTCAATAGAATGAGAATTCCCTCTCTGTCCCTCTCTCTCTCTCTTGAACAATAAAAAAGAAATCGTCATTTTGTCTCAAATTTTCTTACATTTATTAATCTGGGACAGTCATTCCTTCCCGAGTGCCCCTAATTTTTCTTTTCCCTTCTTTCCTTTTTTTTTGCTGCCCAGAACTCCGAGGCTTAATTAGACACCTTGCGCATTGACGTTGACCTTTATGCAGCAAGCTTACACAAGCGTGCAAGAGTGCACTGCCACTATGCATACCAGACTGTGCTCGAATAGGATTCCGCGTACAGCTATAATACAGCCTAGTTCAGGTTGTCGCAATAAACTTCGCTCTGCGAGGCGAGGCGAAGGACAACGAAGCGGACAGGACAAAGCGGGGCTTTGATGTACGGCAGGCGCTTCCTGCCGACTGCTTATACGCTTCTTCGTCTGGGGCAGTCCAGCTAGCTACGCGGGAGAGCACTTTTGTTTGGTCGCGCCCGTCGTAGTCAGCAGTAACGCCAGGCCTTGTGTTTCCTCTGCCTCGTGGTAACGGATTGCTGGTGGGTAGCTCTCCTTGCGAGACATTATGAGACAGACAAACAGACAGACAGATAGACAGACATACCATAGATCGATCGATCGATCGATAGACGGAAAGATAGATACGCTGCCAGGTATATAGATAATGGATGTGGAGATAGACAGACAGATGGAGAGACAGACGGACAGATATATAGATCCAGATATATATCTGTCCAGACAGACAGACAGACAGACAGACAGACAGACAGACAGGACAGACAGACAGACAGACAGACAGACAGACAGGACAGACAGACAGACAGACAGACAGACAGACAGGACAGACAGACGACAGACAGACGGACGGACGGACGGACGGACGGACGGACGGACGGACGGACGGACGGACGGACGGACGGACGGACGGACGGACGGACGGACGGACGGACGGAGACGGAGACGGACGACGGACGGACGGACGGACGGACGGACGGACGGACGGACGGACAATCGATAGATAGAATCGATAGATTTAGAGACAGACCAACAAATACACAGATGAATACTTCGCATTTGCAGATGCTTCCAATCCGGTATCGTCCGCATGGCACGCTTCATATTTTAACCTAAATTACAGACTGTGCACGTACCGTTTAGATACGGTCTCGCGATGCTCTTTCTTTTTTTTCGTCTAGGGTGTCCAGACAACGCGCGTTCTGTGGACCACAGTGATAGGATAGCCAACTACATGTTTCCGGGAATAGGCGCGGTCACTGGAGACGACGTCGCCAACACGCGAAAAAAATAAAAGAAAACAAACAAACAAACAAAATTATTCGTCGGCGAGCGACCAGACGGCCTTGTTATATATCGTCGGCTGCCGAATACTGGCGCGCACTTAATTCCGGTGTTGGTATTCACATTTGCGGTGCGAGCCCCTGTTCGTTCTTTGCTGCAGACTTTCGAGCCATATAGCATATAGCGTGGTCGTCTTTCATTGCGTGAGACCAGTGGCTATAGCGTGTCGGTGGGAGGCCTGCGTTTAACTCGGCGGCCAGTGCATCGCTGATCGCATGGAGAGCGATCCGTGCCTCCTTCATTACCAGTGGGAACGTGGCAATACGCTACGCATGCGCACGCCGCTCCCGACACCGGCTCCTTTGATCTCTGAGAAGATCTAGTTGCGTTGTCCGTCTGTTTTCCCGTCTCTCTGGCATCTCTAGCAAATGAGGCCGCGGCCGCCTCATTTGCCTGGAGGGGGGGAGGACCACAGCCTCGAGCTCGCGTGCATACCGGGAAGCGTTGTGAACCTTACTTTGCCTTCAGTCGTGAGCGGTACATGAGACGGGACACCAAATTCATTTTTTAATGTGGATATACCATTCTTAGCCTACTTATGAGGAAGATTTAGCTCGAAGGCCACGCATAAGAAGGGCGGAACTTCGCAAGGACTTTGCGAGCACGCCGCTAGATGCCGTAGCATTTCCGAGAAGCCCGAGAAGGAACCCAGCTGCAACACAACATGAGGCGTTTCGGCGGGCGGCAATACGGTATCTCGTTACGTTGCTCGAGTGCTAATCGCATTAACGTCGACAGCACATCGCGAGCTGGGTTATATACCGGATTTTTCTGAGCAACGATTACGCGACGTGGTTGAATTCGAACGCGATGCGTTTATGTACCGTGTGTACTAGATGTTTTTTTAAATTTTTTTGTGTGATTGATTTATTGATTGATTTACTGATTGATTGCAACACTGGGGCTGCGAGAGACGCTGCAGTGGATAGGCTCTGGATTGATTTCGATCACCTGGGGTTCTTTAACGTGTACCGAAATTGAAGTACACGAGCGGTCTTGCATTTCGCACCGTCGAAATACGGTCGTTGCGGTCGAACCCGTCACTTCGTCTTACGTGACGGACGGGATTCTCGTTGGGTAGGCATAGAAATGCTTACGCATTTAAAAATTACTATACCGAATGCTCGAAAGCGTTATATGGCCACTTTACGCTGTTTTATAGTGTTCTGAGATTACGTCACATCGAGTTTAAATTTGGTGGCGATGGGGCGCATCTTAATTGTAATGTGTAACGAAATTGTAACGTTTACGGCTTAATAAATACCGTTTCAAATATTTATCGAACCGTCGTTATGTTTTTGGTATTTTCACGCGTTATACAAGGTTTTCTTAGTACATTTCTCTGGTGTCCTCGGAGGACTCGACGAGGCACCTTGCTTATGTTTAGTGACAGTAAGGGCCTGGTTATGGGTAATGCATAGGCAAAGTTCGAAGTCGGTGTGTTATTTGCTGCCTTTGGAATAAATTACGCATGCAAGCGCTTCGTAGTTTTCGGAATGTATTACGTGCGCCGCAGGATTTAATTATCTCGTTGCCCTGACATAACTACAAATTCCACCTCAATAAATTTAGTTAAAATGGGGAGAACGCTATGAAAAATCCGTGTGCGAAGTTAAAAAAATGCTTGTGGAGGAAATACAGCCTTCGCAAAAAAAACTTTTCTTAACGAAATATTCGAAAGTTTCACGCAGCAGTTACGAGCTATGTTTCGCGATGTCTAGAAAGAACTCTAGGCTACGCCAAGTTTATATTTGGTAGAAATGTGGGTCGTGTTAAGTGGAATTCGTGGCGAAACTTTAACGTTCCTAGTCTAATCAGAAGCGTTGGAAATAATTACTTAACCCGCGTATTTTTCTCTTTGTTTTTGTTACGCGTTATACGAGGTTGGTGGTATAATCTTCTCCGGTGTCCTCGGTGAACTAAGCAAGGCCCTTGTTTGTATTTGTTTAATATTAGCTGCAGGTTATGAGTAATGTGTAAGCGAAGCTAGAAGTCTGGGAACTAATTACTGCCTTAGCAGTAAATTACGTATGCGAGCGATACAAAAGCGTTATATGTGTGGTTTACGAAGAACGCTGAACTTATCTCGCTGGCCCTTGGAGAACTAAGAACGTAGCTCATATTAAATTTACAGAAAATGGAGGGGAGGAGAGGGGGGAAATATGGCCAATGCTTTCGCGAAGTAAAACGCTGTGTGAATGAATGACTGACCTTGTAAAAAAAATCCTTAACCAGTGCTCGAAAACTTTATATGCGGACAAGGTTTCAAATGGGCCAGTCATATATGCGGGCAACGTTTTAAAGTATGCAGTTTAGTTACAGGCAACTGAAAGTATTGTTACAACTGCTCAAAAGAAACTAGCTTCGTTGGAAATCGAGTTGTGATTCGGCAAGGTTGCACAATCTGCTCTCTTTTTCTTTCGATGCTTCTCCTTCCCATGATTTTAGTCCTGGCTGTGTTTGATTGTTGCCTGTATGAAGCGTGTAACGAATGATAAGCAGGAACTTGCTAATACTCTTTGTAACTATTTTTGTCGCCATGGAAGCGGAGAAAACTGTTAGTTGGTTGTGTGTCAATGCTAAGAGTAATTTGTGCCCTGCAATCATTACCACCAAAGAAACAAAAGAAAGAAGTATCTAGGGAGACCGTATGCTAATTAAGCGCAATTTATCTTTCGCACTGCGGGAAGTTTCACAACAACAGTAATTAAGCGGTGACACTGCCGACACTATTTGTATTTGCCCTTCTTAGGGACAAAGTGACGTTTTCGGAATATACAGAAAAAAAAACTAAAATTGCAGCGCTTTTACAAGGGAACATAAGAGCTTCCTGAATAAGGTATCATATGCTATGGTAGCGTATACTTGATTGTGACTGATGAGGCTTAACGTCGTCAAACACAGAAGCATCGAGTGACGCCCTATAACTGTTGAAGGCTTCCGGGGTAATTTTGATATCCAGGGGTTCTTTAACGAGACATTAAAAAAACAACTGATAAGTATTCTCAGATTAGTGAAATGTTTTTATTTTTGTTGTTCTTGCAGTGGAAAGGTTGGTTACTAGCGGATAAAATGAAGTCCCGACTCCCCTAACTTCAATTAATCGGCCGGCAGTTCCGCACCGGTCAGACCTCACGGATTTCAAAGTATTTTCTCGTATTTGGTCAGTTTTGGCTCCGGGAGAGTTGTCGTAGCTTGGTCGGTTGAACCTTTTGGCGTTCTTCGGATTGGTTTGGTGTATTCTTCGGATTGCGACGTTGAAATAAAATGATTTGATTTGATTCCTCTAGTACGCAAAGTACTCCTTCCTTAGCGATATACAACTAGCTAGAGTCGAGTAAAGCTGTCGAAATTTGTGACGTCATTGCAACCTGCAAGGCGTCAGCAACCATATTTTGTTTTTGCATTTTTTTGCATACTAATCTTTCTCCCACGTCATACGTGAGCCATTAGCTTGTGCAGAAGCATAATTTGCCAATACAGCTTAGGTTAACATTAATTTTTAATGTTCATTTACTATTTCGTCGATTGATCGATTGTTTTGTGTATCTGCTCAAAGTAACACTGCAGGTGCTATAACAGGTGTTTTTTTTTTTTTGTGAGGTGCTCCCGAAGCAGAAAATGCAACCGTTTTGTATTTCTATTTTTTTTTGTATTCCACCTTCTTCTAAACGGGGCCACCTTGGTCGGGAAACGAACCCGCGACCTCGTGCTCTGGAGAAGAATGTGTATTTAAAGGTGTGAAATTGACCAGTGATCAAGCTGAAGACTATGCTCGATGGATTATAGACAACACATTTTATAAGTCATTATTGCAGTATCTCTATGGCACGGGCCTACATGCTTATATTTAGCTCCATACTGATGTTATGCCGCGTGGCACGCCAAGCGAAATAAGAAAAGAACGTCACAGCCACCGAATAATTGGTTTTCACTACTAATTACTAGAGTCAAAACGGCGCTCGCGAACTTCTCTGTGCAGTTGTGTGAATCAACTAAATCCATCTTCTGCAAGAGATGGACTCGCGTGAGCGTGATTAGACTTAATTAAGTCTGGAAATTAGGTGGACAGGCTGGAAGCACGCGTGCTTCCGGCTGCTCTATTTCACTTCTATGTGGGTTAAGGCGCCATGAATGATAAGAATTACTCGAAAAAAAAAGATGGGGGGGGGGGGGGGGGGTGATGTGTAGACACGAAAACAAGAAATTAAGAAGGAACAAGTTATGGAGGAGGACGTAATGTCACAGTTGAGTGCGAGGTTGTGGAAAAAAAAGTGTCGCAGTTTCACCCGAAAGGCGAAGCATCAATTGCGATAGCAAATTAGTATACTCGCGGACAACTTTCTGTGGCAATGGAGGGAAAGCTACGGAGGCAAAGCGCGCACAAGTGAGAGCGCTTCTGAAAAGAGTTCCGCGTTTTAATCCACGTTGGTTTAGGCTGGGGAAGAGAAAACATGAACTGCTGATTAGCAACAGTTAAATAAGGCAGAACACACCACTGAGTGTAAAAGTTCACTTATTTTGCGCCTTTTCCTTTCCGCGTCTGGGCAAACGCGAAACCGTCGCACGTGGAAGCTACGTCGATTCAGCGTTTGTTCCGAGCAACCAAAAGCACTGTCAAACGCTGCCAGACTACTTGGCGCGGTAACACATGTGCAGCATCCACGCGCCCGTAGCTTTCCCTTCAATGCCACAGAAAGTTGTCCGCGAGTATAGAGAGCTATACGGAGTAAGGGTAGTAGTTTTATCAGCTGTATAAACTTGGACATGCAGCAGCACCAGCAACGCGCAGAACTGTTGTCGACGCCGTCGGCGTTTCGCCCGCGTCCGCACCGAACGCGCGCGGCGTTCGTGACTGTTGCCGGGGCCTCTGGGGACGGCTCGGAGGTTTTAGACGAGATCAGAACGCGACACTCGTCGAGCAGCGTCGAAAGTCTTTACCCCTTTCTCGCCTCGCAACGTTTTTATATAGTTACGCATTTGGTGCCGCAGCTAAACGTCGCCTAATATATAAGGCCGTAATAAGGCCGTAATATATGACGCGGCCTGTGAAATGAGCAAACCCACATTTTTCTGGTTTTCTAACCTTTGCAGAGCAAAATGAAGACTATCTTTTACGTAGGTAGCTGTCTGCCCATACTACTGGAAAGGAAGCCATGCAGATTTGTCAATTTAGGTGAATTGTAATGTATACAAAAGATATTCTCGATCTCGATGCCCACTCTATTTCATGGTGCATAATTCATTTAATCTGATTTACAGAATAGCACCGCTACTGCTTTTCTACTATGCAGGTACCTATGGCATTCAGACAAAGCATAAACACTGCATGCATGAATTAGGCCACCGCTGTAAAATGTGAACTGTAAATATGCTATATAGGAAGACAATGAAGTAGAAATGGCCAATACTGCTATTTATTAAAGTTCTCCACACACTTGGATTCTGCATTTGGCATATGTCCGTTCCAAACAAAAGAAATAACTTTATCATAATCACTTTCTAATATTTTGATCCATCTTTTACTTTCTTCAGTCTTCAAAAATCTGCAAAAAAGAAACAAACAAGCGTAAGAACACAATGTTTGTGTGCTTCATGGAGAGACTTTACAACACCACCTACGAAGTGACTCTTCAGGCTTTGGAGGTTTAAATTACAGTACTCAGGCCGTTAGTATATGGTGAGCGGCCACAGCACAATACAGCATCGAGAGAGCAGAGTGATTTAAGGCATTGTTTTTATCTCACGGCGTTTTATATAGAAGAAGAAATTGGTTAAAAAGAGAAAGGTTGTCTGAGTACCTCAGTCTCCGCTTTCCGCTTATCGTCAGCCTAAGTATGACCAATCTCCCATTTTCCTTCTATTAACCGTTACCTACCAGCTGCACCAGCCTCAACTCCCCAGAATTAATAAGTTTAACTCCCCATGTCCTTTTCGTCACCAATACAACACTTGCTCTTGCTTCGAATCCACAACCTCACCCTAAGTGATGATCTGCTTCTATTTTTTTTACACTTAACACACTGCCCTTTCATATATTTTTTCTTGGTTTCAGCAATTACGTCGTTAGTAGCATTTATTTCATAGTTAATTCAGTTCTCTTTCTGCCCTTTCATGTCAATCTTTAATATTGATACATGCATATTGCGTGTTTCTTATGGACGATGCGCGCGGGCGCCCAGACGAAGAAGACGAATTGCGTTTTGGCTCTCGAGCTGTCGGCTGAACTGGCCAGCGCTGCAGCTATCCTGTGTAAATATATTTTGTAAATAGTCTCCAGTACTCAATCCTTCGTTCGCGTAACCATTTTGTGGAGCGGCCGTTCCCGTCCTCGCCAATCATTCATCACCCTTCAGGATCTCTGACCTTCTGCCCTATAGGTGTTTACAGTGATAAAGTATAGCTTTTGAACGCTTTCATCTGACAGAGATACTGGCAAGCTGCTACTCTCAGTACGGTTAAATAATTCCACCAATTTCTTAGCTTCTTAATTATTCCCACTATTATGGGCTGGGGTTATGGTAACTCATGGCCACTGTAATATATATATATATATATATATATCTATATATATAATATGTAAGCAACTTGGCAAGCCATTTACTTACCAGTTCTATTGCTTCACGTCCTATGGTTAACTGATGTTCTGTTCTCTACCAGTTAAACATTAGGTTTTCTTCCAACAAATTATTAGGCCCACCCTACTGCTTCACTTTTTTTTGTTTCTCCATCATCCTCTGGAGTTGTTTCGTGATCAATTAATATAAGGCAGTGTCATCACAGAATTGCAAATCACTAAAGCATTCACTATTAACTTTTATTTCAAAACCTCAACAATTCCAGTTCTCTGATGCCACCTGTAAGCATACAATGAGCAGCATTGCAGAGGTAGTGTCTCTATGCCTGACAGCTTTGCTAATTGCGATTTTACTACTTTTTCCATGGGGACTAAGCTTGGGGGCACTTTCAGAATAGATATTTGACATATGCCTCATCTGCAGTCTAGCTGCAGAACGATGGCCGCCTCTTTACTTTGCATAGAATCGACAAAATATTTGCCTCCTAAACAAGTAATGCCGCTGCTCTCAGGTCACTGTAACGTCAACTACTGTCAATTTCTGATGGGTGGAATGAAAAGAGAAGCAGGTGGACTGAAGCTAACAAGACCGTGTGAAATAAAATTTAACAATAACCAATAAAAAATATTGAAACTAGGAAAGCTATGCAGATGACAAAGTAATGAATGCACCCATCACATATCTAACTGTACAAAAGTCATAAGGAGAATGTACAAGAACAAAATGGCACAGACTTACTTAGTTTATGCCTCACGGATTCTATGTTCCTCTAAGCCAACATTTCCCTCTCTTTAAGTAGATGTGTCTTCATATCCACATTGACCTGCAAAAATAACTTTAGGCTAGGTATTTGCAACATTGTGCAATCATACAGAACTAAAAATGCAGAAGTTGCATCTCCAGCAGAAGCTACTCGGGCATAGAGCGACACAAGCTGCTCAGAAAATCCGTTTAGGCTGTTGCCTCTATTTTTGAGAACTTATAAAGCAAGACTTAACCAGCAGATTTAACATCTCAAATTTACTTGCTCTAGTAGGAGGATGGAAAACTGCTATGGTCCATTGTATTAGATACTTCCACCTAAGGAAAAAGCAGTCAAGAATTGTGCTACTTGCCTAAACGTTCCATTCAGACTCCATGACTTCCTTTTTGTCAAACTGGGGAGGTTCGGGTTCACTTTCCTTGATTTTTCTTAGCCTTGCTCCCATTATCTGGGTTAATACCAAAAAGTGCCCTGTACCAAAAGCAGAGAAAAACAATGCTAGACATAGCAGTAATGAAGCTACTCTTGAGCTTGTACCTAGATTCGTTGTAATTTCCAAAATACATTCCAGAAGTTATACAGGTTCTAAATGTTGAAATTTGGTGCCTGAAGGCTATCCATAAATGTCGTTTATACAGATATTGCTCCTTCTGAGAAATCATCTAGTGTAGCATAAATGTTAACCCCTAATCTGTAACGAAGTTTCTTGTTTCAAAGCTCTAAAGACAGCCCTGGACCAAACACGTGAAAACCAAGTCATCGACTGCATGAAGTACGGAGCTATGAACATCACGCTTTCCTGTGCTTCCTGAGGATCCCTGAGACCAGCATAAGTAACAAATTCATGACCGCAAAGAAAATGCACGCAAGGGAATTTTTCGCGAACAGGCATTTACACCACTAATGGCAAACATATCCTGAGCCTCGGATTCAAATTCACAACTTCTGCATGCAAACATAGTACCCTACAGTAGCAATGACAACGATTTGGTGTTGAATACCATAAGCAATACGTGACACCGTGTAGAGCTGAAAAATACACTTCCAGTAAGTCACCGCTGCTTCAGGGCAAGCATCTGTAAATGCAATCATTGCAATAAGCTTTGTGAGAAGCTCAGGTAACTACACGCAACACAAAAGTCGTCCTCAAAAGCAGGCACCACTAGATGACTTGATCCGTGGAGCAAAAGGAAGCCCTGCGAAAACGCAAGAACACTATGTATCCTAAGTGCGGCAAGGATACTCAGCAAGGATACTGATTTCGTTCGCTTAAACAGCGGTGGATCGAGCGCAGTACAATAGCTGCGCTCCGTGGCTTTTTTAAAGGCGAAGCATTGGCGAGCATTTGCTACTTTGACCGTATCTATCTATCTAGCCGCCTACGACTTTGTGCTCTCATGGTCGTTTCGTTAACTTGGTATGTACCAAAATTGGCATACTATGACAATAGTATGTGACGAACGTAAATGATATGTCATGACATGAATATCATGACATGCGTGTCATGTAGGTCATGACAATGACCCAGCGAAAAAGTTTAACACTCAAAAACCACTCAAATGGGTTCGGACGTGGGTACTGAGTGAATGAAACACTACAGGATGCTGGTAGAAATCATAGTCATGAGCATGACTCGGCAAAAATGACAATGACTCAGCGAAAAAAGATTAACAGTCAAAACTCTCTGGAATGGGTACGGACGTGGGCACTAAGTGAAGGGAACACTTAAGGACGTTGGTAGAAATCAGTAATGAGCATGACTCAGCAAAAATGACAATGACTCGGCGAAAAAAGTATAGCACTCAAAAAATACTGAAATGGGTTCGGACGTGGGTACTAAGGGAAGCAAACGCTAAATGATACTGGTAGAAGTCATAGTCATGAGCATAGTCATGAGCATGACTCAGCAAAATGACAATGATTCAGCCAAAAAGATTAACACTCAAAAACCACTGGAATCGGTTCGGACGTGGGCACTAAGTGAAGAAAACACACAAGGATGCTGCTAGAAATCAAAGTCATGAGCATGACTCAGCATAAATGACAATGCTTCAGCGAAAAAGATTAACTCTCAAACACCTCTGAAATGGGTTCGGAAGTGGGTACTAAGTGAAGGAAACACTAGAGGTTGATGGTCGAAGTCATAGTCATGAGCATGACTAGCCGCCTTAAGGTCTCTTAGGTGTAGCTAAAGGGCCTCCTGAGGACTCATGACATGGATGCCATGACATGCGTGTCATGTTGGTCAGAAAGAGCCGCCTACGTCTTGGTGCTCTCATGGTCGTTTCGTTAACTTGGTAGGCTATCCGCCCTCTGCTTCGCATAACATCGATTCCCACAGGGCGTGGGATCTGCCGGCTTTTTTATGCTTATGTGATCAGTGTGCATATCGTGATTATCACCCAGCATCTGGATTACCCTACCAGGCGATCAGCTAGGCTAACAACTCCGGCATATCATTAATGTTTGCATCTCTATCTGTCTCTCTATTCCGGCACATACCAAGTCGCTCAGGCTGTCTATTCGGCAAAGCAGCCCGAACAGAGAACATGCTGCTGGCTGCAGCAAGTTCTCTGTTCGGGCAAATACTCAACAGGCCCGAGTTGTGTATATACATCCATGCCGAGTGAACGATGACACGCGCCAAACCTTGGGAAGGATGCAAGGAGAGCTTCACCGCAAAACAGCGGGAACGGAGCAACGAAGAGCGTGCCCGCATACTTCGAGGAAGAGAAAGCTGAAGTGACATCGGGGCTACGAGCTTGCGCGCCCTCGCGCCCTGCCCCTACGCGGCCTGACATCATTCGCTGGCTGGATCTCTGCATGCACGGTCCGGGCTCGAGCTGCTGCGCGTCCTTGCTCGAGGCGAAATCGTTCCACGTCTGCCGTCGGAATCTGGCTGCCAATACCAACGCTCCCGGACCTTTCGCCCATACTTTGTCACAGCCCTGGCCAATTTCAAGACATGCCAGACGTCGCTGCTCCAAGTCCTGATCGAAGGAAGAAGTTCAAGACGAAGCTGTCGTCTTTCGGTCCGACGAGCATCGGTCCCAGAAGTTCACTGTCGAGCATGCAAGCAAACCTTCCAGAACTCTTCGCCCTTCTCACGACGCAGCCGGAAGCTGACGAAGGCGAGCGTCGGCGCGACGTTGCTGGAAACTCAACAGAACCAACCGTCTCTCGGCTCTTTTTCGGACGATGACCTTCCTACGACTCGGGAGATTATAACGTACAAGTGCGGAGCTCGATCGTCATCGGACAACGCCAAGACTTCAGAAAGATTTGAATACGATGGCGCGTCCGATGCAGTCGACAGCGAAACCAGCTTCGCTGGAGAGGATGAAGTCATTGTGCGTGAAAAGCCAGAGCCGGAGGCTCTCACCGAGCCTGACGTCGTGAGAAAGGAGCGACAGTTCCTGCAGGAGAAAGGCCCGGCCGAGGACGACGACCTTCTGGAGGCACTGCAGTGCCCCCTTCTTCGCGGGCTCATTAAATTCTCGAAGGCACGCCCGACTGCCTTCCTGAGCCAGCGACCAGGATTTCGAGTGCTGCACGAGTTGTACTCTTTCGTCTACAACCAATACCTTGAAGACGATAACGACGAACGCGGCTGGTCACCCCTCGTCCAATACGGAGCTACCACCAGGGTTGTGCCTGGCTTCTTCCATCGACTGTGGAGCCCCGTACTCGGTAGCTACTCACGGTGGACCTCGGCGCGCCCGCATCAGTTCTTCGCTCAGCGTTTCTGGCGAGTCCGTCGTGGATGGAAAGGACGAGGAACAAGTACAGCGCCTATTGAAGGACGATCGGGCCCTATGACGTAACGCCAGGTGCCATTAATTGCCACAAGAAAAAGATGAACCACAAGAAAAAGCTGCTAACGCGTGCGGGAAACAGTTAGTCCCGAAAACAAATATGTACGTACGCGGCAAGTACTTAAGGGGCACCGCAAGCCGACTATGGCTTTGTCTTCATCCTAGTTTGATTGTGTGCCGTTCCTAATTAAAGTATGTGTTAATTGGTTGTCGGTGTGTTTGTTTCGCGAAAGCGGGGACACAGCTACGTTCGTGTTCTATAAATTGTGCGGAGTACTGCAATTTACCGCGATGGGAAGCGGTGGCGTCGTGTGCGCTTGCTGTGTCCGTCAGCAATTGCTATACTGGTTCGATCGCGAACCGCAACGCGCAAAAGAAACGGCCTTCGAATCGCCCAGTTATCTCGGCATTTCTCGGAGGCTGTAGAAAAAAAAAAGGAAATTACGGGGGTTGCTTAGAACTTCCTAAGAGTGCAAAGGCCTAGTTGTACCAATAGCGATGTGGAAAGAAGCTCTGAGCCCAGGCGGCGACGTTTACAAGGCGCCCGAGCGCGCTGCGAGCGTGCTGCCGCTGTTTCCAGAACGTTCTACGGGCACCACCGCTAACATCTCCCTCCCCCTCCCCAGCGCCGCTGTTGTCCTTTCTGTCAACGTCCTTGACCGCGAGAGGCAGTATGGGAACGCTAGCACAGAGTTGCACTTGCAAACGTTAGCGCTGACCCCATTACTCTACCCTTTTCCAGATTCCACGCACCGCCTCATATTTACTATAGCCCCACAGTCGTCTATGTTGCATTATTTCTGCATTCCGCTTCCTCTCTATTTTATGATGAGAGGCGTCGGTGCCAGCTTTGGAAGAAGAACACGCGAGCGGTGGCACGAGGCGAGCTCGCTCACTATTTTTTTCTTTAATTCACGGACCTTGCTATTTTCGAAGTTGGCAAAAACACAAACATGAAGCTGTCCAATACATCGCTGAATGACGTTTCTTAGGTCGCTCCTCAACATGGATTCAAAATTCAGCATTTAACGAGTTAAGCAAATTCATCTCGATTAAAATTAAATCGTTGCTGAAAAAAAAACTTTTCTGAGGAGCGCAAGGAGACTTTCAAGGATACATAGTTTACACCGGCGTCATAGCAGCCGCTATCTTTGGGTACAGAAAGCACGGCGAAAGCTTAGGCGTCTTGCTAATCCGCTTATCGCCAACTGGTTCCCGGACCCGAGTACCTAGCGGAAGCTAGCCTTAGTACCCAAAGATGGCGCCCGGGATGTCACGTGAAAACTAAGGAATTCACTAACATGTCGCTAATACTTGATATTTTCAGCCTGTAATTAGTCCAAATTATCTGGGCCTAACCGTCTATATATATATATATATATATATATATATATATATATATATATAAAGCATCCACAAAAGACGTTCGTGTGCTAGCAGTCATGAGATCGAATCGTCAGCGGCAACAGCAATTTGATTGTAGAAAAATCATGCCGTACACCAGTATCAAGTAAACAGAAACCATGTAAGCGATGTAAATAAACAATTCCTTCTAAAAGCCCACGTGCCGCCTCGGAAAGTCAACGCAAACCAAGACAGTTTAGAACGCAAAAGTGTCGCCCAGCAAAAGTGCGCGCACGTGGAAACTCAAATCCTCCTTAAGCTGCTGGCACGCAATACGCTATTAAACATAACTATACAGCATGAAGCAACAAATATGACCGTACGTTAACAAAAAAAAAAAATTCTTCCGCAACTGGTACCGTTTCAGGCTGAACAACAAAACAACGGCGGCACATTCGGAACGCCAACGAAAACCAAGACAAGGGTTTGTGAACAAGAACAGCGCTGCACCCCAGCAAAAGCGTTCAAGTGGGAACACAAATCTGGCACACAATACGCCGTTAAACATAAAGTTCTATATTGCAGTTGAAAGCAGAGTACTATATTGGAGAGTACTTTAACTAAAACCACTTGCACAACTGGTATCGTTTCAGGCTGCAGAACAACTTAAGCAACGGCGGCACATTCGAAACGCCAATGCAAACGAAGACGAAGGTTTCCTTTCGAACGATGGAATAACAGACGAGCGCGCTGTTTGTGAAGGAAACAGCGGGAACTCGAAACTGTAGCGCACCAAAAGTGTGCACATGTGGGAACTTTAAACCTCCTTACGCTGCTGGCACGCAATACGCCGTTGAAAATAACTATACACCTGTTGCATGCAGCAAATATCAGAGCGCTTTACTAAAAAAAAAAAAAAAAAAAAAAAAAAAAAAAAAAAACTTGCAAGCGCAACTGGTACACAGCTTCTGGCTGCAGAACCATTTCTTCGCACAAACGCCACATTATACTTGTAACTCGCGAAGGTTCACGTTCATGCTGTTTTCCATTGCCACATAAAACAAAAACAATAAAAAAAGAAAGAAAATAGCGTGCTAAGTCGGCGCGCATACAGCAGCGCATCTGCGGCGCAACCACAAAGCAAGATGGCGGGCGTGAAGAAAGTTACGCGAGCAAGTACGCAAAATGCACGCCAGTGAAACGAATGGTTTTTGACACTGCAGAGCAGACATATCAATCGCATGCGTCAGTGCGAGATTTAGTTTCGAGAAAACAATGCCACGTACCTGCAGCAGGTGAAGAAAACGTGGCCCAAGTGGCTTCCAAATTATCATCGTCAACGCATATTCACAGAACCTTCAGAAATGGCGAGACTGGGGTCGGATCGGGCGCCGGGAATGGCCGTGCCGTCGCCTCCCCTCCCTCCTTCCCTCCCTCCCTCCGGTCCCTCCATGGCATTTCGCGCGATGGAAGAAGTCGCGTTTGCTCTCTATATATGGTTATTGTAAAGGAGGAAAGAGATGCTTAATTCTGCAGCCCTTCAGGGAGCACGGCGCAGAACGCGCGTTTGTTCTCCGACGTGCGTTCGCTACCCGTGCAAGCGCGCGTCCATCGTGCCCTTTCACTCGCACATACAGCGTTCGGCGCGCGGCGACGATTTCATCGCCGTTGACGTCATACGGAACCTCACGGCGACGGCGACGGCAGAAATCCGCTTTGGAGTGTCCATATAATCGCTATCGCAATAAAAAGCCTTTTGCCCTCGCCTTGTCGGTTGCGGCAACTGAAGGCGCAGCAGCATGTCATCACAACGAAGTTCTTGTTCCTAACACGTTTGATCCATTTGGGCGTAGAGCACTTTCGTTGCACAGGTCCGATAATGGCGGTCGGAGCGCGCTGGAAAGAAAGAAATATATATACGAAAGCGCGACGCGTGCTTCCACGTGACACGGATTGGCCAATGGGGGAGCGGTGGAGGCTGGGTCGACAGGAGGCGGCGAGGAGGAAACGCCGGGGTGAGTGCGGTGGCGGCAAGATCTAAGAATTGCGCTACTTTTTATATATAGGGGCTTTAGGACCACCGTGGCGGCAGCGCTTGGGTTACGGGTGAGGCGCTGGGTGATTGCTGAGGGGACCGAATGCATGTCACAATGCATCGCAAACGTCGCAAACGCTCTCACCTTCACGTGACACAAAAATGCATCAGCTCGGTGTCGCCAGCGCCCACTGGGGTCACAAGTCACAAAAAGTGCCAATGAGCTGCTGACGCTCTTGGCGTATTGCGTTTCAATCGCTGACATGGGGGACCCAGCCACATCACGCCATCTGCTGTAGACATGTGCTGGCCTGTCCTCACTGCGAAGAATCTGCCTTGCTTGGCCACAGAGCTCAGTCGTTGCACTGAACGACTTGATTCTTCCAAGAGGGACCCCTGCCCACCGCAAGGCATGTGCGACAGCTTGCCGATCTGCCTTCGGAGGAGCGAAACAGTTCACCCAATCTAGGCACCTCGCCGGAAACACCACAGGTGCTGCCTTGTGTGTATATATATATTGGTGAGGTAGCTTCCTGCAGCGCCATGTCATGATTGATGAGGTGTAACGTCGCCAAACACAGAACCAGCGAGGGCCACTCTATAACTCAATGAAGGCTTCCGGCTGGAGAGTCCGGGTACGGAGTTCCAGGAAGCCCGCGAGTACACGCAAAGTGCCTCGAGAGGCCGTTCGCGCGACAATTTTCAGTCTATTCGCAGGCTTCTTTCACGCTCGGAAAAAAACCTTTATGTAGTCATTCAATAGTTAAATGCCATTAAATGCTGTGCTTTTTTTTGACCGGTGCGTATACCTCCATGTTTTTTTCGATATGTATTTTCCCGGCCGGATGGGTTGCTGTCAAAGTTTCGATTTCACTCTTCTAACTATACTCATCGTGTCTTTGCTTATTTACTTTGCTCACTGCGTCGTTACCTCTAACGCTAACCTTATCATTCTAGCTGATGGTTGAAGTCCTTTTCGTCTTTGAAATTAATATGGGAAAAAGAGATCGGCGAATGTCGACTTTTTCGAATGCGAATGGAATACGAATAATACGAATCGAATGTCGAATTGAATACCGAATAGTCAAATGCAGACGCATATGCTTAGATCAGGTATGCTTATTGCGGTATAATTAGGTAGCACGCCAATACCGATTAGTGCAAAATAAGAGCAGCTATCAGAAACAAAGGATCAGTTTTAAACACAAGATCACTAAATGTCAGTGAAAAAAGAAGGAAAAACTACACGAATAGCTTTTCAACGTCTTCAGAGCCCGGTTACAAGCACGCTTTCCAAGAATCATTGCCTCCTGTATGCAAATAGCTTGCCAAAAACGTAAAATACAGTCACACGCCGTTATAACGAAGTTCTCAGGACCTCTAAAATCCCTCGTTATACACGTCACTTCGTTGTAAAGGTCGTGCATCGTACGCTCGCAGGTAGAGCAGGCTAAGCGCGCGCAACGAAAGAAAACCTTTATTTAACATGAATTCAAGAGAGACTTTGTGAAATAATTTGAAATTTTTTATTGTGTACATTTTCTCTGGCAGAATCTGCGAATGTAGTCATGCACTATGACACCGCGGTTCGCAGCATGCTCCACGGCGAAGTGCAGGAGCTACGCAAAGTTAAAGCAGCGGATTATCGAAAGCCGCTGTCGCCGCCCTCGCTATCAAAATCCTTGGTTAGTTTACATGATCTTGGTCACTGTAACTTTCGCTGACATTCGCGTCCATTTCGCCCTAGCTAGCTTTGAAGACGTCGTTCGCAACCAATTACAATTACATCACGTCGCCATCAACCGAGATGTATTCGTGAACCGTCGAAAGCGCTGATGCGCTAGAACAAGCAGCATACGAGTCGAGCGATTCGTAGAGCACCGTAGCATAACTTAATTCTGACATCAGCACGCTCTTCAAGTGCGCCGCTAGCGCTGCCGTTAGCGTGCAGAGCGCCCCCTTGGGGACGTCTGCGGAAGGCAGTGGCTGCACTATGGCCTCCTATGTTTGCGTGCACCGGTCCTGCGCGCGCAAATCTTGGAGGCCATGCTGCGCCGCTACGTGGCGTCCGTTATACAGCGACAAATCAGACGACGGGGACAGCTACATTTCTTCGTTGTACCGGCACATTCGTTGTAGAGGAGTGCGCAATACACATAAAATTAGGGATGTGGCTGGGACTTCATCAATTCTTCGTTTTAAAGGTCCTCGGTACCTGTCTGTGACGTCAGTTGTTCGACCGCCGTCCCGGCGTGCCCCTGCGCTTCCCGCGTGCCCGGCGTGGCATCCATGGCCGCCACGCCGATACAAAAAAAAAAAAAAAAAGGGGGGGGGGGGTTCGTTGTAGAAGCGTTCAATTGTAAGTGGTTTCAGAAAAAGAAGATCAAATGTGGGAAAAAAAAAGGAAAGCTGTCGAAGGATTTGTGTGCCTCAGAAACATGTAAAAGGGCTCGTTGCAAGAAAAACATCGCTGATTGTAGCGTAATAGAGATAACTGCTAAGTGACTATAGACCGTCAAAAACCCTAAATGACATATACAAGCAAAAAATCAACGGTTCTCATGTAGGCTTCCGCAGTGAAACCTTAAACAAAACTTCCGTTACTTATTTCGTTTGTGCATTGCTTGGGAAACTCTTGTGGTTGTCTCAGTTCTGTTAACTTGCGATACTTTGCTTAGCAGACGGAGAACAGTAATTAGACTTTAATATTCGGTTGTTGAGAAATACTTGGCGAGTTTCTATATTTGAAAACACCGAATAATTTAGTTTGAATACGAATAAGAAAATAAAAAGCTCCTTTAAAAAAAAGGTAACTATGCGTTAGCTGTTTTATCTAAAAGCTGTTTTATCTAAAGTTTGTTTAATATAGTCAGAATGTGGGCACCACGGCCACGGCGGGGACATTAGAAACGAGAGTATGCATTCGATAACCAGTGAGTTGTGATGGTTGTGAGAACAAACTACGCCGTGAAAAAACAGTTCTTTAAGGAAAGTAAAGAACATATTAATTTTTCTTCACTATGAATTCGTTTAGTATCGTCAGAATGTGGATACTTTGGGAACGAGAGTACTCACTTGATGGCTAAGTGAGTTGCGAGAACTCACTACGCCGCGAATGGCATTAAGCTTTAGTGCCGCTAACCATGTCCGTGTAGCCCCACGCAAATGACATTAAAGTTTAAGGCATTAGCAAGTTAATGTCCTTTTCAGTGGCCGTGTGGCATCGGTAATAACGTGTGCTTTTCTGTTAGTAAGGAAGCTTCGTATATAATTGTACATTCGCTGGCCTAGGCCTAGCTCATTTATTCTGTTTAATATTGTTTCGTGGGTAACACTGTCAAAAGCTTTCTTTAGGTCCAATCCTAAGATAGCTTTGTTGTTCCGACTTTTGTTCTCTATGATATGATGCTTCAGTTGGAGCACTGCATCCTGTGTAGACAAATTTATCCGGAAGCCCAACATTGTAGGCGGGAGAACGTCGTTGTCCTCGAGATTGTTGGTCAGTCTCGTTAGGACAACGTGCTCCATGAGTTTCGCCACACAGGACGTGAGTGAAATGGGTCTCAGCTTCTCCAACTGTAGCCGCTTGCCTGGTTTAGGTATTAGAATGATATGGGCCGTTTGCCATTGGTGTGGTATTGTACCGGATAGCCGGCATTCGTTTATATACTTGGTAAGTTGTTCTAGAGAGGCATATCATCGAGATTTCGGATCGTCTTGTTTGTTATTCCGTCTAGTCCCGGAGCGGATGTAATATTCAGCTTTTGCAGAGCTGCTCTCAATTCCGCTTCGCTAATCTCTTCATCTGATTGTCTGTTTTGGTGCCTGTGTTTCTGGTGCCTTCGGCATCGATATATCCAGGTTCGACTTATAGGAACGTTGGATATAATAATTTCTGTCCCACCGCAAATCGTTTTTTTTTTTATCTTTCGTGGGACGACCTTTCTATTGCCGTACTCCATATGAAGCGTAATCCATGAACGATAAGTGCCACGATAATGAGTATTACAGCGCCCGTACACTCGATAAGATAATGCCTCGGCATGCAACCGCGAAAGCTTGCTGCCCAAAGCCTTGCAGAGGTAGTAGGCTACTGTAGAGGGCGACCTATTTTCTGACGTCGGAAAATTTGAACGACTACGACAGCTTTATTTATTTTCACTTGACTGTGGAAGTAGGTCAACATCGCTTTGTGAGAACATGCTATGTAAATGTGAATAAGCGCAATATTACAAAAAGTAATCAGTGGCGACTTAGCGGCATGTGTGAGAGAAGTGCGTTATCGTTACATCGCATCTCTCTGAGGTCCCCGATCCATGACTTAAACCCGCGTTCACCCTAATGCAAAGTGTCGTTCAGGCGCTCACTTGACACGCAGCCTGCCGTGTGTCGACTGAAGATGGTCCGGAGTTACACTATATCCTTCTGAGACCGCTTGTACAATTTATTGCACATTGACTTCAATTGTTTTTTTGAAAATTCAATAGGAAGCGATTACTCAATCTATTCATTCTGGCTATGAAGTCCGGTGCCGTGTGGAACTGTACAAAAGTAGTTTACTCATATTCTTGTCATGCTCTTTCGAGAAATTTGACTCTAAATCGATCTGGACATCTGTTGTCACTGACGGCGATAGTGTGTTTCGAATTCTTTCAGACTCGCGAAAATCCAGGATGCAGCAGCAGCATGGAACATGGCTTTTGACATTTTATCTTGGCATTTACAATAAAATTTTAAAAGTTTTTCACGTTCGTAACATATCAGTAGGCAATAAAAACGAACTTGAACAGCAATTATACCCCTAAGTTGCGTACAGGTCTCAGGAGGCTAAATATGTATATAATATGTGTACCGGCTTTCCACAGTTCACACACGTACACCTTTTTGTCCAGTTTGACACTACTTACACTAATGCATTAATAATTGGCAAAAAATGAGTCAATGAATAATAATAGGCTCGAGCCTATTTATAGGCTTAATAGGTTCGCAAGCCTATTAAGCTCCTAACAACCCCATGTGTACCCAGTAAATGAGATAAATGATCACCAAGTAAAAAGAATAAACCTGAATAATGACTCACAGTTTGTCAGCTAACCTGCTCGAGCTGAAACTGCAAGTAGCAAACGTGTAAGAAAGCACTGTGTCGTAAGGCTTAGTCATTCGATTTCCCTAAATACATCGTAGAGTACGCTTCTTTGTCGCTCTATCCTTTCAACCAGAAGTAGAAGTGAACACAACAGGAATCAACAACGAAGTCTGCGACAGACTGCGCACATTCACAGTTCTAGACATAATAACGCCGCCTGGCGTGGCGCATTCAAGCACTTCCCACAAGAAACGAACGCGCCCTTGAGCCGATTCCAGCGCCTCCAGAAAAACAGGTCAGCCGCCGCTGCCGCCGCCGTGAGTCGTCTGCTACGTAGGTTGCAGACGCCACTTTCACCTCCCTTGTTTCTTCTCCGCTGACCTTAGCCTTACGACACGCACGCACACACAAAATCGATTGATTTCCTCCTACCGGCACCGTTCTCTCGCTAACAAGCCTAATGTGCCGCATACCTCGTCATTAACTGCGCTTCCCGAGTTAAGTGTGGGGCCCGGGGTGTGTTGAAGAAGAGTCGTCCCTGTGCAGACGATCTGGGAGTCGCGAGCAGACGACGCCTTCAAGCGACGGTGGTGGCGCTGCCTGGCGGATGAGAGTGAAACCTCTATCTAGCGGAGAGTTGCGGCAGCGCGCGTCGTTGTCGGTGGATTCGGCGCTCAAGCGCTCGAAACCTTTCGGCGCCAAGGTAGAATAGGAAGTGGACGACGTGCGGTGCTGCTTTGGGAAGGGTCGCCCTCGATTAGGAGGAGTGTCTTCGTGCTCGACGAGCGGTTTACGAAACGACGATGGCCGAACCTGGTAGCCAACAACAGCACGAGGGCCACCACAGGCTCTTCTTGGACTCGGCGGCTCCGGACAGCGCCCGGTGAGCCACGCACGCTTTAATTTTTCCTCGGGCGCTCCGCTCTTGACGGCGGACACGCACCAGCGTTAGCGGCGACGACGCCAGCGCAGGTCGCTTCGCTTTGGTACACGCGCCTTGGATTCGCGCCAGCGGCAGCCCAACTTGCGCGTCTTGACGGCCGAATTGCGCGAGTTGTCAGCTGCGCCGGCCATGCGTTTCGTCGCTTGCGGGACCCGAAGAGTTAAAAAGTCGTCTGCTTCTGGTCGTCTGCTTTTGGTCGTCTGCTTTTTCACGACGCAGACGACGATGAAGTCTTCTGCTATTGGGGCGTCGTCTGCTGCGGCAGACGACGAAGTAGCGCGGTGCATGTACCCGAGAAAATAGAAGCGAAACCAATCAAACTAGAAGTGTAGAACTTCTATAGATATCACCGGCGTGAGTGATGTCAGTGAGTCCGTAACACTGATTTAAGAGTAAAGCTCTGAGATGAATTAGATTGAAGAGAGTGCGCAGGAAGAAGGTGACGGCTAGATTGAGTGGCTTCTTCTTTCGCTTCGATCGGTCGCGTAATGTAGATCGCGGAGTCTGTAACGATGTCTCAGGCGCGGTTGCTTTTACGAGTTGTACAGGCGGCCGGTTGTCACGAAGTGGTCGCATCGAAGGCGTAAAACGGGCTGCTGCTGCTGCTGCTGCTGTTTGAGAGCCTCTCGCCGGCGGCGTGTTGTATTTGGGCGAGGCAGGCTAGACCGTCCGCTACAAACCGGACACGCTGGCTGACTCACGGCGAGCTCCTCGCTGAGTGCTTCTCTCCCTCATCGTATGCGCTGGTAAAAGAAAAGAAAATCGAAAGAAGAGAAAGTGGTTCTAAACAAAGGAAGCGTGCCGTGGGGTACTTACGTACGCGTGTAGCGGTGCCGCTCGAGAAATGTTTGGCCTTGACGTTTTGTTTCTGGAGTGTTGTCTTTCATCACATTGAGTGTCTGGCGTTCGCGAAAACATTTGCAATGTTAGCTCCTAAGTCAGCTCAACAGACCGGCATGGTTAACACCTCAGCGGTGATTAGTGTTTTGTTTATACTTAACATAAAATCACAATTATAACAAGGTGTCTGTGGCATTTTCACGTGTAACACAGCGCAACGGACAGATTCGGGTTGGGTTGCTGTTGGGATAGTTGATCTGATAAAATATGCATTATAATTGCTGCTACTTTTCAGAAGACAGATGGGTGCAAGATATGGGCAGACGAACGTACGAAGCGCATTTTTCCTTATACCGCAGTTACGCGAAGCGCGTCTCTGAAATTTTCAATAACGAGTCCAATTTCGATGATGTACGACCAATTTCAGTGCCGGTTTTTGTTACGGTTGACGGATTGGATCGGAAGATATCGCTTTTGAAACGTGTGTACGGTTATTACGAACGTCTATCGCCACTGTGTTCTTGTACGCGATTGATCACTGTGTCGTTGATTAAATTGGTTATCTAACATCTTTTGTTAAGCGAAGCCAGATTCAAAGAGGCAGTTACACGAGACCACAGTATAACACGCGGTGAGGAACCGCATTCTTAAACTCCGTGGCAGCTAGAGTTCCCGCCAATGCGTCCCCGCGTGCAGTTCTTATCATCTCGCGTCTCACTCATCGTATCAGCTTTCCAACGGAGCTATATAGCGTTGTACGTTTTAATCGCGGCGACCGGGATTTCGTGGAGAAATCCCGGTCAGTAGTCGAGTGCTTTCAGAGCAGAGTGCCGCGGACTATTAATAAAGCCTTCGCGTGTCCCCGACAGAGGCGCCTGGTGCGGATGGACGTTTCTCCAGTCGATTTGCATACGAAGTACTTAGGCGCGCCGGGCGAGCCTCCTGGCTCTGTGAGGGATTTAAACGGCGCTTGAACGTCTTCTCTCCTAATGATGGGCTTACAGAAGACGGCGATCTGGCCGTGTGGATGAGGATCATCTGCATTCCCGTCCGTGGGCCAGTTAACTTCTGCGGGAACTAGCGTAATCCTCGTATTCGAAGACAATATGCCCGTATTTTTTGCAGACGTATATATACTTTCGTTTCTCGTCATTATAATCGTAGTCCCCGCGCTAGTACGGATTAATGCTATAGAATTATGGATGACTGTTGCAGAGACGAGTATTTTCCCGACGCATTTGGGTATCGTTCTTGCGAAACATTGTCTCTCTGGACAAAGCGAAACTCGTAGATTAAACAGTACCTAAATGATGACGCTTTGCATTGTATTTTTTTCGCGAACATCTTCTAATTACGCGCGCTTACGCAAGAAGACGCAGAATATCTTCTTTGGGGGCGAGTATCGTCTGCAAACCGTCCATGGCACATTATTTGCAGGTATTGCGTAATCCTGTCCTTCGAAGATGACACCTGTATCTTGCAGACGACAACTTGCAGATGACAACTCAGAGATTGCATGTACTCATGTCTAGTTATAATCATAGTGTTCACTAATACTGGTTAATGGTGGAGTTATGGACAACTGTTCTAGCAGCGAGTATTTTCAGTCTATTTGGGCACCATTCATACGAGAACATCGTTGTGTGTATAGTGGATAAAAGCTGCATCAGCAGATGCCATAGATTAAACAGTACTTAAACAATGGGGTTTTACATAAAAAAAAGAAAAGAAAAAGCCTATTCGATTCAGAAGGCCGATATGAGTCAACCATTTCCGTTGGAACACTTGCCAAGGTGTTAAGTTCATGGCCATCGAAAGCAGCGAATCATAAGCAACGAGAGTACTTCAACGCTTCTTTGAAGACACTTATGTGCTGAACATTGACTGCGCAGCACCGTGTGTAATTGTGAGTGTCTGAATGGTGCGTGTGTGTGAAACGCAACCGCGTATGTCAGACCTCCGTGGACTTTGTTTCGACTGAAACTTTTCAAGGTAGACTTTCATCCCGAGCGCCGCTTAATGTGCTTCTCTTTTCTTGCAGTAATACCTAATGCAAGAATTTATATTAACCCTGCTTTATTCTTTTACTTATATTAATTAATAACCGCGTGAAAAGGTTTTACGAACAGGCAACGTCTTCACTCCTGCAAAGAGTTGACCCGCTCTTCACGGGATCTCAACCGAACCGTAAGAATGATCGCACGTTCGACACGCTCCTCCATCGTTTACGTTTTGACGTAGCCTTACACGTCTCATTTGTTTTCTGTTGCATCAAAATAAAATAGTCTCAACCCCGCCGCTTCGGTGGAACGCTTATTTCCGGATTCGCTCATGTATAAGACCAGCAGCGCGTTCGCCTGCGCGACTGTTAGCACGTAGCTTGACAAGCGTTCTCTGAGAGTGACCAAAGCGCGTGGACCGTGGTCATGCCCTGGTCATGCCCTGGTCATGCCCTGGTCGTGCCCTGGTCAGGCCCTGGACCGTGGTCATGCCCATATGGAGGTGTGCCGTAGGCGACTTTTGTGGCACTTTAAGGGTCGCGACTTTCGTGATACTTTAATATCAGTACTTCAGTACTTTAGTAGTTTAGTACTTCGTGATACATTAGTAACATCGTATGTAATCTGATGGACTGCATATGAGTGATATTACTGGATTTGGCTGCTCTACACTTTCTTCCATTTATTTTTCATTAAAGTCTTGACGTCACACATTATTATTATTATTATTATTATTATTATTATTATTATTATTATTATTATTATTATTATTATTTTCTTCGTCGTACTGAAATCGCGGTCGTTTTGTTGTCTATTATTATATTCAATGTTAGAAGAATATGTTTGGTGCGCAAATATGGCGCCGGCTGCTGCTTGGCTATTGAACAAGTGGTACCGTGCATAATGTAGTTATGTTTACTTTTAAACATATTTTTGTAGGAGGAAGAGCAGAATAACAGTTAATGCACACACAGCGATGTTGTCACACCGTAGTCAAAACAACAACACGAGATTACAAAAAAAAAAAAAAACTCTCAAAGTAACAATGCGAACAAGTATCGCATAACACAGCGACATCTGAAAGCAACACTCGAAGCAACAATGCGAAGCATAAAAATATCACATACTATTCACAGCGACCGTACAAACAAAGAACGCTCTTATAAACGAAACTTACTGTTTTACATACGTTAATATTGCTCGGCAATACCGCTGTGAATAATTTTTTTTGAACCTATCAAAGCGCACTTTTTCACGACTCTTATTGGCCATAGACCCAATAATGTCTTTAAACGGAGTCGTTTGCGGTGTAATGTCATTAAAGACGATTTAGATCGGCTTCTCGGTGTCTCATGATGCGGGAAAGATTACTCGGTCAGGTTTATGGGCAAATGTGGGTTTTGCATATCTGCGTATACATGAAAGGACTTGTGTGCACGTATTTGCAATGCTCCTTTTTGGGTATACTCTTCGTTTTCCGTTTTCTTTTGTTCCGTTTTCCACCAAATCTTGCCATCACCAACGGCTTGCTGAATGAACGGCGTACCGAAGTGTTCATTTAAGAGAAACCGCTGCTTCAGGAGCTCCTGAATAAGTTTTATATTAACAAATGCAGAAATCGGTTCTCTGCATCCACTGCGCCGAATTTTGTAAAGATTATTGCATTTAAAAGCAAAGTTAAAATCTACTGACTATATAGGGAATGGATTTTTCATTTTAGGCCATCAACATTTTCGTACAAAAATAGCAAAAAAATATAATAAAGCCTCAAGCTTACAACTGCATGACTCAAAAGTAATAAAAAAGAAACGTCGCAATAATGTGAACTTCCATCTATTGAAACGTCATATAAGGCGGACAAAATTGATGTATTACACACTGCTCTGAAATATGCCAGTAATTTGTGAACCGGCCATTTGCACGACGCTCGCAGTAATTGTAAAATTTGAACTTGAGCATGTAAACTCGTGTATTACGTTTGTCCAATTCAGATGCACCAATAGATGCGGCTTATAGAACTGCTATGTCTATTTTTGGTGGAGAGTTACAAATTCGGGAAGCACTATGCTTCAACTTTCTAAAGTTTACCTATTCTCCGCATGCATGTTTCTTTTTTTATATCACGAGTCCGTAAATCCCAATTCTGGTGGCTACAGTGCGTAGAATTCAGCTTTCTTTATTAAATTAGTTGATGTAAGTTAAATCGGTTTCGGTTGTCTAAAATAGAAAATAAATTATTTCTGCGTTTCACGCGTACCTTAGTAGGGAAAAAAAACGAAGCTACCCTACGGTTATATATACAGGGTGTCCCAGCTATCACGCAGCACGATTTAAAAAAAGAGGAACGGCGTTACGTGAAGCCAACCTAGTGCGTATTGTTTCCAATACAGTGGAGTAGCCGCCAGTAATTTTTTCGTTACTGAGATTTAATTAGGTAATATCTAACTCGAGAAGTACTGCCCTAATTATCAAAGTGTCAATGAGAAAGTTGTAGAGCAACATCAAAAACGGTACAGCTTTCTGTTGCTCAATACGTGCTACATAAAAATGTTTTTCCGACCATGAAAGAAGCCCGCGAATACACGCGATGTGCCTCGAGCGGCCAGTCGTGCGGCAATTCTGCGTGTATTCCCGGGCTTCTTTCACACTTGGAAAAACCCATTTATGTAGCACGTATTGAGCAACAGAAAGCTGTACCGTTTTTGATGTTGCTCTACAACTTTCTCATTGACACTTTGATAATTAGGACAGTACTTCTCGAGTTAGATATTGTCACCCAGCTAGTACAGCTAGAATGGTTGCACAGCAACAGATAGGCAAAAAAACACGTCAGCCTTTAATAATGGCTGGACCTCGGAGAGCGCGCGCGCAACCACGAACTTCGTCGTTCTCGCCTCAAGGGGCCAGTGTCACCACGCGCCAACTTATTTCGCGTCATTGCTCCCCTTTCTAAAGCGACCGACCCGGTCGCTTCAATGGCATGGGGCGAGCAATATGGGCAAGGGTGGCAACATGAAAAAAAAAAAAAACAGACATACAGGAATGTACACAATGCTGAAGCGGTTTGTGAGAGTTGCTTATCCCTCGCGTGCGTAGTACGGCTTCATCCGTACTACGTGGACGACTTCAGCACGGGGACGGCGTCGGTTCGAACTAGGGTCAGAGCTTGAGGCACGACCTCATAGTTCACATCACTGAGCCGGCGTACGACTTCGTAGGGGCCGAAATAGCGGCGCAACAATTTCTCCGAGAGCCCACGGTGTCGGATAGGTGTCCACACCCACACGCGGTCGCCTGGTGAGTACTGGACGTTCCGTCGGGTCGGTTGTAACGGCAGGCGTCGGTTATTCTGCTGGGTGCGGATGCGATTCCGAGCAAGCTGGCGAGCTTCCTCTGTTTTTTCGACGAACTCTTCAGTGGTATCATTCCTTGTGGTTCCGTGGTCTACCGGGAGCATGGCGTCTAAGGGGGTTGTAACTCGACGTCCGTAAACGAGCTCGAATGGTGTAAACTCGGTGGTCTCTTGCACAGCGGTATGTAAGCAAACGTCACGTATGGCAAAATTTCATCCCATGTCTTGTGTTCCACATCAATGTACATGGATAGTATGTCGGCCAATGTTCTGTTCAGGCGCTCTGTTAAGCCGTTAGTCTGGGGATGATAGGCTGTGGTCCTTCGGTGGTCAGTATGCGTCAGCGTGACGACTTGTTGCAACAACTCCGCTGTAAAACGCTGCACCGCGATCAGTAATGAGCACAGCGGGTGCACCGTGACGAAGCACGATGTTGTGGACGAAGAAGCTGGGCGACTTCAGCAGCAGTTCCCCGCGGCACAGCTTTTGTCTCCGCATAGCGAGGTTAAATAATCGGTTGCCACGATTATCCACTTGTTTTGCAAGGAAGACGTGGGAACGGACCGAGAAGGTCCATTCCCACTTGTTGGAACGGCGCCGGAGGCGGATCCAAAGGCTGAAGGAGGCCGGCAGGCTTGACGGGTGGCACTTTACGCCTCTGACAGTCACGGCACGTTCGCACATAGCGCTGAACGGACGAAAATAGGTGTGGCCGATAGTATTTCTGCGTATGCGCGCTAATGTCCTCGCGAAGCCTAAGTGGCCGGCACAGGGATCGTCATGACACGCCTGTAAAACTTCCTCGCGCAGCGCCGTCGGAACGACGAGAAGAAACGTTTCTTGGCTGTTCTCGAAATTTTTCTTGTACGGACATTGTTCCGCAGGCAGTACGATGTCAATCCTCGTGAAAGTGGGCGTGGGACAACAACGTCGGCTCCCTCGAGATGTCGGATGACTGGAAGCAGTTCAGAGTCTGCACGTGGTAGTCAGCCATGCGCACCACGTCGACGACACCAAGAAACGGCATATCTAGCTCCAAGTCGGAGGGTGTCAAGGGAATAGGAGAACGTGACAAGCAGTCAGCGTCGCTATGCTTACGGCCCGATCTGTAGACAACAGTCATGTCGTATTCCTGGAGGCGGAGGCTCCAACGAGCGAGGCGACCAGACGGGTCTCGTAGATTGGCAAGCCAGCAGAGTGAATGGTGGTCAGATCTGTCGAAATGG